>NC_091992.1:64167588-64467588 GCF_044704955.1 Pristiophorus japonicus
GAGAGGTTGGGTGGGGGGGGGAAGAGGGAGGGGAGAGGTTGGGTGGGGGGGGAAGAGGGAGGGAGAGGTTGGGTGGGGGGGGAAGAGGGAGGGAGAGGGTGGGGTGGGGGAAGAGGGAAGGAGAAGGTGGGGGGGAGAAGAGGGAAGGAGGAGAGGGTGGGGGGGGAAGAGGGAGGGAGGGAGAGGGTGGGGGGGGGGAGGAGGGAGGGAGAGGGTGGGGGGGGGGAGGAGGGAGGGAGAGGGTGGGGGGGAAGAGGGAGGGAGGGAGAGGATGGGGGGGGAAGAGGGAGGGAAGGAGAGGGTGGGGGAGAGGGAGGGAGGGTGGGGGGGGGGAAGAGGGAGGGAGAGGGTGGGGGGGGGAAGAGGGAGGGAGGGAGAGGGTGGGGGGGGGAAGAGGGAGGGAGGGAGAGGGTGGGGGGGGGAAGAGGGAGGGAAGGAGAGGGTGGGGAGAGGGAGGGAGAGGGTGGGGGGGGGGAAGAGGGAGGGAGGGAGAGGGTGGGGGGGGGAAGAGGGAGGGAGGGAGAGGGTGGGGGGGGGAAGAGGGAGGGAGGGAGAGGGTGGGGGGGGAAGAGGGAGGGAGGGAGAGTGTGGGGGGGGAAGAGGGAGGGAGGGAGAGGGTGGGGGGGGAAGAGGGAGAGGCTGGGGGGGTGTGGGAAGAGGGAGAGGCTGGAGGGGGGTGTGAGAGGATGGGGAGGGAGAGGCGGGGGAAGAGGGAGGAAGAGGCAGGGGGGGGAAGAGAGGGAGAGGCTGGGGCGGGGGGGAGAAGAGGGAGGGAGAGGCTGGGGGAGAGAGAGGGAGAGGCTGTTTGGGAAGTGGGGGGAGAGGCTTGTGGAGAGAGAGGCAGGGCAGAGAGAGAGAGAGAGAGAGAGAGAGAGAGAGAGACTGGGGAGAGAGGGAGAGAGACAGACACTGGGTGGGGATGGGGAGAGGGAGAGGTTTGACCCCTCGACCCTGCTCCACCATGTAATAAGATGCTGGCTAATCTGATGATGGACTCAGTTAGGAAGACTGATCATGTTCTTCCAACCCCCTACAAGGGACATCGTTGGAATGAATGATATCCAGAAGTCACGACACTGTCACTATTCACTTCATACCCAAAAAACCTGTCAACAATCTGTACACAATGCCTGCCCCATCTCTGTTGGGGTGAGGGGGGTGGGGGGCGGGGTTGATGGGGGTGGCAGTGGAGGATGTACTTGGACTGGGGTGAGGCACTTTGTCTGGGGAGGGATGTACTTGGACTGGGGTGAGGCACTTTGTCTGGGGAGGGATGTACTTGGACTGGGGTGAGGCACTTTGGCTGGTCCTTGCTGTCTTCTGGGGAGCTCTGTCCTCTGTCGCTTCAGGAAGTCAAAGTGGATGGAGTTACAATTTGCAAAGTCAGTGAGACCTTGGGTTGGGCGGTTCCAGTTACACATTCCTATGAAACTTCAGGGTGTGGCTTATCCTCCAAGGGAACCAATCAGAGACAAAGGGTGGAGTATGGTGGCCATTTTTGCAGTACAAATAAGCGCATCTATTTTGTAAAGGTCCAGTGTATCTCAAAAACACATGGTTCAGAAGCAGCAACAGAATGCTCGAATAGAAAAGGGAATATCTGATCTCGGTGGTCATACATGGTGGGAGGATGTTTATGTGGGTCAGATGCATGGATCAGATCCATATCCATGTTGATGATTATTGCTCAAATTTAGTTTTAATTGCTGCTTTTGTTTCCTTTTGTATAATATCTCCATATAAGAAATACTCTGGGATTACTTGGCTGAGATCAAAATAAGTAGAACCTATTTTGCCGGGTTACAAGGTGGGGAATGTTGGAAGTGAATGAACTTCTATATAGGTTTTAGCATTAAACAAGACAAAATGGCTACTGCAAACATCATGGGTAAATAAAGTCAGCTTGAGTTAGTACATGCCGCGAGTCACTCAGTGTAACAGACTCACATATAAAGCCAGCGAGAAGGAGAAACCTGTTTGTCAGCAAACCAGCCAGAACCGAGCAGTAAGGTTAAGAAAGTAGTAGAAGATACTGGAGAGCTTGAGGAAGTTCAGATACAACTGAGGTTCTACCCTGTTTCTTTGTGAAACAAAGTTTGTTTGCCACATTTGGCTGAAGACGATAAAAACAAGAAAGGAGAAGGAGCAGATGAGTTATCTGGCACTTTGAGAGAACAGAATTCATGGTGAGGCTATACTGCTGCAAAGCAGGTGTAGCACACCACTGTAGTCTAACCATCAGTTCAGTTTTTAACTTTTGAATGGGGAAGTTGTATAGGAACAACAGTTGGCCATTTTAGCTCCTCGAGTCTGTTCCATCATTCAGTTAGATCAAAACCGATCTGTACCTGAACTCAATTTTCACGCCTAATAAAAATGATTTCAGTCTTGAAAATTTTAATTGACTCAGCATTCCCAGCTTTTTTGAGAGTGTTCCAGATTTCCACTACCTCTTCATGTGGAAAAAGTGCTCCATGATTTCGTTCCCAAATGGCCTAGCTGTAATTTTAAGATTGTGCCCTTGTTCAGGAATCCCCCATCAGCAGAAATAGTTTCTCTGGATCTACCCTATTGGATTCTTTTAAAATGTCTCATATCTCTACCTGGGTCAGCCTCTAGACTCAAGGCAATACAAGCCATTTATGCAACCTATCGTCATAATTTAACCCTGCTATGATTCTGGTGAATCTGCGCTGCATCCTCTCCTTCCTGAGGTGCCAAGCCCAAAGCTGGACACCGTACTCCAGGACAGCTGTACCTTCACTTCCTCACTTTTATATTCCAGCCCCCTTGAGATAAAAGCCAACATTCTGTTAACCATTTTGATTACTTTTTGGACCTGTGCACTAGCTGTCAGTGATCTATGTATATATGTCAAGCCCGTGTGGTGGCTGGTATGCAATGGCCCCCACACGTTAAAAAAAAATCCACACACAGGCATCTTCCACCCTTCAGCATGTAGTTCGGGACCTGGAATATTAGGTCCTTCATTGAAACACCTGCGAACTCATCCCTTTTTGGCGTGGAAGCAAGTCATCCTCTATACGAGGGACCGCCTATGATAATGATGCGAAATACACCTAAATCCCTTTGCTGATCAAAGCTTCTGGTCTCTAACCATTAACAACTATTCTGATTTGTCTTTCTTGGATCCAAAGTAGATGGCCTCACACCTCCCCCACATGGAACTCCATCTGCCACAGATTGACTCCCCACAACTTTTAATAACATTTCACCAGTGAGGCTTCCTGTTCTGTTTCCTCTCTCGTTCCCTGCCCTTCCACGTGGCTCAGTCACTTTATCCAGTGAACAACTGAGCTCAATCAATCATAGGCAATCCCTCGAAATCGAGGAAGACTTGCTTCTGCTCTGAAAGTGAGTTCTCAGATGGCTGAACAGTCCAATATGGGAATTACAGTCTCTGTCACAGGTGGGACAGACAGTGGTTGGAGGAAAGGGTGGGTGCAGTGTCTGGTTTGCCGCACTATCCTTCAGCTGCCTGCGCTTGTTTTCTGCATGCTCTCGGCGACGAGACTAAAGGTGCTCAGCACCCTCCCGGACAACTGAGCTACCCAAGTTCAATCCCCAATCAGTGGGAAATTGGTTGATCTCTCTGGGTGCCACTGTAGGAGGTATAACTTGCCTCAGCACTCTGGGTGAGCGAAGGAAGAATTGGCTGGGCTTACTACTCCTAACTGGCAGGCCAACCTGGAGGTGTTAATGGTTCGAGGCTTTATTTCAACACCTGGCGAGATGGCACTTTCAATAAGCAGGTGAGTCCCTTTAGGGACAGAAACTTTCAGCTTTTTTCACTGCCAGGTTTAACGGGAAATCTTCAATCGCATTAGGAAGATGGAACTTGCATTTATATAGCATCTTTCACATCATCGGGATGTCCCAATGCCCTTTATAGAAAATTGTTTTGCAGTCTTAAGCTGTCCACAACCCTGGGATTCTCGTAGTTTTTCATTCATTAGTATGAGCCACAAATTCGACAGCGGACTGAAACTTGTGGTCCATATACGACATTGCATTTTGAAGTCCATCAGCCTTTGAGTTGTGATCAAGCAAGCAGGAACTGCTGCGTGCAGTGAGATAAGGAGCAATTAATCATCTTATCTGGGTTCCGAGTACCTGCTATTGTTCTGACCGACTACAATCCAATTTGCACCTTAAACAAAATCCCTTTATCTTAACTAGCTCTCAGATCAATCAATATTATCTGGTTCCTGCAGACAGCCTGTCTTGCGTCCTTCATTTTGAAACAGCAGACTATGTACTGTCTCCATTTTGACCGCTGCCATTTAAAAAAAAAACAATACTTATAAAATGAAGGCAAAGTTCCCAATTCATTACAGCCAGCACCTGTAGGGATGAAGTTATCGAGAGGAAAAACTGCCGAGGGGACGGAGAAGTAAAGATTTTTTCTGGCAGTCGGAGGTCAGTATGCAGAGATGCGTGTCTATGTTTAATGTGTGTGCGTGTTGCTCTGCTTTCCTTTGTCTGCACCACATGAACACGCACAGCAATCAGTGCCAATCCCGCAGTGTAAATGAGCCCTCCCTACTGTTGCCAGAGGTGATGCACACCATCAAAAGAACTGCTTTCTGCTGGTAGCCCTGGTAATACAATGCTTGCCAGCAGAAATGGCTGTGAAGGACTAGGAGTGGCTGATCGTTCCCCCTACGGACCAACTGTGGGGCCAGTCACTGGGGAAAGGCTTTGCATGCACTCATACTTCAATGGCGTAGCACAAAGAACACAACACTGGAGATCACATCACCAGAGCTGTTGCTGGTACTACACAATTTGATTCTATGTGAATGTAGGCTTGGAGATAAATTAGCATTGTCTGTAAGCTGCTGGTGCTCTGAATTTGTCCTGTTTATGTAGCAATACAGATTTCAGAGCGTTGCTGGTAATAATTGCACTCGTGTGCAATTTGTTTTGTTTGGTAGGCTAGCCCCGCCCCATGCCGGAGAATCGGAGCTCGGCAAGTATGTGCTCAGAATAAGAGAGTGCAGGTTTCAGTTTGCTGCTGAGATTAATTGTTCCCCAGTTACATTACAGTAGAGCTGTGGTTGGGTGCTACCTCCATCAGCAGCTGTACTGTCAAATGTGAAAACTTTGCCTGGGGTAGAACTTGATGGACCTGGGACTAAATAAAATGGGGTGATGTTTCTGCGATGGCTGCAATCGGTGACCCGTGCTGCACACCAACATACAATATATAGTGTATTGGTGTACAGCAATGTTTCCTCCATGTGTTTAATGGGCTACGCGAGCCATTCAAAGTTCCACACATGCGCGTTTTTTCTATCTGAAAGCCAGGCCATTGGCTGGGTGGGACCTCGAGCACTGCATGGCTGCCCAGATTAAAGGGGACATTGAGGGACAGATCTGTTAATACATTATTTAAAATGATATTCCAAAACTTTTAAAGTGCCTATTACTGTCCTTGCCCTTTTTATATTAAAAAAAACCAGCTACATTTTAAGACCCTCTTTGAAGGTGAAATTAGCAGAAACTCGGCGTGGTGATTAATTCACAATGGGAGTGCGGACAGTTTTTGTGGGCGGGGCCGGCTTCCAGCGCAATGTTTTTTAAACCAGCACAAGAAATGGCGGGAACCCAATTTGCGCTGAACGTAATTTGCGTTTGAAATTCCCTGCTCTTTTGCGCTGGTTTGGCTGATTTTTGGACGATTGTGCTGAAAATAACCTGCCCAACCTTGCGGAAATTCCAGGCCAATATGTTTTTTAAATGCACCCAGTTATTTGCTCTATGTTTCTGGCTGATTGGCTCTCCATTATCACATGACCTGATTAGGTCCCTTGAAGGATAATGTAATGTAAAGGATTGTGTAATTGGAACCGCCCAGCCCAAATTCTGAGTGACTTTGCAAAGTGTAATTCGAGCCATTCTGACTTCAGAACTCCCCTGCAAGCAGTCAGAGAAGAGAGAGCTTCACAAACTCAGCAAAAGACTCCCAAATTCCTGACCCCAGCCCAAGTTCATCCCCTAGCCGAAGTTCATGCCTCCCCCAGCCCAGGTTCCCTTGTTTACCTTGTACCCATGTTTAAGAAGGGAGAAAGGGATACGCTGAGGGGTAGGCCTGTCAGCCTAACCTCCGTGGTGGGAAAATTATTGGAACAAATCCTGAAGGACAGGATAAATCTACATTTAGAAAGGCAAGGATTAATCGGGGACAGTCAGCACAGATTTGTTAATGGAAGATCGTGTTTGACTAGCCTGATTGAACTTTTCCAGGAGGGCCGATGAGGGTAGTGCGTACGATGCAGTGTATATGGACTTTAGCAAGGCTTTTGATAAGGTCCCACATGGCAGACTGGTCATGAAGGTAAAAGACCATCCAGGGCAAAGTGGCAAGTTGGATCCAAAATTGGCTTGGAGGTAGGAAGCAAAGGTTGATGGGTATTTTTGTGACTGGAAGGATGTTTCCAGTGGGGTTCCGCAGGGCTCAGTACTGGGTCCCTTGCTTTTTGTGGTATATATCAATGATCTAGATTTGAATATAGGAAGTATGATTAAGAAGTTTGCAGATTACGCTAAAATTGTGTGGTTGATAATGAAGGGGAACGTCATGGACTGCAGGAGGATATCAATCTACTGGTCAGGTGGGCAGAGCAGTGGCAAATGGAATTTAATTCGGAGAAGTGTGAGGTAATGCACTTGGGGTGGGCTAATAAGGAAAAGCAGTATGCCACTTAATGTGCAGATGAACAAAGGGACCTTGGAGTGCTTGACCACAGATCCCTGAAAGTAGCAGGCCAGGTGGATAAGGTGGTTAAGAAGGCATACGGAATGCTTGCCTTTATTGGCCGAGGCATAGAATACAAGAGCAGGGAGGTTATGCTTAAATTGTACAATATTCTGGTTAGGCCACAGCTGGTCACTGTATTATAGGAAGGACGTGATTGCACTAGAGAGGGTGCAGAGAAGATTTATGAGGATGCTGCCTGGAGTGGAGAATCTTAGCTATGACAGATTGGATAGGCTGGGTTTGTTCACATTGAGTTGTGTAAAATTTTGAGGGGCCTGAATATAATGGATAGCAAGGACCTATTTCCCTTGGTGGAGGGGTCAATTAGGGGGGCATAGTTTTAAGGTGGTTGGTGGAAGGTTTAGAGGGGATTTGAGGGGAAGCTTCTTCACACAGAGGGTTGTGGGGGTCTGGAACTCGCTGCCTGGAAGGGTGGTAGAGGCAGAAATCCTCACCACATTTAAAAGGTGCTTGGATGGGCACTTGAAGTGCTGTAACCTGCAGGGTTACGGACCTAGAGCTGGTAAGTGGGATTAGACTGGATAACCTCTTGTTGGCTGGCGCAGATACGATGGTAAGTACTGCAGGGAATAGAATACGGCCAGGGTGATCTCCTGGATTGTTTCGATCGCCTGGATGGGTTGGAGAGAAATTTTCCCAGATTTTTTTTTCCCCAATTGGCCTGGGTTTTTATCTGGTTTTTGCCTCTCCCAGGAGATGACATGGCTCCGGTTGGGGTGGAGTATAAAATGTTATGATGCGTGGGGTCGTCGTCGTCATCATCATCAGGCAGTCCCTTGAAACGAGGATGATTTGCTTGCACGCCAAAAAAAAAGGTATTTCGAATGAAGAACCCGAACTATATCCTGAAGGGTGGAAGATGCCTGTGCGTGGATTTTTTTAACGTGGGGTGACCGTTGCACACCAGCCACCACACAGGCTTGACAGAGCTAGGTCTTGGTCCTGTGGCAAGAATTACCCAGGACGACTGGAGACCAGCTCTGCTGCACGGACCTAGTGCGCACACATATGCTGGCCCTGGCCCCAAACTCACGCCACCCCTGGGTCCCGATCACATCCTTCCACAGTCTCTCGCCGCTCCTGCTGTATCTGCGCACACTCCAATCACTGATCTCGGCCGTACTGACGTCACTCTTTGCTGCCGTTGCTCTCCTGCATTAGCTCGCACTGTACCTTGTAGTTGCATGCCTCCACGCTGTCCAGGGGTCGCACGCCGCTTCTTTTATGGCCCCGACCTGATGGTTTCTCATAGGTTGGCGCCTCCACCTGCATGGGGTGCATGGATGCACGGGGTATCGCAGTTGTGTGAGGTGGATTGGTTGGGCTGGGTGCTCTTTACCTTTCTGCCATTGTTCACTGTTCATAGGTTTATATGTAACCTTTAGGGCTGTTGACCGAGGGCCGTGCGGCTCTTTGTCGGCCGGCGCGGACACGATGGGTCAGAATGGCCTCCCCTCCTGACCTTGCCCCCCCCCCCCCCCCCCACCCCGACCACAGATGGGGCATTGCGTGTGGGTCACAGATTGTTAACAGGTTTATTGGGCATGAAGTGAACAGTGACAGAGTCGTGATTTCTCGATTTTATCCACTCCAATGATGTCCATTGTCACACACGCATCGAGCTTTCCGAGAGATTGGGTGTAAAGGGGGCTGGAAGAATGTGATACGTCTTCCCTGAGTTCCCCCTCCTGCTTCCCCATCTCTCCTCTCTTTTCCCCCCCCCCCCCCCAATCTCCTCTCTTTCCTCTTCCCCCCCCCCCCCCCCCCCCCCGTGTCTGTCTCTTTTTACCCCCCCCCACCCCCCTCCAATCTCCTCTCTTTTCCCCCCCGCGCCCCCGTGTCTGTCTCTCTTTACCCCCCACCCGCCCACTGCCTCTCTTGCCCTCGGCCCAGCGCGCCTCTCTCTCCCACTACCTTCTGTGTTTTCTCTCCCACAGAAGGCCGCAATAATGCAAAAGCTAGAAGCAAATCCAGTGGCAGCAGACTCCATGCGGACTTGTCGCGGCCCCACTTCCATTTCCGGGTTCGGGGAGTCTGCGCATGTGCGAGAGGCATTGGGGGCGGAGTCCAGAGGACGCAGGCGCAGAAAAAACAGTCAGTGGTTTTAAATCCCGGGTGCCTGTTATACAAATCCTTGTTAGCTGTTAGCCTCCAATTGCTGCTCTTCACTTGATCTCGGACTCCAGTTTTAAATGGTGTTGCCAAAGTGCCCTAGATACTGTAGCGCTGCTAACTTCCTGCCCCCTCGAGACAGTGGAGGAAAGACAGAGCTACAGCATTGAAATATGCGCGTGATTAAGATTAAAATACTAGTGAGGGAGATAAACGCAGAACAACTAATGTCTAATATTAACATCCAATGTGTCAACCTTGGCTTGGTGGCTAGCTCTCTCCTCTGAGTCACAAGGTTGTGGATTCAAGCCCCACTCCAGAGACTTGAGCACAAGAAGTGCTGGCACTTCAGTACAGTACTGAGGAACAACTGCACTGCCAGAGGTGATAGAGGTGAAATTGCTAGCATTGAGCCAAGTTTGACATCAAGGTTGGAACACTGCTGCAAACAGCTTTCTAGTGTTGTCACCAGGCGAAGCTCCTGCTCATAGCTGCCCCGCGGCATTTGATGAGGATGTGTCCTTGAGTAAGGTGACCCAGTGATGTGCGCTTGACATTTCTGGCTGTGCATTGGGGAAGGTCCACTGTCAAGTCACAAGCAGCATTTTATACCAGTTACACTTGCTTAAGGTTCATGCACATTGAATTTGAATTTAGCACTTCAGAACTAATCGCTGTGTGGGTCTCCCATTCTGGTCACTTCTGCTCTGCAGGACCAACATGTTAATCTGGCATCCGTGTGAAGAGCACCAAAACTGCATCACTGGCAGTGGGATATAAAAGTAACCGTATATCGACAGTAAGCTGCCCGTGACAGTCTTCTCATTGTTCAGGACATGGCTTTCAGTCTCTGGAGCGCTTGTCAGAGACGCAAGAAGCACAGGGCTCTTCCTATTGGCCCTGAAGATAAATGGCCATCTGAGGTTCAGGGGCTTTGCACATTGCTGGCCAAGCACCAATAGAAAAACATCTTAAAACAAACATACAATGTATTGAAGGTGGGGGCTTTTCGTGTGGGAAGTATTAGCTGCAGAATGCTTTGTATTGCTGTTTTAGGAGTGCCCTCTTGTTAAAGTGCATATCCTGAGACGATGAGTCATCTCGAAGTGTTTCTCTCGGGAGTTAAACATGCAGTCGTTAAAAGATGTGTTGCTATTCATTTTTCATTAATGGAGAGCAGAGTGCATTCTAGCATTTACTGGGCCTTTGGCTGCTATAATGCACATTTTGTTGTTTAATTCCATCTCTTTTACAGCTTTCAGCTCAGCAGCATGATCCTTTATTCTTTAGCTTCTATTTAGCTGTTGGAATGAATGCAAGGCAGAGAAATGGGAAATGTGAAGAGTTAAGTGAAAGTGTGTGTGTGTAATCAGGGAGTCCTGCCCCAAGCAGGGAATGCACAAACTGATCTCTCGGCCCGTGCTGTCGGAGGTGGAAGTTGAGGCCACGTGCAGTCTTCAACTGAAGTGGGGCCAGAGGGAGAAGGATAATTGGACCAGGGTGGGCAGGCTTTCTTCAGTCCTCATTAAATTACACATACTGTCCTCATTCTTGTATAATGCTTGGATTTGATATTACTTGTAGATGAATAGCAAAAGCTATGGCAATGTGAAGCAGCGAATCGATTGTTCGGAGCAGTTTCTGTAGTACAGACAGAGGTGTGAAAGTTGTCCATGGTTAGAGTGGTGTTCATACACGTGACAACAAAAAGTTAGGTTTTGTAGACGGGAAGTACAGACCTAAGATTTTTAATGCAGATACGTGCTTCTGAAGGTAAAGAGAATGCAGATCGAGAAAGCATTGAACTATCTTTAAAATAAGGACATTCTGATTTTGAACTGTTAATTGAATCGAATATCTTGTCCAGTTACTATACGTATGCTGCTGACGTTTAACAATCTTACAGATTTACAGTACTCGGAATGTATTCTTCTAAAGGGTAAAATAATGCAACTGATTCTAAGTAATGCTGCTTTTCCCTGCTGGAGTTTTAAATACAATGACGCTGATCTAGATAGGTGGTTTCAAAGCCACTGATCCTAATCTTTACCAAATATAATCATTTGGATTGGAACCTGTATTTTGGAAAGCACCTCCAACCAGTCTCAAAAGTGTCACTGTATTTAATAAATAAAAGGAGAATTAGCAGAGATGCAAAGCGTTCTGCTGTTCCCTTGGTGTCATCACTGCATCGAGAGCCAGTATATGGAAGCTTTTAAATCACTTTGCAAAGCTCCATAATTTATATATTTTGTTCATTGATATGTTGGGCTACACATCACTTGTGAATGTGCAGTGTGAGACTCTTTAGACAGTTGGGTACCAGTGTGCATTGGGAGGGTCAAGGGTGTTCTTGGGCCAGGGTTAGGCTGAGGGGAGTGCAGGGAGGAACAGATTGCCCATTTGGCATAGGAGCTTTTTTGTAATTCATTCTTGAATGAAGGGATATGGCTTTTGCTGGCAAGATGCCCATCCATTGAGAAGGTGGTGGTGATCCGCCGCCTTGAACCACTGCAGTCCATGTGGTGAAGGTGCTCCCACAGTGCTGTTAGGGAGGGAGTTCCTATATTTCACTCTTCGATGATGAAGGAACGGCGATAAGTCAGGGTGGAGGGTAACTTGCAGGTGATGGTGTTCCCGTGCACCTGCTGCCCTTGTCCTTCTAGGTGGTAGAGGTCGCGGGTTTGGGAGGTGCTGCCGAAGAAGCCTTGGCGAGTTGCTGCAGTGCATCTTGTAGATGGTACACACTGCAGCCACGGTGCGTCGGTGATGGATGTTTAAGATGCAGGGATAGGCTGTGATAATGGGGTCTTCCAGTCTGCTGTTCTTTGTTGGGGGTTCCAAGGACGGGGTGCACACAGCTGGTGCTCGTTGGAGGGGGGCATGTTCCATGAAGTGAACTGCAAAACTATAAATATCAATGACTCCATTATGGGGTTAAGTCAGCCCATAGCTGCTGTCTCTTGAGTCCCACAGACAAATTAAGGTAAAATGTAGATTTTATTCGAGCAGTAACCACAGTTTAGGCAGCTGCTGGTCTAATTGGGCAGTAAAAGTGTGATCTTTGAGTGTGGGCTCTGCCCCACAGTGCAGTGATGTAACAGGCGCAATGCCACGATGCAGCCACTTTGCGTGTGTGCACAGCACCTATTTTGTCATGGCCACTCTGCACTGCACATTGCTCAGAACGCACTTCCATTCACGGCGAGCCCTGACTTACAGTTGCGATTCAGGAGAGCAGTACTGCCCGACTGCTCTCTCCAAGGCCCAGCCTGTGGGATCCAAGGCCCTGGGGGTGAGAGTCGAAAAGCTCCAATTGTGAGCAAGTACACTTTAACTTTAATTGGCGTCTTAGTTAAATATTTAATACTCAAACTGTGGAAGTGCCTCCACCTCGCGGGCTGCAGCTGTTTAAGATTGTGGCTCACCACACTTTTGCAAGGGCAATTATTATGGAAAATAATTGCTGGCCTTCCAGCAACGTCCACATCCCGTGGATGATTAAATTAAAAAATAAACTCAAACGTAGGAACAGGAATAGGCCATTCAGCCCTTCAAGCCTGTTCTGCCATTCGAGTTTAACTTCACCTACCCGCCTTGGTTCCGTATTCCATAAAACCCTGGCCAAACAAAAATCTATTCATCTCCGTTTTTACATTTTCAATTGACCCAATCTCAACTAGCTTTTTGGGGGAGACTTCCAGATTCCCACTGCCCTTTGTGTGAAGAAGTGCTTCCTGACATCACCCCTGAACGGCCTGGCTGTAATTTTAAGGTTATGCCCCCTATTTCCCCACCAGAGGAAATAGTTTCTCTCCAGCAAACCCTATTAACTGCTTTAATCACCTTTAACACCTCAATCAGATCACCCCTTAATCTTCTATACTCCAGGGAATACAAGCCTAGTCTATGCAATCTGTCCTCCTCATTTCGGGCCGGTAAATGATGACGACAGATTTATTTAGGCTCGAGCTCCTAATTCTTGTGGACCATTCTGGTGAGTCTGCGCTGCGCCCGCTCCAAGGCCGATATATCCTTCCTGAGGTGCAGTATCTAGACATGAGTGCCGTATTCCAGATGCTGTCTAGCTAGAGCTTGATGCAACTGTTGCATAACTTCCACCCTCTTCAGATAAAGGCCAACATTCCATTAGCCTTTGAAATGATTTTTCTGTAGCTGTCCACTAGCTCTGTGCTTGGACCGCTAAGAACATAAGAACATAAGAATTAGGAACAGGAGTAGGTCATCTAGCCCCTCGAGCCTGCTCCACCATTCAACAAGATCATGGCTGATCTGGCCGTGGACTCAGCTCCACTTACCCGCCCGCTCCCCATAACCCTTAATTCCCTTATTAGTTAAAAATCTATCTATCTGTGACTTGAATACATTCAATGAGCTAGCCTCAACTGCTTCCTTGGGCAGAGAATTCCACAGATTCACAACCCTCTGGGAGAAGAAATTCCTTCTCAACTCGGTTTTAAATTGGCTCCCCTGTATTTTGAGGCTGTGCCCCCTAGTTCTAGTCTCCCCGAGCAGTGGAAACAACCTCTCTGCCTCTATCTTGTCTATCCCTTTGATTATTTTAAATGTTTCTATAAGATCACCCCTCATTATTCTGAACTCCAACGAGTAAAGACCCAGCCTACTCAATCTATCATCATAAGGTAACCCCCTCATCTCCGGAATCAACCTAGTGAATCGTCTCTGTACCCCCTCCAAAGCCAGTATATCCTTCCTTAAGTAAGGTGACCAAAACTGCACGCAGTACTCCAGGTGCGGCCTCACCAATACCCTATACAGTTGCAGAAGGACCTCCCTGCTTTTGTACTCCATCCCTCTCGCAATGAAGGCCAACATTCCATTCGCCTTCCTGATTACCTGCTGCACCTGCAAACTAACTTTTTGGGATTCATGCACAAGAGTGGCGCAGCGGAAACGTGCTGGGCCCATAACCCAGAGGTCGATGGATCAAAACCTTCCTCTGCTAACTGCAATTTGTAATGTGGGTGGAATCAACACTTCCACTGCAACTAATCCCAGCCTTGACAAGGATTCATCTATAAAATCATTTTTCCCAAAAAGAGTTTCATGCACAAGGACCCCCAGGTCCCTCTGCACCGCAGCATGTTGTAATTTCTCCCCATTCAAATAATATTCCCTTTTTTTGTTTTTTTTCCCAAGGTGGATGACCTCACACTTTCCGACATTGTATTCTATCTGCCAAACCTTAGCCCATTCGCTTAACCTATCCAAATCTCTTTGCAGCCTCTCTGTGTCCTCTACACAACCCGCTTTCCCACTAATCTTTGTGTCGAATACCCCTGAATATCTCTGTTCCTCCAGCATGTTAATTATTCATCTATTTGTGTATTCTACAGCCCCGAAACAGCAGAAGGCTCCACCTTCAATGTCGAAGTGGGTGACATCATTCTTACAGCGACAGATGGGCTCTTTGACAACGTGCCAGATTTCATGATCTTGCAGCAGTTAAGACAACTGAAGGTACTGTGTTTGTAGCCACTGGAGTCGACAGCTCTCACATAGTTTGGGCTAACTTGCCCATTGTGCCTGCGATATCACACTTGGGTGCCCTATTGTATCTCAAACTAGGAGTTATGTTAGGACTGGCGTTCTCTTAAATCGGCACTGATGGGGACGCCAATTTTGCAGAGAAGTGAGGCTGGCTAAATGTTTCTGCCTTTGGAGCAATCCCAATGCTGCTGCATGTAGTAACATTCTCACCGTTAAAGCCAGAGTCCGAACTTTGGCATCCTGTCGGGTGGCACTGTATGAGAGAGTGGGAGACGACGGTAGTCATGAGCACGCTTCTCTGATCCCGCTGTATTTTTCTACAAGTTATGTGAGGCTATATAAAGTTTCCATCTATCCTGGAATTGTTTGCGATTCCCTCCCAGCAGTTGTTTTCTTTCAGCTGGATGAGTGCTGCCCTCCGTAGAAAAACTGAACTTGTGGAAATGTTATTCAGCATTTTTGTAGAGGAAAGCACACAGCAAGTGCATGACACGTGCATCTCTTACTTTAAGCTTAAACTTGGGAATTTGCTGAAGCTTTACCCAGAGCTCTGCTGGCCGCTTTACAATGCAAATCCTCCAGCAGCCAGAGGTTATAGCCTGTTATTTAAGTGTGAAATCCAGTTCCCTGACTGGCTTTCTCTCTAGTCCACATTTCTGCAATCTCCATCGCTGCAGGTGGCTTGTGTTCCCCCTTTCCCTCGCACTGTAGCCCCCCTCCCCGCAGGATTCCTACCTACACAAAACAAGGAATGCGAAGTCCTTACATTACACATCAACTCTGTTCCTTTCACAAACCCTGTACAGCCTATTTTTATTGAGAACTCCAAACTAATCATCAGCCCTGTGCTCAGTGCCCTACATCTACTCCCGATCCGGCAACGCCTCAATTTTAAAATTCTCAGCCTTGTTTTCAAATCGCTCCATTGCCTCGTCCCTTCCTATCTCTAACCTCTTCCAGCCCCACAACCCTCTGCGATATCTGGGCTTCTCTAGTTCTGGCCTGTGTGCGTCCCCAATTTGAATCGCTCCACCATTGCCTGGAATTCCCACCCTAAAGCTCTCCGCCTCTCTACCTTGCTCTCTTCCTTCAAAACGCTCCTTCAAACCTTTGAACAAGCTTTAGTTCACTTGTCCTGATATCTCCTTATGTGGCTCGTTGTTGACTTTTGTTTGATAACGCTACTGTGAAGCGCTTTGGGACATTTTACTACATTAAAGGTGCTATATAAATGCAAGTTATACTCTGAACGTTGTACAGCATTCCTGTCTGATACTCACAGCAAGGGGACCTCCATTAATCTTTAAACTTCCATTTTTCAATCCTTCACCCGTTTCTTCCCATAGTTGATAATTCCATGGTCTCAACAGCACCATTTTTGTACCTAAAGTCACTTGGCCATCTCTTTTTACACAATCTACCATCCCAGTACTAACCACATATGGATTTTTAAAGATGTTAATTAACCCCACTTTGGGGCTTTTTCACAAAGAAACCTTGTACTATCTGATCTTTGTACAGTTCTGTGCTCCTGCTCTCCACTTTAAGTGACCTGCTTCCAGCTGCGTGATCTGTACCTCAGTATCCTGTTCCCCTCCATCTTTTGTCCAGTGCAAACTGGTTCAGCTCTTCCATCTGTTCCCTGAACAGCTTTGTTTCTTTCTCTGATGGCAGATCAATTTCATATGATTTTAAAAATAATTCCAGCAGTGGGAGAGGGCAGATCCTGAGTCCTTGAGTTTATGTCCTATTTAAACTATCCAGCAAATTGTGCTGGGAGGTAGGGGGTACTCCTGCCCTCCCCACCTGCGTCAGGGCAGCAGGTTAGGAGTGTGTCCTGGGCTGCGAAAAGGACTGATTACAGTCAATTCCTCAGCCGAGAAGGGAAAGCATTCTTTATCATAATCTTTGTTCTGGGCCCCTCTGAGCACCAGAGAGACCTGAGAGCTCATTGGCAGTGTGGGGCTTGTATCTCTGGCGGGTGGAATTTGTACCCTTGGGTGTTTAAAAGTGCGCAAGCAAGTCCGGATATGGCCTCATCTTTCGAATGAGACGTTAAACCGAGGCCCTGTCTGCGCTCTCAGGTGGATGTAAAAGATCCCACAGTTCTATTTCGAAGAAGAGCAGGGGAGTTCTCCCCGGTGTCCTGGCCAATATTTAACCCTCAATCAACATCACTATAACAGATTATCTGGTCATCGTCACATTGCTGTTAGTGAGAACTTGCTGAATGCAAATTTGCTGCTGCATTTCCCACATTACAACCGTGACTACACTCCCAAAAGTACGTCATTGGCTGTAAAACACTTTGGGATGTCCGGTGGTCGTGAAAGGTGCTTGAAAAATTGCAAGTCTTTTTCTTTTCTTCCTTCTATCCTTCCTATTCCTCTTTATTTCAGTGCATATTAGCCTCTTGGGGCAACACCTTTATCTTGATTGAAAGCTTTTTCTGACACCAATTTTCCTTTTGCTCATGGAATCTCTTATACGTTTGTACCATCTCCTTTAATTTGTTCATATTCCCTAGTAAAAAGCTAAATTTAAAAAGATTCTTATTGCATTAGCCACTTAAACTTAAATCCTTCCGACATAGTGATAGTTTTGAAACAGTATTGTGATTAGCCCGAGAGAAAGTTGTGTTTTATAAAATGTTTTTGGAGCTAGATGTCTTAACATTATCCCTGCCTCACTTTTTTCAGGATGGGAGAGAAACAAGTGTTTGAGTTATTGTGCAGTCACTTGTCAGGCCACTTTCCTAGGCCTGAATGGTCAACGTTAAACAGCAAAGCCATTTATTGGCTCGAAGTTCCTTTAGAGACAAAATTAATTAATTCACTGCACTTGCAGCAACAACAACAACAACTTGCATTTATATAGCATCTTTAACGTAGTAAAATGTCCCCAGGTGCTTCACTGGAGCGTTGACCAATGAAATTTGACACCAATCCACATCATGAGATATTGGGACATGTGACTAAAAGCTTGGCCAAAGAGGTAGGTGTAAGGCGAGTCTTAAAGGAGGAGAGGCGGAGAGGTTTAGGGAGGGAATTTCAGCTCTTGGGGCCCAATGGTGGGGCGAAGGAAGAGGGGAATGTGTAAGAAGCCAGAATGGGAGGAATGCAGAGTTCTCTGATCCGTGTGTGGGAAGCTTGATGGAAAAATAGATTTTTTTTCCGTGAGCAATGTCATGGGAGATCAACTGGTTTTGAATGAACTTTATAAATGAAAAGAGGATGCATTGAATAATGCACAAGTGATGTCACCTCAACATCTTGCAGTCACTACTGAATTTAATCAAAGTTGGCCAGAGCCTTGCTCTCCGATCCTCAGCATTCCTTGCACTGTGGGCCTGCTTGAAGCTGTCAGTGTCTCGATCAACACTGCTTCAACACTGATTTGTTAGCTCAGTAACTTTAAGGGATCTTAGCAGATCGGCACCAAACTTGCTTAGGAACTGAAAATTTTCGAAGAGGCCTCTGTAGCTCTTTGGTCACTGTTTCTGTAAATACAAACTTAATGACCTCAATGAAATGAAGATTTTATTGGACTTTAAAATTACTGGTGACGTCTGTCATCAAACCCTGGATTTGTTTCAAATATTTTCACAATGGGAGCTTTTTACTTGGAATATCATGCGCGTGATTGGTAATCTAACACTCTAAGCTCACTGCACCATCCCAAAAATACTTTACTTGGTGTCATGCCTTAAATTGGCTTGAATTCACTGTGTACTAAAATTACTTTGTGCTTGAGGTAGATTTGTAAAATTAGAGACACTTTTCACTCTACCATCACACTTTTCTTGTATATCTGGATGTCTATGCCATTTTGACTGCTTTTTAAAGTGATTACAGAACCCTTGTGCAGAGGGTGTTTCTGAATGTTGTCCCCATTTCTGGTTAGTGTAAAACCCAGTGCACAGGTACAGGACAGATTTTGATCTGGAAGCAGAACATGTGGCTTCTATATGATGCTCTGTGGCGAAACCACAAATGTTGACGCTGTGTCAGGGTTTGAAAATGTCATCCGCCAACTGGGTTGGTTTACATAGGAAAATATCTAGGCCATGCAGCGTTTATACGCGTGGACTTGGAAGCTTATCGTCATTGGGAAGGTGAGGCACGCCATAAGGAACACAGCCTGTGGCATTGAAGCTCATTCCGTCGAGAATTTACATCCTTCTCTTGGCTCTTTTAGCTGCAATATGAGCTCTTGTTCCCTGCAGCATTAATCTGTCAGATGTTTTGAGTGAATCATAGCCAGAGAGACTCCCTTGCTAATTGTCTCCCACTAGGCCTTTATGCCATTAATATGGAAGCTGTTAGATCCGTCATAAGATGATCCAACATGGTGGTTCCACAGCTGTGCTGATGGAGATGACCACCCATTCCACGTTGGAAAGCATGGAGTCCAAGCTCTGCGTCTAGTTGGAACTGGACTCCTCCATGGCCTACAACACTGTGTTCAGGCATTCCGGCATTGCGCAAAGCATTCTGTGGTGTATGTCTGTCAGCCACCTTCTGCAGCCTGTACCTCAAAATCAGCATCCGAGTCTGAGCAGCAGAACTAGTGTGTGACCTCGCCGTCTGGCGAGCTGGCACTTGTGGCGTCCTGTCCCTCTGCCCTGGCTCTTGCGCACTCGTGCCCGGTGTCTCACCACGGACAGATCCTTCCTCTTCCCGAGCCTCTAAAGTTTGCGTGGCTGCGAGTGATATCAAGTGACAGTGTCTCTTCATTCTTCACTGGCTGACGGACTTCAACATTCCTGACAAGCTGAAATGACAAAGGGACAAGTATGAGATCGTGGTGTGTGGTGAGGAGCGAGGAAGAAGTGCATGTTCACAGCGTCTGCAGCTTGTCATGCAGATTTCTCCAGCGCCGTCAGTGGCCATGGCTCTCTCTACCCTTCCCATTATCAACGGCACAGCTCCTGAATGGTTGCAAGGGTGTGCAGTCACGCTGTTTCTCTACCAGTTGCAGTCACGCTGCTTCCTGTTCTGCAGGAAAGAGATAAGTGCGTCAGTGAGAGTCCTGCGAGCCGTTTAGGTAATGTGGCTGTCGTGGTGGAAGAGCTGCATTGTGTGTGAGATGTGAGTTTTGGGTGTGAAGTTTGTAGTTGTATGCGGGGGTGAGGTGGAAGATATTAATTGAACTGCCCTTTACTGATTGTTACAGATTGCAGGTAAGTGGCGATGGGAGTGTGATGAATTCAGCAATTTGAGGGCCCACCTTGCTTCCAGATCATTGAACTTGTTCCTGCACTGCAGCCATGCTCCTGGCATTTTACCTCATCGGCAACTTCCTCCCACTGCCTGCACATCGGGTGCCTGGAAAGGTTCCTGCCCTGAGGATAGAGAATGTCCCTCGTCATGTCTACTCCTGCACCATTGTCTTCAGTGCAGCACCCGGAACCTTGGTGCCCGCTCTCTGCCATTTCACTCGCACTCTTGCTCTCTCAAAGCTATCTTATTAATGGAATGCTTAGTGTGCTATGTTTGTTGAAGTGAAGATTTAAAATAGAAGTTCGATGCAGAGCAATATGACTATTTCACTACATTAATAGGAAAGTAAAAAGTAGCGGTGGTTTCAATACATTGGCTTCAGATTTGGGCTGTGTGTTCTGTGGCATATTCTAACCCATTCTCCATCTAATTGAGGCGTTGATTTGCCACTGGAGGATCGGGAAGCAGAACCAAGAGCGGTTCGTCACAAATCTCACCATTGCAACAAATTCCGGCCCATAGATATTGTTTTATATAATCCCTTGCCCTAGCGGAAAAGATAAATAGGGAGATGGCAAAGGCTTTAAACAAGTAAGATGTGGGGGGGAGGGATCTACAAGAAATGAAACCAGCCTAAACGACAACAAAACAGGAAAGGAGAGCATAAGAAAGAGTAAAGTAAGGGAAGACATTGATGGCCAGGGAATAAATGGTAAATGGTTACAAAACAAGATGGTTAACAAAGTGACAGGAACTGCGATGAAAAACGAGTTAAACTATTTGTAGAGCAGTGCACACAGTGTCCGTAATAAAACAGGGGAACTGGAGGCAATAATACGTTGTGAGGAACCAGACAAAGCATGGATTACTGAGACATGGCTGTAGAAAAATCAGGACTGGGAATGAAACATTGAAGGGTGTAACATAGTTAGAAAAGACAGAGAGGGAAAAAGGAGAGATGGAGTAGCTGTACTTATTAGGGATAACAATGGCAGTAGAAAAAAGTGACACAGCCATCAGCAAGACAAATAGAATCCAGGTGGTTTGAGATAATAAAGGATCAATCCCACTAATAGGTGCAGTCTACAGACCACCTATTAGTGGGCGGGAGGTGGAGAAAGAAATATGCAAACAAATTAGGGAAATGAATAAAAAACATAAGAATTATTATGGGGGATTTCAAATACCCCGATATTAATTGGCCATTAGACCGTAGGTAAAGGGGATAAGGGAATGAAGTTCCTGCAATGTGTACAGAACTCCTTTCTAACCCAATATACTAGAAGCCCAACAAGGTGATTTTAAGGTGATCGGCAAAAGAAGCAAAGGCGACATGAGAAAAACCTTTTTACGCAGCAAGTGGTTAGGATCTGGAATGCTTTGCCTGAAAGGGTGGTGGAGGCAGACTCCATCATGGCTTTCAAAAGGGAGTTGTATAAGTACCTGAAGGAAATGCATTTGCAGGGCTGCGAGGAAAGTGCAGAATAATGGGACTAGCTCCCTTGCAGAGAGCTGGCATGGGTTTGATGTGCTGTAACCTTTCTATGATTCTATACATATTTAATAATTCGTTCAAACAAGGCATAATGCCTGGCAGGAAGCTAACGTAATACCTATATTTAAGAAGGGGGATAGAACATGTCCGGGGAACTACAGACCAGTCAGCTTAACATCGGTGGTAGGAAAAATAAAGGAATCCCTGCAAAAGGAGAAAATAGAAGAACATTTAGAAACCAAAAATATAATAATGAATAGTCAGCATGGATTTCAAAAGGGAAATTCTTGCTTGACCAACCTCATTTAATTTTTTGAGGAGGCAACAGAGAGAGTAAACCAGGGTAATGCAGCAGATGTAATTTATTTAGAATTTCACAAAGCCTTCGATAAGGTACCACATAATGGACTAATGAAGGGTAGCTACTTATTCAGTGACAGAAGGTGGGATGTGGTAGAAACATAGAAACATAGAAAATAGGTGCAGGAGTAGGCCATTCGGCCCTTCTAGCCTGCACCGCCATTCAATGAGTTCATGGCTGAACATTCAACCCCATTCCTGCTTTCTCGCCATACCCCTTGATTCCCCCTAGTAGTAAGGACCTCATCTAACTCCTTTTTGAATATATTTAGTGAATTGGCCTCAACAACTTTCTGTGGTATAGAATTCCACAGGTTCACCACTCTCTGGGTGAAGAAGTTCCTCCGCATCTCGGTCCTAAATGGCTTACCCCTTATCCTTAGACTGTGACCTCTGGTTCTGGACTTCCCCAACATTGGGAACATTCTTCCTGCATCTAACCTGTCTAACCCTGTCAGAATTTTAAATGTTTCTATGAGGTCCCCTCTCATTCTTCTGAACTCCAGTGAATACAAGCCCAGTTGATCCAGTCTTTCTTGATAGGTCAGTCCCGCCATCCCGGGAATCAGTCTGGTGAACCTTCGCTGCACTCCCTCGATAGCAAGAATGTCCTTCCTCAAGTTAGGAGACCAAAACTGTACACAATACTCCAGGTGTGGCCTCACCAATGCCCTGTACAACTGTAGCAACACCTCCCTGCCCCTGTACTCTCATCCCCTTGCTATGAAGGCCAACATGCCATTTGCTTTCTTAACCGCCTGCTGCACCTGCATGCCAACCCTCAATGACTGATGTACCATGACACCCAGGTCTCCCCGCACCTCCCCTTCTCCCAATCCGCCACCACTCAGACAATAGTCTGTCTCTCTGTTTCCACCACCAAAGTGGACAACCTCACATTTATCCACATTATACTTCATCTGCCATGCATTTGCCCACTCACCTAACCTATCCAAGTCGCTCTGCAGCCTCACAGCATCCTCCCCGCAGCTCACACCGCCACCCAACCCAGTGTCATCCGCAAATTTGGAGATACTACATTTAATCCCCTCATCTAAATCATTAATGTACAGTGTAAACAGCTGGGGCCCCAGCACAGAACCTTGCGGTACCCCACTAGTCACTGCCTGCCATTCTGAAAAGTACCCATTTACTCCTACTCTTTGCTTCCTGTCTGACAACCAGTTCTCAATCCATGTCAGTACACTACCCCCAATCCCATGTGCTCTAACTTTGCACATCAATCTCTTGTGTGGGACCTTGTCGAACGCCTTCTGAAAGTCCAAATATACCACATCAACTGGTTCTCCCTTATCCACTCTACTGGAAACATCCTCAAAAAATTCCAGAAGATTTGTCAAGCATGATTTCCCTTTCACAAATCCATGCTGACTTGGACCTATCATGTCACCTCTTTCCAAATGCACTGCTATGACATCCTTAATAATTGATTCCATCATTTTACCCACTACCGATGTCAGGCTGACCGGTCTATAATTCCCTGTTTTCTCTCTCCCTCCTTTTTTAAAAAGTGGGGTTACATTGGCTACCCTCCACTCCATAGGAACTGATCCAGAGTCAATGGAATGTTGGAAAATGACTGTCAACGCATCCACTATTTCCAAGGCCACCTCCTTAAGTATTCTGGGATGCAGTCCATCAGGCCCTGGGGATTTATCGGCCTTCAATCCCATCAATTTCCCCAACACAATTTCCCGGCTAATAAGGATTTCCCTCAGTTCCTCCTCCTTCCTAGACCCCCCGACCCCTTTTATAACCGGAAGGTTGTTCGTGTCCTCCTTCGTGAATACCGAACCAAAGTACTTGTTCAATTGGTCCACCATTTCTTTGTTCCCCGTTATGACTTCCCCTGATTCTGACTGCAGAGGACCTACGTTTGTCTTTACTAACCTTTTTCTCTTTACATATCTATAGAAACTTTTGCAATCCGTCTTAATGTTCCCTGCAAGCTTCTTCTCATACTCCATTTTCCCTGCCCTAATCAAACCCTTTGTCCTCCTCTGCTGAGTTCTAAATTTCTCCCAGTCCCCAGGTTCGCTGCTATTTCTGGCCAATTTGTATGCCACTTCCTTGGCTTTAATACTATCCCTGATTTCCCTTGATAGCCACGGTTGAGCCACCTTCCCTTTTTTATTTTTATGCCAGACAGGAATGTACAATTGTTGTAGTTCATCCATGCGGTCTCTAAATGTCTGCCATTGCCCATCCACAGTCAACCCCTTAAGTATCATTCGCCAATCCATCCCAGCCAATTCACGCCTCATACCTTCAAAGTTAGCCTTCTTTAAGTTCTGGACCATGGTCTCTGAATTAACTGTTTCATTCTCCATCCCAATGCAGAATTCCACCATATTATGGTCACTCTTCCCCAAGGGGCCTCGCACAACGAGATTGCTAATTAATCCTCTCTCATTACATAACACCCAGTCTAAGATGGCCTCCCCCCTAGTTGGTTCCTCGACATATTGGTCTAAAAAACCATCCCTTATGCACTCCAGAAAATCCTCCTCCACCGTATTGCTTCCAGTTTGGTTAGCCCAATCTATGTGCATATTAAAGTCACCCATTATAACTGCTGCACCTTTATTGCACGCACCCCTAATTTCCTGTTTGATGCCCTCCCCAACATCACTACTCCTGTTTGGAGGTCTGTACACAACTCCCACTAACGTTTTTTGCCCTTTGGTGTTCTGCAGCTCTACCCATATAGATTCCACATCATCCAAGCTAATGTCCTTCCTAACTATTGCCTTAATCTCCTCCTTAACCAGCAATGCTACCCCACCTCCTTTTCCTTTTATTCTATCCTTCCTGAATGTTGAATACCCCTGGATGTTGAGTTCCCAGCCCTGATCATCCTGGAGCCACGTCTCCGTAATCCCAATCACATCATATTTGTTAACATCTACTTGCACAGTTAATTCATCAACCTTATTGCGGATACTCCTTGCATTAAGACACAAAGCCTTTAGGCTTGTTTTTTTAACACCCTCTGTCCTTTTAGAATTTTGCTGTACAAGGATCAGTGCTGGGACCACTGTCGTTCACAATTTATATTAACGATTTAAACTTTGGAATCACATAATTTCTAAATTTGCGGATGACATCAAATTGGGGGATAGCCAATACTGAGGAAGACTGCAACAAATAAACTTACAGAATGGGTATATAATTGGCAAATGACATTCAACACAGATAAATGTGAGGCATTACATATGAAAAATAGGGAGGTCACCTGTTGGAAAATACAAATCTGTGATTTAGAATAGCAAATCAATCTCTGAATACAAATATTCAAATCACAAAGTAGTGACACAGGTTAACAGGGTTATAGAAAAAGCAAAGCAAACACGAGGGTTTATTTCTAGAGGGATAGAATTGAAAAGTAGTGAAGTTATGTTGAACCTTGGTTAGACCACACTTGGAGTACTGCATGCAATTCTGGTCACCATATTATAAAAAGGATATAGAGGCACTGGAGAGGATTCAAAAACAATTTACAAGGGTGATACCAGAAATGCGAGGGTATACATATCAGGAAAGGATAAACAGGCTGGGTCTCTTTTCTCTTGAAAAAAGAAAGCTGAAGGGTGACCTAATAGAAGTCTTTGAAATGATGAAAGGTTTTGATAGAGTGGATACAGAGAGAATGTTTCCACTTGTGGGGAAGAGCATAACTAGAGGCCATCAAAATAAGATAGTCACCAAGAAATCCAATAGGGAATTCAGGAGAAATGTATTTATCCAGAGAGTGGTGAGAATGTGGAACACTCTACCACAGGGAGTGGTTGAAGCGAATAGTATCGATGCATTTAAGGGGAGATTAGACAAGCATATGAGGGAGATGGGAATAGAGGGTTACGCTGATAGGGTTAGATGAGGAAAGACAGGAGGGGGCTCAAGTGGAGAATAAACGCTGGCATGGACTGGTTGGGCCGAGTGACCTGTTTCTGTGCTTGTGCCTGAGATTTACTGAGCGTGTTGAACAGGGAATAACTTCAAAGTACGCTAATCGCGACGGAAGCTTTGCTGTGTTCCATTTTCAGTCTGTAAAACAAATGGCACTCAGTCAATCAAATTGGTGTGATCCTCTCTAGAACATAAGAACACAAGAAATAAGAGCAGGAGTCGGCCATTTGGCCCCTTGAGCCTGCTCCACCATTCAATAAGATCGTGGCTGATCTGATCATGGACTCAGCTCCACTTCCCTGTCCGTTCCCCATAACACTTTATTTCTTTATCGCTCAAAAATCTGTCTATTTCTGCCTTAAATATGTTCAATGACCCAGCCTCCACAGGGGCAGAGAATTCTACAGATTTACAACCCTTCTCTAAGAAATTCCTCCTCATCTCAGTTTTAAATGGGCAGCCCCTTATTCTGAGACTATGCCACCTAGTTTTAATTTCCCCTATGAGTGGAAATATCCTCTCTGTATCCACCTTGTCGAGTCCCCTCATTATATTATGTTTTGATAAGATCACCGCTCATTCTTCTGAACTCCAATGAGTATAGAACATAAGAACTCGGAACAGGAGTAGGTCATCTAGCCCCTCGAGCCTGCTCCACCATTCAACCAGATCATGGCTGATCTGGCCATGGACTCAGCTCCACTTACCCGCCTGCTCCCCATAACCCTTAATTTCCTTATTGGTTAAAAATCTATATCTGTGATTTGAATACATTCAATGAGCTAGCCTCAACTGCTTCCTTGGGCAGAGAATTCCACAGATTCACAACCCTCTGGGAGAAGAAATTCCTTCTCAACTCGGTTTTAAATTGGCTCCCCCATATTTTGAGGCTGTGCCCCCTAGTTCTAGTCTCCCCGACCAGTGGACACAACCTCTCTGCCTCTATCTTGTCTATCCCTTTCATTATTTTAAATGTTTCTATAAGATCACCCCTCATCCTTCTGAACTCCCAACGAGTAAAGACCCAGTCTACTCAATTTACTCATCTCTGGAATCAACCTAGTGAATCGTCTCTGTACCCCCGCCAAAGCTAGTATATCCTTCCTAAGTAAGGTGACGAAAACTGCACGCAGTACTCCAGGTGCGGCCTCACCAATACCCTGTACAGTTGCAGCAGGACCTCCCTGCTTTTGTACTCCATCCCTCTCGCAATGAAGGCCAACATTCCATTCGCCTTCCTGATTACCTGCTGCACCTGCAAACTAACTTTTTGGAATTCATGCACAAGGACCCCCAGGTCCCTCTGCACCGCAGCATGTTGTAATTTCTCCCCATTCAAATAATATTCCCTTTTACTGTTTTTTTTTCCCAAGGTGAATGACCTCACATTTTCCGACATTGTATTCCATCTGCCAAACCATAGCCCATTCGCTTAACCTATCCAAATCTCTTTGCAGCCTCTCTGTGTCCTCTACACAACCCGCTTTCCCACTAATCTTTGTGTCATCTGCAAATTTTTGTTACACTACACTCTGTCCCCTCTTCCAGGTCATCTATGTATATTGTAAACTGTTGTGGTCCCAGCACCGATCACTGTGGCACACCACTAACCACCGATTTCCAACCTGAAAAGGACCCATTTATCCCGACTCTCTGCTTTCTGTTA
Source organism: Pristiophorus japonicus (assembly GCF_044704955.1). NCBI lineage: Eukaryota > Metazoa > Chordata > Chondrichthyes > Pristiophoridae > Pristiophorus > Pristiophorus japonicus. The sequence goes on from NC_091992.1 coordinate 64,194,711, forward strand.
GCCAGACAATTCTCGATCCATGCTAATACATTTCCTCTGACTCCGCGTCCCTTTATCTTCTGCAGTAACCTTTTGTGTGGCACCTTATCAAATGCCTTTTGAAAATCTAAATACACCACATCCATCGGTACACCTCTATTCACCATGCTCGTTATATCCTCAGAGAATTCCAGTAAATTAGTTAAACATGATTTCCCTTTCATGAATCCATGTTGTGTCTGCTTGATTGCACTATTCCTATCTAGATGTCCCGCTATTTCTTCCTTAATGATAGCTTCAAACATTTTCCCCACTACAGATGTTAAACTAACCGGCCTATAGTTACCTGCCTTTTGTCTGCCCGCTTTTTTAAACCAAGGCATTACATTAGCTGCTTTCCAATCCACTGGTACCTCCTCAGAATCCAGAGAATTTTGGTAGATTATAATGAATGCATCTGCTATAACTTCTGCCATCTCTTTTAATACCCTGGGATGCATTTCATCAGGACCAGGGGACTTGTCTACCTTGAGTCCCATTAGCCTGTCCAGCACTACCTCCCTAGTGATAGTGATTGTCTCAAGGTCCTCCCTTCCCACATTCCCATGACCAGAAATTTTTGGCATGGATTTTTGTGTCTTCCACTGTGAAGACCGAAGCAAAATAATTATTTAAAGTCTCAGCCATTTCCACATTTCCCATTACTAAATCTCCCTTCTCATCTTCTAAAGGACCAACATTTACTTTAGTCACTCTCTCCCGTTTTATATATCGGTAAAAGCTTTTACTATCCGTTTTTATGTTTTGCGCAAGTTTACTTTCGTAATCTATCTTTCCTTTCTTTATTGCTTTCTTAGTCATTCTTTGCTGTCGTTTAAAATTTTCCCAATCTTCTAGTTTCCCACTAACCTTGGCCACCTTATACGCATTGGTTTTTAATTTGATACTCTCCTTTATTTCCTTGGTTATCCACGGCTGGTTATCCCTTCTCTTACCGCCCTTCTTTTTCACTGGAATATATTTTTGTTGAGCACTATGAAAGAGCTCCTTAAAAGTCCTCCACTGTTTCTCAATTGTGCCACTGTTTAGTCTGTGTTCCCAGTCTACTTTAGCTAACTCTGCCCTCATCCCACTGTAGCCCCCTTTGTTTAAGCATAGTATGCTCGTTTGAGACACTACTTCCTCACCCTCAATCTGTATTACAAATTCAACCATACTGTGATCACTCATTCCGAGAGGATCTTTTACTAGGAGATCGTTTATTATTGCTGTCTCATTATACAGGACCAGATCTAAGATAGCTTGCTCCCTTGTAGGTTCTGTAACATACTGTTCTAAGAAACAATCCCGTATGCATTCTATGAATTCCTCCTCAAGGCTACCCAGTGCGATTTGATTTAACCAATCGATATGTAGGTTAAAATTCCCCATGATTACTGCCATTCCTTTTTCACATGCCTCTATTATTCCCTTGATTATTGTCTGCCCCACCGTGAAGTTATTATTTGGGAGCCTATCAACTATGCCCACCAGTGACTTTTTCCGCTTACTATCTCTAATCTCCACCCACAATGATTCAACATTTTGTTCATTAGAGCCAATATCATCTCTCACAACTGCCCTGATATCATCCTTTATTAACAGAGCTACCCCACCTCCTTTCCCTTCTTGTCTATCTTTCCGAATCGTCAGATACCCCTGTATGTTTAATTCCCAGCCTTGGCCACCCTGCAACCACGTTTCTGTAATGGCCACCAAATCATACCCATTTGTAATGATTTGTGCCGTCAACTCATTTACCTTATTTCGAAAGCTGCGTGCGTTTAGGTAGAGTGTTTTAATACTAGCTTTTAAACCAATCTACTCAACCTATCTTCATAAGTCAACCTCCTCACCTCCGGAATCAACCTAGTGAACTTTCTCTGAACAACCTCCAATGCAAGTATATCCTTCCTTAAATACCGAGACCAAAACTGTACACAGTACTCTAGGTGTGGCTTCATCAATACCCTGTACAGTTGTAGCAGGACTTCTCTGCTTTTATACTCTATCCCCCTTGCAATAAAGGCCAACATTCCATTTGCCTTACTGATTACTTGCTGCACCTGCATACTAACTATTGAGTTTCATACACAAGAACCCCCACGTCCCTCTGTACTTCAGCACTTGTAATTTTTCTCCATTTAATTATAATTTGTTTTTGTATTTTTTTTGCCAAAGTGGATAACCTCACATTTTCCCACATTATGGGCCCAAGTTTCCACATGATTCGCGCCTGATTTTTAGGAGCAACTGGTGGAGAACGGACTATTTTAGAAATCGCAATTCTCCACATTTTTTTTTTCTGCAGTTCTAGTCAGGTAGAACAGTTCTAGTTTAGAATAGAATTTTTTCTTCAAAAGGGGGCGTGTCCGGCCACTGACGCCTGATTTGAAAGTTTCCACAGTGAAAATGTACTCCAAACTAAAGTAGAATGGAGCCAGTGAAGATTTTTGTAGAACTGAAAAAACCTGTTCTACACATTAAAAAATCAGGCACAGGTTACAAATTAGGCGTCCAGAACGAGGTGGGGGGGGGGGGAGGGGAGGGGAAGGGAACTCATTAAATTCGACAATAAATCCTTATTTATACTTCTACAAATATTATACAAATAAATCCAACCTGAATAAACATTTATAAGCCACGAAAAGATTAAATAAACCATCTTCCTACCTGTGTGAAAGTGCTTCAGCCAGGGAGAATTCTGCAGCCGTTCGTGCCGCTGAGAGAGAAGAGAGAGAGAGAGAGAGAAGGGAGGAGAGCGAGGGGGGAGAGTGGGGGGGGGAAGAGAGTAGAGGGAAGAGGGGAAGAGGGGGGGAAGAAGAGGGGGGAGGGGGAGAGAGGGGGGGGCGTCGGGTCTCGGGTCGGTGCGGGGGGGGGGAAGCGGGTGTCGGGTCTCGGGGCGGGGGGGGGAAACGGGTGTCGGGTCGTCGGGGGGGGGGGGGGGAGTGGGTGTCGGGGCGGGGGGAAGCGGGTGTCGGGGGGGGGGGTGTCGGGTCGGGTCGGCGGGCGGGGGTGGCAGGAGCGAGTGTCGGATCTGGTCAGGCGGGGAGCAGGAGCTGGCCGTGGGAGGAGCCCCAGTGAGGCCATTGGGCCAGGGCTAGGGGCTGCGTGCTTCGGGCCCCTCCCACACAGTTCGGCGCCTGGAGCTACTGCACTTGCGTGCCGACTGTAGCGCACATGTGCAGAGGTCCCGGCACTGTTTTCAGCGCCGGGATCTGGCTCCGACCCCCCCCACAGATGTGCTGACTGCGCCAAGGGCCAGAGGACCTGTAAGTAGGTGCAGACTACCGAGGATTTTTTTAGGCGCGAAAAACGGGCGCCCAGCTCGGAGGGGCGCCCGTTTTTTTTCTTGTGGAAACTTGGGCCCAAAACTCCATCTGCCAAATTTTTGCCCACTCACTTAGCCTGTCTATATCCCTTTGAGCACTTTTTGTGTCCTCCTCCCAATTTGCTTTCTCACCCATCTTTGTATCATCAGCAAACTTGGCTACATTACACTCGGTTCCTTCATCCAAGTCATTAATATAGATTGTAAATAGTTGAGGCCCCAGCACCGATCCCTGCAGCACCCCAATAGTTGCTGTTTGCCAACTGGAAAATGACCCATTTATCCTGACTCTCTTTTCTGTTAGTTAGCCAATTCTCTATCCATGTTACCCCCAACCTCGTGAACTTTTATCTTGTGCAGTAACCTTTTATGTAGCACCTTATCGAATGCCTTCTGGAAATCCAAATACACCACATCCACTGGTTTCCCCCTTATCCATCCTGCTCTTTACATTCTCAATGAACTCCAGCAAATTTGTCAAACGTGATTTCCCTTTCATAAAACCATGCTGACTGCTTGATTGAATTCTGCTTTTCCAAATGTCCCGCTACTGATTCCTTAATAATGGACTCCAGCATTTTCCCAACCACAGATGTTAGGCTAACTGGTCTATCGTTTCCTGCTTTTTGTCTGCCTCCTTTTTTAAATAGCGGCATTACATTTGCGGTTTTCCAGTCCGCTGGGACCACCCCAGAATCCAGGAAATTTTAGTAGATTACAACCAATGCATCCAATATCTCTGCAGTCACTTCTCTTAAGACCCTAGGATGTAAGGCATCAGATCCAGGGGACTTGTCCGCCTTGAGTCCCATTATTTTACCGAGTACTACTTCATTAGTGAAAATGGTTGTATTAAGTTCCTCCCTCCCTATAGCCCCTTGATTATCCACTATTGAGATGTTTTTAGTGTCTTCTACCGTGAAGACCGATACAAAATATTTGTTCAAAGTCTCTGCCATTTTCCTGTTCTCCATTATTAATTCCCCAGTATCATCCTCTGGGGGACCAACATTTACTTTAGCCACTCTTTTTTCCTTTTTATGTACCTGTAGAAACTCTTACTATTTGTTCTTGTATTTTGTGCTAGTTCTCTTTCATAATCTATCTTCCCTCCCTTTATTATTTATTTAGTCGTTCTTTGCTGGCTTTTAAAAATTTCCCAATCCTCTGGCCTCCCACTAGTCTTGGCCATATTGTATGGCCTTGTTTACAATTTGATACCCTCCCTTATTTCCTTAGTTATTCCTTCTCTTACAGTCTTTCCTTTTCATTGGGATATATTTTTGTTGAGAGTTATGAAATATCTCCTTAAATGTCTGCCACTGCTCATCAATCGTCCCATACTTTAATCTATTTTCCCAGTCCACTTTAGCCAACTCTGTCTTTGTAGTCTCCTTTATTTAAGCTTGGGACACTGGTTTGAGATCCAACTTTCTCACCCTTTAACTGAATTTAATATTCAACCATGTTATGGTCACTCATTCCAAGAGGATCCTTTACTAGGAGATTGTTTATTAATCCTGTCTCATTGCACAGTACCGGATCTAAGATAGCCTGCTCCCTGGTTGGTTCCGCAACGTACCGTTCAAGGAAACTATCCCGGATACACTATGAACTCTTCCTTAAGGCTATCCTGGCCAATTTGCTTTGTCCAATCAATATGAAGGTTAAAATCACCCAGGATTATTGCTGTTCATTTTTTTTACAAAGGCTCTATTATTTTTTGATTTATACTCCGTCCAACAGTGTAGCTACTGTTAGGGGGCCTATGCAGCGACTTTTTCCCATTATTATTCCTTGTATCCACCCAAACTGATTCAACATCTTGATGTCCTCAGTCAATATCGTTTCTCACTAAAGCACTGATCTCATCCTTTATTAACAGAGCTACCCCACCTCCTTTTCCTTTCTGTCTGTCATGCTGAATTGTCAACTACTCCTGAATATTTAGTTCCCAACATTGGTCATCTTGCAACCCCGTCTCCTAAATAGCTATCAGATCATATCCATTTGTATCTATTTGTGCCATCAATTCATCTATTTTGTTACGAATGCGTGCGTGCATTCAGATAGAGCTTTTAAATTTGTTTTTTTTACCATTTTGTTCCTGCTTTGACCCCACCTTCTGATTCACTTTTATGTTTATACATTCTGTCCCTTCCTGTAACACACTGGTTTTCATTTCCCCCAGTGCTACCTGCTCTAATGCCTGCTCCTTATTCTTTGAATTTTTAAATTTTCGCCCACCAAAACGTTCCCCCCCCCCCCCCCCACTCTACTGATCTAGAAGGGCTTGACACTCGCACTGGTGAGTGAACTGTGAGTGAGTTTGTATGATGATACTGCAGCTGATGACAGGCGGGTGGATTCATTAATTTTATAAAGGTTTAGGGCTACTCAAGGTCGTTTACAGACCCATAGTTGCAGCAATACTGCTCCCAGCAACTCAGGAAGGATATATTAGCCTTCTAGGCAATACAGCACAGATTCACCGGAATGATACCGGGGCTTAAAGTGTTAAATTATGCGGACAGGTTGCGGAAGCTTAATTTGTATTCTATTGAATATAGGAGATTGAGAGGTGATCTAATCAAGGTCTTTAAAATGATAAAGGGGATCGATAGGGTAGATAGAGAAACTATTTCCTCTTGTGGGCGGTCCAGAACAATGGGGAATAACCATAAAATTAGATCTAGGTCATTTACGAGTGATATCAGGAAGCACTTCACACAAAGGGTTATGGAAATCTGGAACACTCCAAAGGCTCTGGATGCTGGGTGCCAATTGGGTGTCAAGGCTCTAGAGTAGAGCAGAGTTTTAGGTAAAAATAAGCAGTGGGTCAGGAAGGGACAGAGAGAGTAACAAAGGTCATAGGGCATCAGTGACTAAGGTGACATCAGGGAAGAATAGAAATAAGTCAGCTAAAGGCACGATATCTGAATGCGCGAAGCATTCATAATAAAATAGATGAATTAAAAGCGCAGATAGAAATGAATAGCTTTGATCTAATAGCCATTACAGGGACACGGTTGCACAGTGGCCAAGGTTGGGAACTAAATATTCTGGGATACTTAAACTTTTAGAAGAGATTGGTAAAATTGAAAAGGAGGAGGGGTTGCCCTGATGATAAAGGATGGGATAAAGACAGTCGCGAGAAAGGATCTTGGCTCGGAAAATCAACAAGTAGAATCAGTTTGGGTGGAGCTGAGAAAGAAGATCTTTGAAGCCTTTGCGGCACTGCACCCAGGTCCCCCTGGGCGGAGCTAACAAACAGCAAGGGGCAGGAAACATTGGTGGGAGTTGTTTATAGGCCCCCAAACAGTAGTGGGAATGTAAAGCAGAGTATAAATCAGGGAGTTAGAGGCGCATGTAATAAATGGAATGCAGGAATCATGGGGGACTTTAATCTACATATAGACTGGGCAAACCAAATATACAGTAATAGTGAGGAGGACAAGTTCATGGATTGTATACAAGATGGTTTTCTAGATCAGTATGTTGAGGAACCAACTAGGGAACAGGCTATTTTAGATCTAGTATCGTGCAACGAGTAAAAATTAATTAGTAAGCTTGTAGTAAAGGGGCCTTTAGGGAAGAGTGACCATAATATGATAGAATTTTATATTGAGTTTGAAAATGATTTAGTTGAATCCGAAACTAGGGTCTTAAATCTAAACGACGCAAATTACATAGGTATGAGGGACGAGTTGGCTAAGGTAGATTGGGAAACTACATTAAAAGGTATGACGGTAAACAAGCAATGGCTAGCATTTAAAGCTGGAGCGGCAGGCCTGGGACATCATGGTCCCCCCGACCTGAGAGAGAACAGCTCTGCGGGTCGGGCTATAAAAGAGCTGGAGCGGCGTATCACTTCAACCTCCAGCGTGAGCTGCTCCAAGTATTTTGAGATGGGCGACTGGCGACATCATTAAAACCCTGGTCGTCGTTTTGGAGCGTGGGCAGGAACATCGGCAGGGCCCAGGTACAGAGGAGTGGAAAGGTCGGGGCGGAGGAGCGGCGAGTGTCTGTGGCAGAGGTGTGACAGGTGAGGGTACAGGCCCCAGAAGAGCCAAGAGCCTAGGAGCAGCAAGGGCCAGCCCACACTGCAATATGTGTGCGTGCTAGGTCCGTGCAGCAGAACAGGTCTCCAGTCATCCTGGTTAACCCTTGCCATTGGACCAAGACCTAGCTCTGTCAAGCCCGTGTGGTGGCTGATGTGCAACGGTCACCCCACGTTAAAAAAATCCACGCACAGGCATCTTCCACCCTCTCAATTGGAGTACAGGACTGGAACATCGGGTCCTTCATCGAGACACCTGTGAACTCGTGGCAGCAAGTCATCCTTGTTCGAGGGACCGCCTATGAATGAGCATTTAAAGAATGAATACATAATTTACAACAAACATACATTCCTTTAAGGCACAAAAACCCCACAGGAAAAGTGATCCAGCTTTGGCTAAAGAGAAGTAAGAAATAGTATTAGATCAAAGGAAGAGGCTTATAATGTTGCCAAAAAGAGCATTAAGTCTGAGGATTGGGAGGATTTGGTATTATGCAAAGGAGGAACAAGAAATTAATTTAAAAAAAAAAGGAAAACAGAATGAGAGTAAACTAGCGAGAGGCATAAAAACAGGCAATATAAGCTTCTATAGGTATGTAAAAAGAAAAAGATTAGCGAAAGTAAATGTGGGTCCCTTAAGGCTGAGACAGGAGAAATGATAATGGGGGAATAAGGAAATGGCAGAGAAATTAAACAAATACTTTGTGTCTTTCTTCATGGAAGAGGACGTAAAAAAAGCTTGCCGGAAATAGTGGAGGACCAAGGGTCTAGCAAGAATGAGGAACTGAAAGAAATCAGTATTACAGGTTGAGTGTCCGAAATTCAGAAGGTTCCAGAATCCGGGCTGTGGCAGAGTAGACCGGAAACCAGAAAATGTTCCAAATTCCGGACTCCCTTGGCCCCGGCCCCCCCCCCCCCCCCCCCCCGGCCGAGTCCGGCCGCCCGACCTCCCCCCTCTGGACTCGAGATGTCGGAAAGTCGTTCCGAAATCCGGGAATACCTGAAATCTGGAATAGCCTCTGTCCCGAGGTTTCCGGATTTCAGATGCTCTACCTGTAGTAAAATAAATGGGACTGAGCCGATAAATCCCCTGGACCTAAAGGCCGACATCCTAGGGTTTTGAAATAGGTGGCTATAGAGAGTGGTTATCATCTTCCAAAATTCCATAGATTCTAGAACGGTTCCCGTGGATGGGAAGGTAGCAAATATAACCCTGCTATTTAAGAAAGGAGGGAGAGAGAAAATGGGGTACTACAGACCAATTAGCCTGACATCAGTCGTAGGGAAAATGCGAGAATCTAGTTTTAAGGACGTGGTAACAGGGCACTTAGAAAATAATAATAGGATTGGGCAGAGTCAACACGGATTTATGAAAGGGAAATCATGTTTGACTTAAAAGTTTTTTGGAGATTGTAACTAGCAGAATAGATAAGGGGGAACCAGTGGATGTGGTGTATTTGGATTTTCAGAAGGTCCTGTAAGGTGCCACACAGTTATTCAACAAATTGAGGGTTAATGGGATTGGGGGTAATATACTAGCATGGATTGAGGATTGGTTAACGGACAGAAAACAGAGAGTAGGAATAAACGGGTCATTTTCGGGTTGGCAGACTGTAACCAGTGGGGTACCCCAAGGATCAGTGCTTGGGCCTCACCTACTCACAGCGTTGCTGGTTAAAGAGGAAATTAATGTAATAGTAAGGAAGGACATTAGCTTGGATGATGTGGAATCTGTATGGGTGGAGCTGCGGAATACCAAAGGGCAGAAAACGCTAGTGGGAGTTGTGTACAGACCACCAAACAGTAGTAATGAGGATGGGGACAGCATCAAACAAGAAATTAGGGATGCGTGCAATAAAGGTACAGCAGTTATCATGGGCGACTTTAATCTACATATTGACTGGGCTAACCAAACTGGTAGCAATGCGATGGAGGAGGATTTCCTGGAGTGTATTAGGGATGGTTTTCTAGACCAATATGTCGAAGAACCAACTAGAGGGCTGGCCATCCTAGACTGGGTGATGTGTAATGAGAAAGGACTAATTAACAATCTTGTTGTGCGAGGCCCCTTGGGGAAGAGTGAACATAATATGGTAGAATTCTTTATTAAAATGGAGAGTGACATAGTTAATTCAGAGACTAGGGTCTTGAACTTAAGGAAAGATAACTTCGATGGTATGGGACGTGAATTGGCTAGAATAGACTGGCGAGTGATACTTAAAGGGTTGACGATGGATAGGCAATGGCAAACATTTAAAGATCACATGGATAAACTTCAATTGTACATCCCTGTCTGGAGTAAAAATAAAACTGGGAAGGTGGCTCAACCGTGGCTAACAAGGGAAATTAAGGATCGTGTTAAATCCAAGGAAGAGGCATATAAATTGGCCAGAAAAAGCAGCAAACCTGAGGACTGGGAGAATTTTGTAATGCAGCATAGGAGGTCAAAGGGTTTAATTAGGAGGGGGAAAATAGAGTATGAGAGGAAGATTGCTGGGAACATAAAAACTGACTGCAAAAGCTTCTATAGATATGTGAAGAGAAAAAGATTAGTGAAAACAAACAGTCTCTTGCAGTCAGATTCAGGCGAATTTATAATGGAGAACAAAGAAATGAGGGACCAGTTAAACAAATACTTTGGTTCTGTTTTCACGAAGGAAAACACAAATAACCTTCCGGAAATACTAGGGTACCGAGATTCGAGTGAGAAGGAGGAACTGAAGGATATCCTTATAAAGCAGGAAATTGTATTAGGGAAATTGATGGGATTAAAGGCCGATAAATCCCCGGAGCCTGATAGTCTGCATCCCAGAGTAGTTAAGGAAGTGGTCATAGAAATAGTGGATGCATTGGTGATCATTTTCCAACAGTCCATCGACTCTGGATCAGTTCCTATGGACTAGAGGGTAACTAATGTAACGCCACTGTTTAAAAAAGGAGGGAGAGAGAAAACGGGTAATTATAGACCGGTTAGCCTGACAGCAGTGGAGAAAATGTTGGTATCAATTATTAAAGATGAAATAGCAGCGCATTTGGAAAGCAGTGACAGGATCGGTCCAAGTCAGCATGGATTTATGAAAGAGAAATCGTGCTTGACAAATCTTTCTGAATTTTTTGAGGATGTAACTAGTAGACTGGACAAGGCAGAACCAGTGGATGTGGTGCATTTGGACTTTCAAAAGGCTTTTGACAAGGTCTCACACAAGAGATTGGTGTGCAAAATGGAAGCACATGGTATTTGGGGATAATGTACTGATGTGGATAGCGAACTGGTTGGCAGACAGGAAGCAGAGTGTCGGGATAAACGGGTCCTTTTCAGAATGGCAGGAAGTGACTAGTGGAGTGCCGCAGGGCTCAGTGCTGGGACCCCAGCTCTTTGCAATATATATTCATGATTTAGATGAAGGAATTGAGCGTAATATCTCCAAGTTTGCAGATGACACTAAACTGGATGGCAGCGTGAGCTGTGAGGAGGATGCTAAAAGGCTGCAGGGTGACTTGGACAGGTTAGTTGTGTGGGAAAATGCATGGCAGATGCAGTATAATGTGGATAAATGTGAGGTTATCCACTTTGGGGCAAAAACACAAAAGCAGAATATTATCTGAATGGCGGCAGATTAGGAAAGGGGGAGGTGCAATGAGACCTGGGTGTCATGGTTCATCAGTCATTGAAAGTTGGCATGCAGGTACAGCAGGCGGTGAAGAAGGCACATGGTATGTTGGCCTTCATAGCTAGGGGATTTGAGTATAGGAGCAGAGAGGTCTTACTGCAGTTGTACAGGGCCTTGGTGAGGCCTCACCTGGAATATTGTGTTCAGTTTTGGTCTCCTAATCTGAGGAAGGACGTTCTTGCTATTGAGGGAGTGCAGCGAAGGTTCACCAGACTGATTCCTGGGATGGCGGGACTGACATATGAGGACAGACTGGATCAACTGGGCCTTTATACACCGGAGTTTAGAAGGATGAGAGGAGATCTCCTAGAAACTTATAAGATTCTGACCCGACAGGATAGGTTAGATGCAGGAAGAATGTTCCCGATGATGGAGAAGTCCAGAACCAGCGGACACAGTCTTAGGATAAGGGGTAGGCCATTTAGGACTGAGATGAGGAGAAACTTCTTCACTCAAGAGAGTTGTTAACCTGTGGAATTCCCTGCTGCAGAGAGTTGTTGATGCCAGTTCATTGGATATATTCAAGAGGGAGTTACGGCTAAAGGGATATGGAGAGAAAGCAGGAAAGGGGTACTGAGGGAATGATCAGCCATGATCTTATTGAATGGTGGTGCAGGCTCGAAGGGCCGAATGGCCTACTCCTGCACCTATCTTCTATGTTTCTAGAGTTTAGAAGAATGAGAGGTGATCTCATTTGAACATACAAAATTCTTACAGGGCTTGATGGGGTAGATGCACGAAGGATGTTTCCCCCTGGCTGGGGAGTTTAGAACCAGGGGTCACAGTCTCAGAATAAGGGGTCGGCCATTCAGGACTGAGATGAGGAGAAATTTCCTCTCGGAAGGTGGTGAATCTCTGGAATTCTCTGCCCCAGAGGGCTGTGGAGGCTCAGTCTTTGAGTATATTCAAGGCAGAGGTCAATAGATTTTTGGATATTAAGGGAATCAAGGTTTAGGGAAACAGTGCTGGAAAGTGGAGATCAGCCGTGATCTTATTGAATGGCGGAGCAAGCTCGAGGGGCCGAATGGCCTAGTTCTGCTCCTAATTCTTATGTTCTTATGGAGCTTTCGAGACTGAGATCAATAGATTTTTGTTGCGTAAGGGTATCAAAGGCTGTGGAACCAAGACGGGTCGATGGAGTTAAGATACAGATCAGCTGTGATCTAATTGAATGGCGGAACAGACTCGAGGAGCTGAATGGCTTATTAATTTTAAAAGGAAGCTGAAGTATTTTGTAACCTAGTTTGTTTATTTAGCACAACTCATGTGTAATACCATCAATATATGATCTGGGAGCCTGAGATATTCATCAACTTTACAAACATGGCACCCAAAAGACCAAAATTAGCATTGAAACCGTATCTTGACTTTGGCTATTAGTAGCATGTGTTCCAGTGAGTAGTAAGGGGAGAGACAGGTCTGCTCATGATCCTGATAACTCATTTGTGACCCTTCACAGAAGTTACGTGCTCAGATTTACTTGTGTAATTTAACACTTGTCTTTGCTCCTTCGTAGTAGCATAAAAATATTCTCCAATTTCCTTGACCGGGTGGTGTGTGAGGCACTGGGCATTGGGAAGGTGAAAGTATGCACTGTTCTCTGCCATTATGTTGCCCAGTTGTCGCTTTTGTACAAACGAAGAGTTAAGTACCAGGAAAAGGCCATTCGGCTAATCCAGTCATCTCTTAATTCTAATCCCCTTTTCCAATTCTTCCTTTTCAGACACTTATCCAAATTCCCTTTTCAATGATGGTGTCTGCATTCCCTCATCTGATTAGCCTCAGTGTGAAAACACCATCTACATTGTCCTGGTGCTAATCCACTGACTTTGCCCCTGTCTTTGTTGTTGATTCGCCGCCCAGAGGAAGCAAACCACCTCAAAACCTTTTTCGGCATTTTGAAAATCCCTGTAAGGTTCTCCCTTAACCTTTTTTGGTTCCATGAGGAAAGTCCCAATTTTTTTTTGACCCTTCATAACTTTTAACTTTTCATTAAACACAAAAGCAAAATGCTGCGGATGCTGGAAATGTGAAATAGAAAGAGTAAATGCTGGAACTACTCAGCAGGTCAGGCAGCATCTGTGGAGTGAGAAACCGAGTTAATGTTTCAGATCCATGACCTTTCGTCAGAACTGGAAAAGTTCAAGATGTAACAGGTTTTAAGCAAGTGCAGAGGCGAGGGGAGGAAAGAACAAAGGGGGAGGTCTGTGATGACATCGAAGGGAGGAGTGATTTAATGACATAAGAACATAACATAAGAATTAGGAACAGGAGTAGGCCATCTAGCCCCTCGAGCCTGCTCCGCCATTCAACAAGATCATGGCTGATCTGGCCGTGGACTCAGCTCCACTTACCCGCCCGCTCCCCATAACCCTTAATTCCCTTATTGGTTAAAAATCTATCTATATGTGACTTGAATACATTCAATGAGCTAGCCTCAACTGCTTCCTTGGACAGAGAATTCCACAGATTCACAACTCTCTGGGAGAAGAAATTCCTTCTCAACTCGGTTTTAAATTGTCTCCCCCGTATTTTGAGGCTGTGCCCCCTAGTTCTAGTCTCCCCGACCAGTGGAAACAACCTCTCTGCCTCTATCTTGTCTATCCCTTTCATTATTTTAAATGTTTCTATAAGATCACCCCTCATCCTTCTGAACTCCCAGTCTACTCAATCTATCATCATAAGGTAACCCCCTCATCTCCGGAATCAGCCTAGTGAATCGTCTCTGTACCCTCTCCAAAGCCAGTATATCCTTCCTTAAGTAAGGTGACCAAAACTGCATGCAGTACTCCAGGTGCGGCCTCACCAATACCCGATACAGTTGCAGAAGGACCTCACTGCTTTTGTACTCCATCCCTCTCGCAATGAAGGCCAACATTCCATTCGCCTTCCTGATTACCTGCTGCACCTGCGAACTAACTTTTTGGGTTTCATGCACAAGGACCCCCAGGTCCCTCTGCACCTGTTGTAATTTCTCCCCATTCAAATAATATTCCCTTTTTCTGTTTTTTTTTCCCAAGGTGGATGACCTCACATTTTCCGACATTGTATTCCATCTGCCAAACCTTAGCCCATTCGCTTAACCTATCTAAATCTCTTTGCAGCCTCTCTGTGTCCTCTACACAACCCGCTTTCCCACTAATCTTTGTGTCATCTGCAAATTTTGTTACACTACACTCTGTCCCCTCTTCCAGGTCATCTATGTATATTGTAAACAGTTGTGGTCCCAGCACCAATCCCTGTGGCACACCACTAACCACCGATTTCCAACCCGAAAAGGACCCATTTATCCCGACTCTCTGCTTTCTGTTAGCCATGCTAATACATTTCCACTGACCCCGCGTACCTTTATCTTCTGTAGTAACCTTTTGTGTGGCACCTTATCGAATGCCTTTTGAAAATCTAAATGCACCACATCCATCGGTACACCTCTATTCACCATGCTCGTTATATCCTCAAAGAATTCCAGTAAATTAGTTAAACATGATTTCCCCTTCATGAATCCATGTTGCGTCTGCTTGATTGCACTATACCTATCTAGATGTCCCGCTATTTCTTCCTTAATGATAGTTTCAAGCATTTTCCCCACTACAGATGTTAAACTAACCAGCCTATAGTTACCTGCCTTTTGTCTGCCTGCTTTTTTAAACAGAGGCATTACATTAGCTGCTTTCCAATCCACTGGTCCCTCCCCAGAGTCCAGAGAATTTTGGTAGATTTTAACGAATGCATCTGCTATAACTTCCGCCATCTCTTTTAATACCCTGGGATGCATTTCATCAGGACCAGGGGACTTGTCTACCTTGAGTCCCATTAGCCTGTCCAGCACTACCTCCCTAGTGATAGTGATTGTCTCAAGGTCCTCCCTTCCCACATTCCTGTGAACAGCAATTTTTGGCATGGTTTTTGTGTCTTCCACTGTGAAGACCGAAGCAAAATAATTGTTTAAAGTCTCAGCCATTTCCACATTTCCCATTACTAAATCCCCCTTCTCATCTTCTAAAGGACCAACATTTACTTTAGTCACTCTCTTCCGTTTTATATATCGGTAAAAGCTTTTACTATCCGTTTTTATGTTTTGCGCAAGTTTACTTTCGTAATCTATCTTTCCTTTCTTTATTGCTTTCTTAGTCATTCTTTGCTGTCGTTTAAAATTTTCCCAATCTTCTAGTTTCCCACTAAACTTGGCCACCTTATACGCATCGGTTTTTAATTTGATACTCTCCTTAATTTCCTTGGTCATCCACAGCTGGTTATCCCTTCTCTCACCGCCCTTTTTCACTGGAATATATTTTTGTTGAGCACTATGAAAGAGCTCCTTAAAAGTCCTCCACTGTTCCTCAATTGTGCCACCGTTTAGTCTGTGTTCCCAGTTTACTTTAGCTAACTCTGCCCTCATCCCACTGTAGTCCCCTTTGTTTAAGCATAGTATGCTCGTTTGAGACACTACTTCCTCGCCCTCAATCTGTATTACAAATTCAACCATACTGTGATCACTCATCTTTCACTGGTGCGGTGGTATAAGATCATAAGAATTAGGAGCAGGACTAGGCCATTGGCCCCTCAAGCCTGCGCCACCATTCAATAAAGATGATGGCTGATTCTCGGGGCTGCTCCCTCGCAGGTGGACTTGGTGGAGTCGTTGTGGTTGGGAGGCATTCAGAATATACCGAGGTGCTGGGATCCGAGCTGAAATGAGCCTGTTATCAGACCTGGCTGATCACTTTTTTAGTTGTATTTGGAAATTAAATTAGTGTTTTGATTTTAAAATCAAACAAACAATATTTAAAACCACCCAAATTAGTGAGGTACTTTGGGTTGTCTTTATAACGAAGTGGGTGATACTCGGGGAGGCTGAGATTCACCTTGCACCTTGGTGTCGGGGGCTACCATTACTGAAGTTGGAGTGTTCTCCATTGAATGCTTTCAAATGCAATACTGGATTTTCAAATAGCGCAACTGAATAAAAATTCTACTCCTTGGAAATCGATGTGCATTAAGCTGATGGTCGAGGAGCTTGCCATTATCAGACGTTTAGTGGAGTCACTTGGAATCTTAATACTATCAGATCAGAAGACAATGCTTCCCCTCAGTGAAAGAGCACTTCCCTCCATACAGTGTACTGGGTTAGAAAGGTGGACAAATGAGTTGTAGACTTTCTGTAATTGAGGCCGATAAGATAACAGGTGCATGCATGACTAAGGAAGGTTTAGATTTTTATTTCGGAGCCCATGACGGATGTGTGTGTGTGGATCGGGTTGCATCAATGAGTGGGTTAGCGATGAGGTTGCTCTTTGTGCAGGGCTAGGAAACGTACAACATCACTGCTCAATCTCCAAGCTCCAGCCCCATTTTGGGCTCCAACTGAATAATGGCAAGCAGACTCTCTCTGCAATAATCTAATGACCAGAATAATGTTTGTGTATCACTTGAAAATGCCCACAAATGTCCTCATTGAACGCAACCACCCTGCCAGATTAATCCGAATACATCAAGTATTTAATACCTATTCTGATGGTGTCTCTCCGGATCTGATCGGAAATGACCCGCTGTCATGGTGTTCCCCCTCCAACTGTGTATCCTTGATGCTGTGGACTTGTGTCCAACTATAGTGAAGAGAAAATTAGTAACATTAAATGGGCAAATGGTTGGCCTTTATTGACATGGTTTTGATAACATGCTCTTGTCTCAATGATTTTTACCAGTTTGGTTTGATTTAAATAGCCGTTAAATGGGGAGGAATAATAAAGTGACTGAGTTAGGGAAGAGAGCTGAAAAACGCTTGCTGCACTGCCACCCAGTGACTGGAGGCCGCACTGCATCACAACGGGCAACTGCTTCAATCAAGATTGCAGTTACAATGGAAATCAATGTAACGTAGCTAAGCAGTTAATTGTTGTACAAAATGTGACTCCGAATCGTGGCACAGTAAGAAAGATTTGTGGGCAGAACTCATGTTATACACAGGATTTTTAATCCATTCTATGGCTTTGCCCATGCTGTTTTCTAAACATGAGTGTTTCTACATGTAGGATAGAATATTCGCGCTGCTGAGTCACAGTGAAGGGAGCAAATTCCACTTTTGTTACATGGTTGGTTTATTGGCGATTGAAATCCATTTCTCTTTCCCAGTATTTTATTAAGAACTATAAATTATTAACTTTTATTTGACTTATATTTACTTTTTAATCCCTTGCTATTTTTAGATGTGAAAATACACATTTTACACAACTTTCTCATCCCATTATAAATGCTAACAAAAAGCACAGGCAGACACTTGATTTTTAGCATATGCTGCAGCTGAAGTTGTATTGAACTTTGTAGAAATGTTTTGTTACAGGACTCGAGCTATAAGAACATCGAGGAAACAGTGAAAAATATAGCTGAACAGGCCCAACAGTTGGCCTATGACCCAAACTACATGTCTCCCTTCGCAGTACATGCCTGTGAAAATGGGCTGAATGTCCAAGGTAAACTGTTGCTTTTTGGTCCAGGTTTGCATGAAGATATAATTCTTCCTTCTCTAATTTCGCTGTACATGTTGAAGTGCACAGCTCTCTGGGCCTGTGCACACGGTTACACAGGAGGAGTCCCCTGCATTACTGCACCTACTCTCTAATAAAACTTCTTATTGGCGTGTTGTATGGCAACTGTGAAATATCATGAAATTTGACTAAACAAAAGTGCCGACACATTGTGACCTGCTTATAGCCTTCCACACTTCTCCATGTGATGCTGGGCGTTTGTGCTGAAGCAGTGATGGCTGTGGGATCAGCACTCAATGTTATTCTCTTTCCCCCACCCAGCCCAATCTTATCCATGCAATCGGTGGTGGGGCACATTGCCTGCTTGACTTCCCAACCACAGATTGACGCATAATCCGCAACAGTCTAACACCTGAAAAGAAAAGCAAATATCGTAAACGTGAAAAGTGAAACGTACCTCCTGACTGGCATGTGACCGAACCCGGACTCGGCCAGCTCACCTTAGAACATAGAAATTTACAGCGCAGAAGGAGGCTATTTGGCCCATCGTGTCTGCCGACAAAGAGCCGCATGGTTCTCGGTCAGCAGCCCTGAAGGTTACATATAAACCTATGAACAATGAACCTATGAACTATAAACCTATGAACAATGGCGGACAGGTAAAGAGCATCCAGCCCAACCAGTCCGCCTCACACAACTGCGACACCCCATGTATTGCAACATTTTACACTCCATCCCACCCGAGCTATGTGATCTCCTGGGAGAGGCAAAAAAACATAAAAACCCAGGCCAATTGGGGGTAAAAAAATCTGGGAAAATTCCTCTCCGACCCAGCCAGGCTATCGAAACTAGTCCAGGAGATCACCCTGGCCGTATTCGATTCCTTGCATATCTGCGCCAGCCAACAAGAGGTTATCCAGTCTAATCCCAATTACCAGCTCTAGGTCCGTAACTCTGCAGGTTACTGCACTTCAAGTGCCCATCCAAGCATCTTTTAAATGTGGTTGAAGGTTTCTGCATCTGCCACCCTTCCAGGCAATGAGTTCCAGACCCCCACAAACAACCTTCTGCGTGAAGAAGGCCCCCCACCCCCTCAAATCCCCCCTGAACATTCCACCAATCACCTTAAAACTATGCCTCCTCGTAATTGACCCCTCCACCAATGGAAACAGGCCCTTGCTATCCACTATATCCAGGCCCCTCAATATTTTATACACCTTAGTGAGGTCTTCTCTCAGCCTCCTGTTCCAATGAGAACAAACCCAGCCAATCCAATCTGTCCTTATAGCTAAGCTTCTCCATTCCAGGCAGCATTCTAGTAAATCTCCTCTGCACCCTCTCTAGTGCAATCACATCCTTCCTATAATACGGTGATCAGAACTGCATGCAGTACTCCAGCTGTGGCCTAACCAGAGTACTTTACAATTTAAGCATAACCTCCCTGCTCTTGTATTCTATGCCTCGGCCAATAAAGGCAAGCATTCCGTATGCCGCCTTTAAGTGGCCTACCGTTTAATGTGTATACCCTTTCCTTATTAGCCCTCCCCAAGTACCTCACACTTCTCCAAATTAAATTCCATTTGCCACTGCTCTGCCCACCTGACCAGTAGATTGATATCTTCCTGCAGTCCATGACTTTCCTCTTCATTATCAACCACACAGCCAATTTTAGTGTCATCTGCAAACTTCTTAATCATACTCCCTATAATCACAAAAACACCCATCAATCATTACCCTTTGCTTCCTACCTCTAAGCCAATTTTGGATCCAACTAGCCACTTTGCCCTGGATCCCATGGGCTTTTACTTTTGTGACCAGTCTGCCATGTGGGACCTTATCAAAAGCTTTGCCAAAGTCCATATATACTACATCGTACGCACTGCCCTCATCGACCCTCCTGGTTACCTCCTCAAAAAATTCAATCCGGTTAGTCAAACATGATCTTCCCTTAACAAATCCCTAATGAATCCTTGCCTTTCCAAATGTAGATTTTTTTTTTCCAATAATTTTCCCACCACTGAGGTTAGGCTGACAGGCCTGTAATTACTCAGCCTATCCCTTTCTCCCTTCTTAAACAACGGTAGGTTATTCTGGCCTGACCAGTCCTCCTGCCCCTATCTACTGAACGTTCTCATTTAAATAATGGGAAGGAGCATGGAGACAGGATCAGCCTATATGGCCCTGGTATGCAACAGGCAGTGACACAGCACTGGGCTGAAATGGCTGCCTGCTGTGCTCCAATTTCTGAAACACTAGCACATGTGCAAATTTTGGCTCATTCTCATGTTCAAAGAGTCCCAGGGCTATAACCTAGGCTCCACATACCAGCTTGTGTTGGTTGAGATGGGGGTTTCCCGGAGCAGGACATTCCCTGGGCATATTATTAAAGTGAGGATTTTCCCCATGCTCACTCACTGAGGAATGACCTTTTACACAACGCACACAATGTGCTGGGTGTGCAGGTGACAGGTGGGTGAAGCGTTGACACAGATGTTTGTGGCTCTGGAATATTTCGTTTCGTACCAGTAGCAAGATAAGCCACAGCTTTCGTGTCTGCGGGTGTTCCAGTGAACCTTACTGAAATGAGTAACTCTAGTGTGACAGCCCATAATCTTCTGGCATTAACCACCTGATCACGTAAGGCCATCAGTAATTCAACATTTAACATACAACTTCTTTTCTAGGTGGCAAGCCAGATGACATCACCGTGCTATTATCTGTAGTGACAGAGAGCAAGGAATGAAGAGGAAACCTTTGCCTCATTGCCCACCAGCACCCAGCTGACACTGACGTACCTCTACAGGTGGTGCCACTGAATCGCCGCTCCGAGAATCCCACAAATCTCTGCTGGTGTGTCCTGTCCAATGTGACTTGTGATCCATGCGGATGACCACCTTCAAGGAATCCAAGTAGTTGAAGTATTGGGTGAATGATCGATTCAGTCCAGTGGTTTGGAAACATTACACTTTGCTCTTTATTGGTTTTTACATTCGGTAGTCTCTGTAAAATAGCTTGAGTTCAGAAACTGTATCCATGCGCTCAGAAGCCCCTTGCAAACCTGTCCGCCACCTTGTCATCATTCGGTCACTAAAGGCCGACAAAGCCATTCAACAGTGGTGAGAGAAACTCCTGGAAATCCAGCCAGCTAAAAGGTGGGTGTTTTATTTAAAAAAAACCTCATGTCAGACAAATGCCCCAATTTACTAAAAGCTCCACATAAGGAAATCCACCCCCCCCTTCCTTCCCCCACTAATGGCTAAAATGCATCTCCCTTTTGTTAAGTCATGGGTTTGGGTGAAGCACACAGTCAGGTCGGTATGATTCGGGATGCGCATGCTATTTTGCCAATATCCTTTGTCCCACATGCCACTGGAGAGTGTCTGTGTTCGGAGCAGACTATGGGAAAGGAGCTGTGATTTAACTGAGAAGGGATTCGGTCTCGTTTCTCTATAACAGAACGATTGAATTTTAAAAACAATGCAATTTTGACACCAGTGGTTTTCGGCACCAGGTACCTGCTGGAGCATGTCACTTGTTTCCACAACAGGACTCTTTCAAACCTGAACTAGTGCCTACTGACCCACTGTGCTGAGAAACAGGCCCCTCACACAATCCTCATAGTCTATCAACATGGCTGCTACTGCATTTACACCTCTCTTTAAATAAAACCATATAATGGCCACCTTGGCCTCTGTACGCTGGACTGTTCTGATCCAAAGCTATTTTTTAGAACAATTTTGTGGGCAATCTATTTGGATTTCCATGGGTTAAAGCACTGTCAGAGTGCGTGTTGTGAATTGGTTTAAGTGTCGCTACAGAAGCTTCATGTTGTGAACAGCCTGCAGAGCAGTGGACAGTGAGCCTTTCATTGTTGCACGGACTACATCTGAAATCGGTAAAATAGCCCAGCAAGAGATTGTCACGCGATCCGCCCCCTTAAAAATTCTGCACTTGCGATGCTGATTCCTGCACCAGGCCAGAAGCTCCTCGCTCAGGTTTCTCCGCAGAATGAAGACTGGTGCCCTGGAGAGGAGACCTGTGGAATATGCTGCCTGCTTGTTGAAATTGTAGAACTGAACGTCAATTCAGAATTTGAAATGGTACTGATGGGTTGTACCATACCTTAATCGCATGTGGTCAGGTTTTATTCCTGGTGTTTATTTGGAGCGTTTTGTAAACTTGGTACTGTGGTCTCATTACACTCTCTTTACAGCAGGGTGTTTGGCCATACAGCCATCATTTTTTAAGAATATAAAATGAATGGAGACCACCTGATGAACTTTGTGGCCTATATAATTACGGTTTCAACTGGTTGCGAATTCTTCCAACCCTGTCTGGAGTGTATTCAAATGCTTTGCTACATCAGGGCTAATGGATAACTGAGTATGTAATGTGGGAGTCGGTGTCAGTGTTGCTGTATACGGAGTTAGACATGCTCCTCCGTGGGTATGGAATGATCAGCTATTAGCCTTTGTAACATCTGTTGGAAAGCGGCCTGTTCTTTGCTCACTGTGGCCATCAGACGATCTGCTTCTCTCTCGCTGGTCCGCTCTCTAGTGCCCCGTCGTGAGCTGGTGCCATGTGACCAGGTCTGTGTTACCGAAGAGCAGTGTCTGGTTAAATACAACTGCACTGAGCATGGAGTTTGGTTCAAAACAGAGAAACTAGATGAGGGAAGATGTTGATTGTTAAGTAGAACAAACTGGTGAGTGATGGTGCTTAAACAGAAATCACTGCTTCTCGTTCCAGCAATTTGAAGTAGTTGGTGGTGTGGAAGGAAGGAATCATTACTGAAAGAAACCGTCATGCAAATCTCAACCCGTGACTTGTTCCAACTACAGCGACTGAATAGTAACTGCATTCAGAAGCTGTTTCACCATAGCCTGTCATATTTGGGGCTTTCCAAGTCTTGCAAGATCCATCATCTTAAAGCTGTGCTGGAGCCGCTTGTTGCTTTGGGCTGCTGTCATTGTAAGACACAGCCTCCATTCATGTGAAGGTGTAGTGCTGAGCCTGTGCAGCCTGGAGAGAGCAAAGGGCCGCTGACTGACTCTACAGCAGCAGTGTGTTACATCGGGTTAGGAGGGCGGCTTGTCCCAGATTATATTAGTCTTTCAGCCTACTTGTGAAAGAAAGGCAAAGTCTTAGTTTGCAGTGTTGGTTCAACTTGTAACAAGTATATTTCAGCCTTAATCGGGTTGTCTGCCCCTCAGCTGCAGGTAATGCACGGTGTGAGAGCATCAATAAATGCAAAAGGGAAAGATTTTAACAAGTATATTTTTTTTAAACTCAAAGAAGAAAAGAACGATTAAAATAATTATCCTTGATGTCCTATGTGGAACCATTTAGTCCAATGGGATAAATTCCAAGGTCAGAGAGAGAGAAGCAGACTGATCTCCTTCACTGGTACTGCTGCTGTTTCACGTATTTCTGTGTCCTCCATTTGAGCAAGGCCTGAGTTCAAACTCTGCTTCAGATTGCTTTTTGAGGAAGAGTTACTGTTTGAATTCCGAGCCATAGGTATTGCTGCAGCAATATGTATATAATGTGTTTGTATATAGTCGGTCCATGTACTATGTACATGGGTTTGTACAGGTGTTTTTCAGGTTTGGTTCTGTTGTAGTCTTCAACTTTAAAAATACAAAGACAAACTTAATTCTGCTTTGTTTAGTTTATGTAATCTGTGATGGCACAAAATAAGAAAGACAATCCTCACACTGCATTATGAGAACACTGCACTGAAACCTTTAGATCATACCTTGATCTTGGAGAGCTGAGTTTGTAACTAAACTACGTGGTGCAGTTCATTGTTTTAACCCACAATGTAATTTTACAGGGTGGTGTTGGCGGGCATTTCAGGCGACTTGACGAATGGGCTATCCAGTGAGAGTGTGGTGGTCTCACCCTCGTGCGGTATTACAACATGTACGATCCAAGAAAGGCAATCAGCGTATTGATTGACATTCAAGGGGCATCTATTGCAATTGACACACTTCACATCCCGACCTGGGGGGGGAGGGGAAAGGGGGGGGAAGAGAGGGTGGGTCTTGGTTGGGTGCTACTCGACCAGGATGCAGTCCATGCTGAGCAGGGGTAAGGGCACATCACTCCCTTTGAAAAAAGACCCAAGTCTCCATGCACATTAAGCTTATGGGTTGATAGAATCTTACAGCACAGAAGGAGGCCATCATGGCTGTCGAGCCTTTTTGAATGAGTTATTGAATTAGTCCCTGCTCTTTCCTGCTCTTTCCTCATAGCTCGGCAAATTTTTCCTCTGCAAGTATATATCCAACTCACTTCTAAAAGTTATTGCATTCCAGATCATAACTCTCTGCATTAAAACATTTTTTCTCTCATTTTTCCCTTGAATATTTTGTCAATTATTTTAAATCTGTGTCCTTTGCTCCTCGACCCTGCTACCAGGGGAACAGTTTCTCCCGATCGACTCTCTCAAAACTCCTCATAATTTTGAACACTTATTAAATCTCCCCTCAACCTTCTACCACAGCTTCTCCAGTCTCTCCACATAATTGAAATCCTTTATCCATGGTACCATTCTCGTAAATCTCCTCTGCACCCTCTCCAAGGTCTTGATATCCATCCTACAGTGCGATGCCCAGAATTGGCCACACTACCCAATCTGAGGCCTACAAAGTTTAGTATAACTTCCTCTTTTTGTTCTCTCTGCCTTTATTTATAAAGCCAAGGATCCTATATACATTTTTAACAACATTATCAACGTGTCCCTGCCACCTTCAATGATTGTGTAAGTGAACCCCCAGGTCTCTCTGTTCCTGCACCCCCTTTAAATTTGTACCATTTAGTTCATATTGCCTCTCCTCATCCTTCCTCACAAAATGCACTGCTCTGCATTACATTTTATCTGCAAGGTGTATGGCCGCACAATGGTTCAGAACTCCTAGGCCTGCAATGAAAGAGAGCTCGCACCCATTTGCAAAGCTTAGGAGCAGTCTGTGAGCTTTTTGTGGCAAAAGGAGAAGGGGTCTGGAGGGAGGGAGGATCCTGCCTACACCAGCTTACCATTGGGGTCCCTTAAGGAGGACATGCTTTTTATCAATGCCCTTTGCTAGAGAATCTGGCTTAAGCCTGGTACAAGGCAATGTACTTTGTCTATAACATCATTTGGACTGACATGAAGCAAGCTGTCCTGTGTCAATCTCTGCACCACATTGAAGTTAGATGTTCCTAGTACAGCTGATGTGGAAACAGACTTATTTTTGTTAGTGAACTTTCCTTTTGGCCTCCCAACTAGGAAGCCAATTCAGATTCCCGTGTTGCTGATGTTTGAACCCAGGTTTCCCTTTTCTGGGAAATCCGAAATGGTCGGTGTATAAAGTCTATTGAAGCACTGGCAAATCAGTCTTCATAAGGCAGTTGGTGAGGCGCGAGTCCGGGGTCAGAGGCCTATAAAAGGCCCAGCGGCAGCGAGAGGCGGCGGCAGTTGGTGAGGCGTGAGTCCGGGGTCGGAGGCCTATAAAAGGCCCAGCGGCAGCGAGAGGCGTACTCGTGCAGCTACAGGGAGAAGGCAAAAAAGAAGTAGAAAGAAACAGAAAGGTGACGTCAAAGCCAAAGGGGTAAGTGATTGGCTGGTGATTGGTGAGTAGTTTTTCTTTCTTCTCTTCTATAACAGTGAGTAAACTTTAGCATTGTTGTTGCCTATCTAAGGGTTAAGTCATGGCAGTAGAGCTCGGTCGGGTGTTATGCTCCTCCTGTACCATGTGGGAACTCAGGGACGACTCCAGTGTCCCTGACGACTACGTGTGCGGGAATGTATCCGCCTCCAGCTCCTGACGGACCGTGTTGCGGAGTTGGAGCTGAGGGTGGATTCACTCTGGAGCATCCACGATGCTGAGAATGACGTGAGTATCACGTGTAGCGAGTTGGTCTTACCGCAGGTGAAGGATCCACAGCCAGATAGGGAATGGAAGACCATCAGAAAGAGCAGTGCAAGGAAGGTAGTGCAGGGGTCCCCTGTGGTCATCCCCCTGCAAAACAGATACACTGCTTTGAGTACTGTTGAGGGGGATGACTCATCAGGGGAGGGCAGCAGCAGCCAAGTTCATGGCACCATGGCTGACTGTTGCATAGGAGGGCAGGAAAAAGAGTGGGAGAGCGATAGTGATAGGGGATTCAATTGTAAGGGGAATAGATAGGCGTTTCTGCGGCCGCAACCGAGACTCCAGGATGGTATGTTGCCTCCCTGGTGCAAGGGTCAAGGATGTCTCTGAGTAGGTGCAGGACATTCTAAAAAGGGAGGGAGAACAGCCAGTTGTCGTGGTGCACATTGGTACCAACGACATAGGTAAAAAAAGGGATGAGGTCCTACGAAACGAATTTAAGGAGCTCGGAGCTAATTTAAAAAGTAGGACCTCAAAAATAGTAATCTCGGGATTGCTACCAGTGCCATGTGCTAGTCAGAGTAGGAATCGCAGGATAGCGCAGATGAATACGTTGCTTGAGCAGTGGTGCAGCAGGGAGGGATTCAAATTCCTGGGGCATTGGAACCGGTTCTGGGGGAGGTGGGACCAGTACAAAGCGGACGGTCTGCACCTGGGCAGGACCGGAACCAATGTCCTAGGGGGAGTGTTTGCTAGTGCTGTTGGGGAGGAGTTAAACTAATATGGCAGGGGGATGGGAACCAATGCAGGGAGACAGAGGGAAACAAAAAGGAGACAAAAACAAAAGACAGAAAGGAGATGAGGAAAAGTGGAGGGCAGAGAAACCCAAGACAAAAAACAAAAAGGGCCACTGTACAGAAAATTCTAAAAGGACAAAGGGTGTTAAAAAAACAAGCCTGAAGGCTTTGTGCCTTAATGCAAGGAGTATCCGTAATAAGGTGGATGAATTAACTCTGCAAATAGATGTTAACAAATATGATGTGATTGGGATTACGGAGACGTGGCTCCAGGATGATCAGGGCTGGGAACTCAACATCCAGGGGTATTCAACATTCAGGAAGGATAGAATAAAAGGAAAAGGAGGTGGGGTAGCATTGCTGGTTAAAGAGGAGATTAATGCAATAGTTAGAATGGACATTAGCTTGGATGATGTGGAATCTATATGGGTAGAGCTGCAGAACACAAAAGGGCAAAAAACGTTAGTGGGAGTTGTGTACAGACCTCCAAACAGTAGTAGTGATGTTGGGAAGGGCATCAAACAGGAAATTAGGGGTGCGTGCAATAAAGGTGCAGCAGTTATAATGGGTGACTTTAATATGCACATGGATTGGGCGAACCAAACTGGAAGCAATACGGTGGAAGAGGATTTCCTGGAGTGCATAGGGGATGGTTTTCTAGACCAATATGTCGAGGAACCAACCAGGGGGGAGGCCATCTTAGACTGGGTGTTGTGTAATGACAGAGGATTAATTAGCAATCCCGTTGTGCGAGGCCCCTTGGGGAAGAGTGAACATAATATGGTGGAATTCTGCATTAGGATGGAGAATGAAACAGTTAATTCAGAGACCATGGTCCAGAACTTTAGGAAGGGTAACTTTGAAGGTATGAGGCGTGAATTGGCTAGGATTGATTGGCGAATGATACTTGAGGGGTTGACTGTGGATGGGCAATGGCAGACATTTAGAGACTGCATGGATGAACTACAACAATTGTACATTCCTGTCTGTCGTAAAAAATAAAAAAGGGAAGGTGGCTCAACCGTGGCTATCAAGGGAAATCAGGGATAGTATTAAAGCCAAGGAAGTGGCATACAAATTGGCCAGAAATAGCAGTGAACCCGGAGACTGGGAGAAATTTAGAACTCAGCAGAGGAGGACAAAGGGTTTGATTAGGGCAGGGAAAATGGAGTACGAGAAGAAGCTTGCAGGAAACATTAAGACGGATTGCAAAAGTTTCTATAGGTATGTAAAGAGAAAAAGGTTAGTAAAGATAAACGTAGGTCCCCTGCAGTCAGAATCAGGGGATGTGATAACTGGGAACAAAGAAATGGCGGACCAATTGAACAAGTACTTTGGTTCAGTATTCACTAAGGAGGACACTAACAACCTTCCGGATATAAGAGGGGTCAGAGGGTCAAGTAAGGAGGAGGAACTGAGGGAAATCCTTATTAGCCAGGAAATTGTGTTGGGGAAATTAATGGGATTGAAGGCTGATAAATACCCAGGGCCTGGTGGACTGCATCCCAGAGTACTTAAGGAGGTGGCCTTGGAAATAGCGGATGCATTGACAGTCATTTTCCAACATTCCATTGACGCTGGATCAGTTCCTATCGAGTGGAGGGTAGCCAATGTAACCCCACTTTTTAAAAAAGGATGAGAGAGAAAACAGGGAATTATAGACCGGTCAGCCTGACATCGGTAGTGGGTAAGATGATGGAATCAATTATTAAGGATGTCATAGCAGCGCATTTGGAAAGAGGTGACCTGATAGATCCAAGTCAGCATGGATTTGTGAAAGGGAAATCATGCTTGACAAATCTTCTAGAATTTTTTGAGGATGTTTCCAGTAGAGTGGACAAGGGAGAACCAGTTGATGTGGTATATTTGGACTTTCAGAAGGCTTTCGACAAGGTCCCACACAAGAGATTAATGTGCAAAGTTAAAGCACATGGGATTGGGGGTAGTGTGCTGACATGGATTGAGAACTGGTTGTCAGACAGGAAGCAAAGAGTAGGAGTAAATGGGTACTTTTCAGAATGGCAGGCGGTGACTAGTCGGGTACCGCAAGGTTCTGTGCTGGGGCCCCAGCTGTTTATACTGTACATTAATGATTTAGACGAGGGGATTAAATGTAGTATCTCCAAATTTGCGGATGACACTAAGTTAGTTGGCAGTGTGAGCTGCGAAGAGGATGCTATGAGGCTGCAGAGCGACTTGGATAGGTTAGGTGAGTGGGCAAATGCATGGCAGATGAAGTATAATGTGGATAAATGTGAGGTTATCTACTTTGGTGGTAAAAACAGAGAGACAGACTATTATCTGAATGGTGACAGATTAGGAAACGGGGAGGTGCAACGAGACCTGGGTGTCATGGTACATCAGTCATTGAAGGTTGGCATTCAGGTACAGCAGGCGGTTAAGAAAGCAAATGGCATGTTGGCCTTCATAGCGAGGGGATTTGAGTACAGGGGCAGGGAGGTGTTGCTACAGTTGTACAGGGCCTTGGTGAGGCCACACCTGGAGTATTGTGTACAGTTTTGGTCTCCTAACCTAAGGAAGGACATTCTTGTTATTGAGGGAGTGCAGCGAAGGTTCACCAGACTGATTCCCGGGATGGCGGGACTGACCTATTAAGAAAGACTGGATCAACTGGGCTTGTATTCACTGGAGTTCAGAAGAATGAGAGGGGACCTCATAGAAACGTTTAAATTCTGATGGGTTTAGACAGGTTAGATGCAGGAAGAATGTTCCCAATGTTGGGGAAGTCCAGAACCAGGGGTCACAGTCTAAGGATAAGGGGTAAGCCATTTAAGACCGAGATGAGGAGGAACTTCTTCACCCAGAGAGTGGTGAACCTGTGGAATTCTCTACCACAGAAAGTTGTTGAGGCCAATTCACTAAATATATTCAAAAAGGAGTTAGATGTAGTCCTTACTACTCGGGGGATCAAGGGGTATGGTGAGAAAGCAGGAATGGGGTACTGAAGTTGCATGTTCAGCCATGAACTCATTGAATGGCGGTGCAGGCTAGAAGGGCAGAATGGCCTACTCCTGCACCTATTTTCTATGTTTCTATAAGAGATGGTTGCAAAAGGACATCATTTGCCAAGTGTGCGTGACAGGAACTGCTTTATTTTAAGTCCTCATTTTTTCTGTCGTAAGTATAAGGCATAGTTAATGGAAACTTCGACCCATTCCGTCGCCTGCAGGACAGTGACACAAAGCCAAATCTAATTAGTAGGCTTTACGGCTTTCAAAACTAAGTGTCCTGAGTACTGAGCCCGGGGTCTGTGTAGAGTCCAGCCATCAAGGGTGGTCAGAAGCCAATGATCCTCGCAAATTAAAATTAGCCCCTCATCTTGTTTTGCAATAGTTACAAGTTCAACAATGAATTTGTTCATATTTAAACATTTCTCAGTAGTTTGTTTAAAAGCTAAGAGATCAGAAGGGTCTGTGTAGATCTGTTTATAACCTTGTACACCATGTGTTAATCCCCAAGGTTTAAATAGCAATTTCAGCTGCTTCTTGCACTCGCTGATCTGGCAGACTGCCCACTCTGCCTGCCCACACATGGACTTCAGATACTCGCTCACTAACTGGGGGTTACTGAGTTCAGACTGCAATACTCGCTCACTAACTAGGGGTTACTGAGTTCAGACTGCGATACTCGCTCACTAACTGGGGGTTACTGAGTTCAGACTGCGATACTCGCTCACTAACTAGGGGTTACTGAGTTCACACTGCGATACTCGCTCACTAACTGGGGGTTACTGAGTTTAGACTGCCGTACAACTTGATGTATTGAGTAGCATTTAACCCATTTTTAAAGTGGAGGTTCTGTTGTCTTGAAGTAAAATCTTGACCTTGTCCTGTCAACCAAAGAATGGGAATCTTCAACACTGAGACACAAGAGTTGGACAAAAACTCGATTTTAATTAAAGATCAGTGAATCATAGAAATTTACAGCACGGAAGGCGGCAATTTTGGCCCATCGTGTCTGCGCCGGCCGACAAAGAGCCAACCAGCCTAATCCCACTTTCCAGCTCTAGGTCCGTAGCCCTGTAGGTTACAACACTTCAGGTGCACATCCAAGTACTTTTTAAATGTGGTGAGGGTTTCTGCCTCTACTACCCTTTCAGGCAGTGAGTTCCAGACCCCCACTACCCTCTGGGTGAAGAAATCTTCCCTCATATCTCCTCTAAACTCCCCCCAATTACTTTAAATTTATGCCCCCTGGTTTTGGACCCCCTCTGCCAAGGGAAACAGGTCCTTCCTATTCACTCTATCCAGGCCCCTCATAATTTTATACATCTCAATCAGGTCTCCCCTCAGCCTCCTCTGTTCCAAAGAAACAATCCTAGCCTTGCCAATTTTGGCCCATCGTGTCTGCGCCGGCCGACAAAGAGCCACCCAGCCTAATCCCACTTTCCAGCTCTAGGTCCGTAGCCCTGTAGGTTACGACACTTCAGGTGCACATCCAAGTACTTTTTATTCTCCAGTCCAGGCAACATCCTCGTAAATCTCCTCTGCACCATCTCCTCTAAAATCACATCTTTCCTATACTGTGACCACACTCAGGCCAACATCCCCAGCATCGAAGCACTGACCACACTCGACCAGCTCCGTTGGGCGGGCCACATTGTCCACATGCCCGACACGAGACTCCCAAAGTAAACACTCTACTCAGAACTCCTACACGGCAAGTGAGCCAAAGGTGGGCAGAGGAAACGTTTCAAGGACACCCTCAAAGCCTTCTTAATAAAGTGGAACATTCCCACTGACACCTGGGAGTCCCTGGCCAAAGACCACCCCAAGTGGAGGAAGAGCATCTGGGAGGGCGCTGAGCACCTCGAGTCTCGTCGCCGAGGGCATGCAGAAACCAAGAGCAGACAGCGGAAGGAGCGTGCGGCAAACCAGACTCCCCACCCACCCTTTCCTCCAACCACTGTCTGCCCCACCTGTGACAGAGACTGTAATTCCCGTACTGGACTGGTCAGTCACCTAAGAACTAATTTTTAGAGTGGAAGCAAGTCTTCCTCGACTCCGAAGGACTGCCTATGATGATGACCAGAACTGCACGCAGTACTCTAGCTGTGGCCTAAATAGTGTTTTGTACAGTTTAAGCATAACCTCCCTGCTCTTATGTTCAGTGCCTTGGCTAATAAAGATGGGAAATCATTGCATGTATTTGTATTACTGAATACTGTTAAAGCTGTGGGTTTTGTTGAAAGAAAATGGCATTATTCAGTAATGTGATTTCATCAAAGTAAAGGAAATACCAGAGGCAATTTGTGCTGGACAGAAATTAAAATTAATTCAAATGAAATTAGGAATGGGGTGTAACAGCCTGAGACAGCACCATGTAAAGTGTCTGGCTTTTTGTGAGCTGCCAGCATGCGAGGGTTCCCGCTGTCCGTTGCCCCACAATTTAACGGGGAGGCTTTACGGGAATTTAAGAGGGGTAATGCCTTTTTTCCACAATTCCAACTGGGAAGCCACGGTGAAAGTGAGTGCAGAGCTCTAGCTTTGCTTGTCCAACCTTAATTCCCTACAGGAAGCCCGAGATCAACAAGTTAGCCTATTAAGTTCCAGTTGACTTTGCAAAGCATTTACTGTATTGGTAGAGCAAATAGCTGGAGTGCTTGTACATTAGCGCAGTAAACCCTGGTTTAAACGTGGCATTTGATGGGACGTAAGGGAGAGGAAAAGACATTTTCTTTTTAAAATCGACAAGTGTAAGAGTAAAGCAGAATGAATCCCACTCCTTTTGGTATCCAGTGCATTTTAAAAGGTGCTTGGAGAGTGACGGAGCCAAGCTGAGCCCAACACTGCCTTGAGCTATAAAAAGGTGGTGGAGATATATCAAGCATGCACCTGATTCACAGGAGTTGTAGAAGCAATCTGTTTAATTGGATGACCTTCATAGCGGTTTTCATTGAAAATTCCACCCAAGGGAAGGATTATATTTCACAGGAAATATTTTATTGCTTCATTTGCATATGTAAGAATAATATCCAGTCGCAGGTGGTGTAGATACACATGAGCGATGAACCGTGCCACCTGTCCAGTTACCAACCTCAAACCTAGGAACTCCGTATATAGAATGGAACTTCTCTGATCAATCAGTATCTAGAACCATACACGGGCTACTTTTAGAAAACAAGAACCTCATCCTTTTGTTAATCCTGGAGAGCACTCTAAGAAATACGGCCATTTTGCAGGTGAGAACAACGGGTAAGAAACTGAGCAACACAGCAATCTGACCAGCAGATGAAAACTGACTAGAAAATAGTCTGTAAAATCTTGAACATTAAAGGGAGGTAATTGTCAGAACTGAACAGTAAGTTACAAAACTTTGTTGGAAAAAAACTTTCCCTGATCTATGGTGCATTTGGATTGATAAAGCAAGATAGCATCAAAACCAACTATACCTTCAAATACACCCTCCAAATCATCCAAATATACCTTCAAATATACCCTCCAAACCATCCAAATATACCTTCAAATATACCCTCCAAATCATCCAAATATACCCACAAATCATCCAAATATACCTTCAAATATACCCTCCAAATCATCCAAATGTACCCTCAAATATACCCTCATCATCCAAATATACCCTCAAACAATCCTTTCTTCTCACTTCTTACTCTTTATGTTTTCTTGTTATCTTGCATTTCGACCTACACGTGACCCCTCCTTTCTTCATTCCCTCTCTGTCCTTCTGTGTCTGTCTCTGTTTCTGTCTCGCTCTCTGTCTCCTGACTCTGAAGCAACTTTGGATTAGATTTATAAATTGAGTCTGATACTTTGTATTCTCCAGTTTAGTAAGGACGCTATTTTCATCTGAATGTAGCTTTGGCCTATAGCTATTTGTCCTTGCTACTGTTTGCCAGAGCTGATTTGTAGGTCTCTTTTTAAGAGACAGTGAAGGGCAGCTTCCCATTAGAGATTTCTGTTTGTGTTTTGCCAAAAATTGCCATGATCCTCCATTCATTCTGTGGGGGAGGAACCGAACAAGTGTTGGAATACCAATGACTGGCCCCTGCCAGAAATTCCCACAGCAAATGGAGGTACTGGGAGTTCAGAAGTAAAACAAAACACTGGAATTCTGCAATAAAATGCTGGGAATAGTCATCTTCTGTGGTGAAAGGTTAATGTTTCAGATGTAGATGTTTCTTCAAACATGAACATGGAGAACCTCTTCCTCGGATAGGGATGATGTAGGTGTTCAAAATCATCAAAGGAATCGACCAGGTAATTTAGACCATGTCCAATGGTGGGAAAACCAAAGACCAGGTCCGCGATTCCCCCAGAGTCCCTTGGGGCTGAGCGTAACAAACTGGGGCAGGTGTAAAAGGATTTTGAGTGGTGACTTCCTGTCAGAGAGGGGTAAAATAGCCAGCTGGTTCCTGTGCATTTTCCAAGACTTTTATGGTCTTTCTTTACCTACCCGAGACCTTTAAATACCATCCACCATTTGTCATCTCTTCACATCTGTTCAGAACCCTGTTTGCTGGCCACTTAATCCCTTACATTCGGGATCTCCCCTCCCTCCCTCGCTTTGGTTCTGCTCTATTAACGGACAATAAGGACCCACCAATGGAAAATGCATGAGTGACCAGTCAATCTGTTTGTGGTGGTGGCTGCAGGTGCCTATTGGCTGGGACACTGGGAGAATACTCTGATCCTAAATAGTTTGCATCCTCCCAAAACAGTTCTACCTCTCATTTGGAAGACAGTACAAAACTGAAGTGTCGGCCTAGTTATGTAGCCAAGTGCTAGCAGGGGCCGTCACCTTCTATCGGAGATGAGCGCAACCAATTGATTCAAGCTGACACTTCTCCAATTCTGACAAGTGTTCATCTGGCTTTCCTTTTCACAGAAGCTGGCAAAACTATTTCAACATTTAAATTTTTATTTTAAAGGAAGTTTATTGTATTTTGTATTGGTGTCCTAAATATATCCATTGTGTTGCAATATAACTTGTAACTCATTTGTGACAGTTCCACAAATAACATCTTTCAGCATTTAACGTTGGCTATTCTCTGTCCACAAGTTGAATTCTTGTTTCTAAGCCATTGGTGGAACATAGGAACAGGAGGAGGCCATTTAGCCCCTCGAGCCTGTTCATTCATTCAATGAGGTCATGGCTGATCTGTGACCTAACTCCTATAACGGTGGCCTTGATGTAACTATCAAAGAAGCAAATTGCTCCTATCTTAGAGATGAATATGTTTTTTTTAAATGAGTTTAGTTTAATTACTTGTACGTTTGCTGTAAATCTTTCCGAAATCACCCTTCAGACACCTGGTTTTGGGACCAATCACACAATAACTGATCTTAAGCCTGGGACTCAATATTCTGTTTGTTTGCTTAAGTTCAGTGAGGCTTCTGATGGCCCAGATTTCAATATCCAATTCTCACTGGGTCTCCAGCCGCCGCACAGTCGCTCAGATCCACTTCCAGCTCTTCTGGCTTCTTTCAATGAATGATTTTGCATTCTGGAACTCAATACCTTTTTAAGGCTGCTTTTAAGAAAAAAAAGACACTTGCATAAAGGTCAAGCTTTATCTCCTTACAGGGTCACCGATGGCCTAATTTGAGTGATCCAGGCTATATCGCTCCAGACCAACCAGCCAATATTGCAGAGCAATCAAAAACCGAAGCACTCCCTGATGGGTAATCTTCACAAGTTAATCATTGAAAGGTGCTTTTATAAAGTGCTAGCTACTTTGTGATGCAGAAAACAGACCCTTCATGGTTACAAAGCTTCAAACTGCTGTGTCGATGTAAAGTGAAACTATTTTAACATTTCGTGTTTCATTTAAAACTTTATTGAAACTTTTATATTTATTTCAACAAATGAACCCCACTCTTAAGATCATTAGATTACTGCGTCCACCTTAGTTTGGAGAATTAACCCCACACTAAGATTTTTGGTTACTAAGTCCCATTTTTCACAGCTGCAACCAAACCAAACTCTGAAAAGCTCCAGCGGGGGTAAAGAGCACCTGTTTGCTGAGGTTATATTTGGGGTGCGTACTGATGGAATAATGTTTTGAATTTGAATGTATTTTTGTCTGTGTCTGCCTCTCTGTCTGTGTGATATGGAAATCAAACTGTTAACTTTTCTTTGTATCCAAAATTATTTTTAAAATTTAGGTTTGTTGAGATTGTTGTTGAAGTTTGACAATTCATAAGTTATGAATGAACTGTAAAATCTGTGAAATAATTATAATCTTTATTTATTTAAACTTGGTCTGTTTTGCTTCTTTCCAAATTGGACACAACAGGTCTGATTGTGAATGCAGTTTAATCATAAGGTTACTTGATGAAATGACACTGCCTTCAAGTCCGTGCTTATTGTAGTACCTTTAAACAAACCAAGTGGAGTATATATTGTGTATAGATATAATCCTGGAAACACTTGGTGTTACCTGGGCTCAGTGAGTGACTCATGATCCCCGCCTTGGCTGTGAAATGCTTTGGGACATCCTGAGTGGCACTTTATAGATAAAGGCTCTTTGTCTCCATTTCCCACTCGCGTTCTCTCCTGAAGGAGCTGTCATGCTGGAATAGAGTTTGATAGCTAACCCTCTTCCATATGTTAATGTGTGGGCCTGGACAATAAATATCACCGACGGGCTGACTATTCTTTGCCCCTTTTCTAGATCAGGGCACTTAGATTTTTAGCCACCCTGGCTAAGATCAGCGAACTCAACACAAAGCAGGTTTGTTATGTGATCACTCCAGGAGTAATTTGGTTGCTCGGTTACTGTCTCTCAGATCTGTGTTACTCATAGACTCATACACACAGGAGGGGACCATTCGGCCCATCGTGTCTGTGCCGGCTTTCTGAAGGAACTATCCAAATAGTCCCACTCCCTGCTCTTTCCCCACAGCCCTACTCATTTTTCCTTTTCAAGTATATATCTAATTCCTTTTTCAAAGTTACTATTGAATTTGCTTCCACTGCCTTTTCAGGCAGCGCATTTCGTGTCACAATAACATACTGAGTAAAAAAAAAAAATCTCCCCATTCCCCACTGCCCCCAGATTTTGGGCAATTATCTCAATCCTCTGGTCACCGACCCTCCTGCCAATGGAAACCGTTTCTCCCGATCTACTCTTAAACCCCTCATAACCCCTCACTATTCACTCTGCCATTATTCTCTTTACTGTTAGTTTGCTTACGTTACATTTGCTGAGACCCTGTCCCTGATTCAGTATTCGTTTCCTTGGGATGTAAAGCATGCCGTCTGCTTCCTCTACTGTAAATACTGACATCAAGTAATTATTTAACATGTCTGTCATTTCCTTATTTTCATTTAAAATATCACCATTATCAGTTTTTACGACCACCCTGTCTTTCCTAATATAATTGTAAACATTATACCACAACCTATGGTTCTCTTCCCGTTTCTCTATGAAACTGACAACATTGCCCAAGCCTGGTGTAATACAAAATAAATGATGGGTTCCTGTGATTAGCCACCAGCTCCATTATGGTATCCTGTGACTCCTCGGATGGTAGAGATGCAGCAGATGGTCACTTTTCATCGAGCAGTTCCTGTGTTGTCGGGGCTGGAATGGTGGCTAAGTAGCATCACGATGCAGTAATAACTTTACTCTGTGTGTATTCTGGCCAAGGAAAGAGCAGATTAATGTGACCTGCCAATTTTATATTTCACTTTGGAAAGGGCAAGCACTGGCGATGTGACTCGGATAGAAATGTTGCGGTTGTTGGTATGGGATCGAGTATCAGTCAGAGATTTTTTCAGTCACGTTCTCTTGCCACTTGGACTGTATTTTCAAAACTAAAGATGTAAAAACATCAACAGTAATGCCCTCCCGAGGGTCTATCTGAGCTAAACTCAGTTTGACTAAAGCAGCAATGACATCAACTAAATTATTTCCTGTGTGCCAGGTTAGTGAGTTACAGTACAGTGATATCAGCAATTGATATTGAACTTGATTCAAATTTGCAAGGATCAATCAAATCTTGAGATTAATAAGGCAAAGCTAAGACTGCAGTGAGTGTGCGGGACACGAGTTACATTAGCAGATTGCTGTGTTTGGTCTGTGCAAAAAAAGCTTCCTAAATAATTATTGTTAAAAGCGAGGTAGGGGTAGATATTCCAATCAGTCACTATCATCATCATAGGCAGTCTCTCGAATCGAGGATAACTTGCTTCCATGTCAAAGTTCACAGGTGTTTCAATGAAGGACCTAATATTCCGGATCCTGAAGGGTGGAAGATGCTGTGCATGGATTTTTTTAACGTGCGGTGGCCGTTGTACACCAGCCACACACGGGCTTGACAGAGCGAGGTCTTGGTCCAGTGCTAAGACGACTGCAGTCAAGTGATGAGGAAATTGGCTGAAGATCCATTACATCAGATTCCCACCCATTTAGGGCCTTCTCATCTTTTGTTCGGGTTTATATTGATGTCAGAAGTCTGTCAGTTTGTAATTAATTGTATTAAAATTAGCCTCTAATAACATTTAGACAACCATTCAATTTCCCAGCGTCCATGACGGTATAGTTCCCAGTCATGTTCGTTTAAAGTGGGTGTCCGGGGCTGGTAGTTTGGGCTGTTTAGGCAACTGCCGATGAGCTTTGAGCCTATTTCTGATCTTTTCCTTTGTACTGTTGGATTCTTGCTCCCACTCAGTTGGTGTGGATACGGGCCAAGTGTTCTGACACTGCCTTTCATTGATACGGCCAACATGCTGGAAGAGTACATTTTGCAAAGGGAATGTGCTGTTTTTGGAGGGTGAGGGTAGGGCCCCCTCCTGCGCCTATTTACAAGCAGAACTGAAGCTACCTGGCTGTGGGTTAGGGGACAGGTGGATACAGAGCTAGTGCCAGCTGCAGCACGGATACCCGTAGCTCAGATTCACTCCTGGGCTGACACTGCCCAGATCTGTCACAGTCTGCTGTGCCCTCCAGTCCTCTTCCTCTGACAGATTGGGATGTGTGCAAAGAGACGGCTGCATAGTGGGACTGGAAAATTGCAGGTGAAATTTAAAGGGCTGCAGACGACTAAAGGGAAGTGGTGGAATAATGGGGCAACAATCTTTGCTGACCTTTCAACCTGGTAAAAGCCCATCTGGCTCATTAATGTCCCTTAGGGAAGGAAACCTGCTGTCCTTACCCGGTCTGACAATACGTGACTCCAGACACACACTAACTCTCAACTACCCTCCGCAGTGGCCTAGATAGACACTCCGTGGTATCAAACATGGCAGGTGCAATTTAATGCCAATAAATGAGATGCACTTTGGGAGAAACAACATGGTGACTCAGTATAATCCAAATGGTATTATTTTGAAGGGGATGCAAGAGCAGAGGGGCCTGAGGGTACATCTTTGCAAATCCTTGAAGGAAAGTTAGTGCATAGACCATAGTTAACAGCACAGAAACAGGCCGTTCGGCCCATCTGATCTGTGCCGGGGTTTATGCTCCACACAAGAATCCTCCCACCTTACTTCATCAAACCCTTCTAATCCTTTTTCCCTCATGTACTTATCTAGCTTACGAGCACACGAACAATGACGGACAGGTAAAGATCATCTGGTCCATCGAGCCTGTCCCACACAATTGCGATACCCCGTGTATCACAACTTATACACCCCATCCCACCCCAAACCCTGTGAACTCGTGGGAGAGGCAAAAAAAAAAGATTTTAAAAGCCCAGGCCAATTTGGGGGGAAAAAATCTAGGAAATTCCTCTCTGACCCATCTCGCCGATCGAAACTAGCCCAGGAGATCACTCTGGCCATTAAATTCCCTGCAGTACCCACCTACTGTAAGAGTTCATCTCCGCCGCAGCCAGAAACAAATCCAGCTTTTGTTTGAGGGAATTCAGCGAGTCTGCATCCACCACATGAGAGGGCAGCTTGTTCCAGAGGTCTACTGTTCTCTGGGAAAAGAACCACCTCCTGATGTCTAACCTAGATCTAGCCTTATACAACTTAAATTTGTGTCCCCTGGTCCTGCCTAACCTATTGAATTGAAATAACTGTCCACTGGAACACTGTCTATTCCCTTCATTATCTTATAAACCTCAATCATACTCTCCCTAGGTCTATGCTGCTTTAGACTTGGAATTAGTCCAGCGGCCCCTTCTGCACCCTTTCCAGAGCCTCAATATCACCCGTCCTGTGAGGAGACCAAAACTGGACACAGTATTCCAAGTGTGGCATGCCTTGTCTTATACTCAATTGTCCTATGGATACATCCCAACACCCTATTTGCTCCAGCTATCGCTGCACGGCATAGCTCGTGTACCTTTAAGGATGTATGCACTAGAAAGCCCAAATCTCTTTCTATCTCCACCATCTTTAATGCCTTTCCCTTGAGGGTGTATGAATGTTAAGCATTTGCCCTGCCCACATGCATAACACTGCACTTATCGAAGTTATACATCATTTTCCAGTCATGAGCCCAGTCTCCCAACACATTAAGATCTGCCTGAATCAGAAGAGCCTCTTCCACAGTTCTAACACTCGCACAGATCTTGGTATTATCGGCAAATTTGCAAATCGTGCCGCCAACCCCTGAATCCAGATCATTAATAAAAATAGTAAAAAGCAACAGTCCCAACACTGATCCCTGCGGGACACCATTGGTGACCGGTCTCCAAACAGATCAAAATCCATCTATAACTGCTCTTTGCCTGCATCCTGCCAGCCAGTTCTGTAACCAGCTCAATATATTTCCACAAATACCAGAGGCTCTGATCTTATAGCGAAACCTCTTGTGCAGCAGCTTGTCAAAAGCTGTTTGGAAATATCATCATCGTAGGCAGTCCCTCGAAACGAAATGTCTTGCTTCCACACCAAAAAAGGATGTGTTCACAGGTGTTTCAATGAAGGACCTAATATTCCAGGTCCCGAACTATATCCTGAGGGGTGGAAGATGCCTGTGCGTGGATTTTTTTTAACGTGGGGTGGCCGTTGGACACCAGACACCACACGGGCTTGACAGAGCGAGATCTTGGTCCAGTGGCAAGGGTTACCCAAGACAACTGGAGACCAGCTCTGCTGCACGGACCTAGTGCGCATACATATCGCAGTGTGGGCTGGTCTGTGCTGCTCCTGGCCCCGAACTCACGCCTCTCCTGGGCTCCGATCACATCCCTCTACATTCTCTTTCCACTCCTTCGCCACGACCTCACCCCTCCTGCTGTACCTGCCCATGCTCCAATCACCGACCTGGACCTTGATGATGTCCCTCTTCGCTGCTGTCGCCCTCCTGCACCACCTCCTGCTGCTCTCTGGTGTAGTATGCCTCCACGCCACTCCTTTTATGGCCCCGACCTGCCGCTGGTGTTTTCACGCAGATCGGGGCCTCCACGCTAAGTAGACAATGTCTATTGGGCTTCCCTCACCCACCAACTTTGTAACTTCAAAAAATACAATTAGATTCGTGAGACATGACCTCTTTTTTATGAAGCCATGTTGGGTGTCCCTAATATGTCCCTCCTTATCCAAATATTCATATACTGCATCCCTTCAAGCATCTTCCCTATTACTGATGTTAAACTGATGGGCCTATAGTTACCCAGGTCTGTCTTGTCACCTTTTTTAAAAATGAGGACTACATTAGCCTCCTTCCAATCTATAGGAACCATTCCAGACTGCAGTGAGCTATTAAACATACAGGCCAAGGGCTCGCACAGCACATGTCCCATCTCCCGGAGGACCCTTACACAGCACATGTCCCATCTCCCGGAGGACCCTTACACAGCACATGTCCCATCTCCCGGAGGACCCTTACACAGCACATGTCCCATCTCCCGGAGGGGCTCGCACAGCACATGTCCCATCTCCCGGAGGACCCTTACACAGCACATGTCCCATCTCCCGGAGGACCCTTACACAGCACATGTCCCATCTCCCGGAGGACCTTCCACAACACATGTCCTATCTCCCGGAGGACCCTTACACAGCACATGTCTCATCTCCCAGAGGGGCTCGCACAGCACATGTCCCATCTCCCAGAGGACCCTTACACAGCACATGTACCATCTCTCTGAGGGGCTCACACAGCAGATGTCCCATCTCCCGGAGGACCCTCGCACAGCACATGTCCCATCTCCCGGAGGGGCTCACACAGCACATGTCCCATCTCCCGGAGGGGCTCACACAGCATATGTCCCATCTCCCGGAGGACCCTCACACAGCACATGTCCCATCTCCCGGAGGACCCTCGGGTGGCTATTATCCGACCCTACTGCTCTATCTATTTTCCCCTTAAATGCATCTACGCTATTCACCTGAACCACTCCCTGTGGTAGCGAGTTTCACATTCTCACCACTCTGGGTAAAGGAGTACTACCCTAATTTTCATCCTCCCAGCATGCATCATTGTTGCAGTGAGGATCTCATGATTGAGACACAGGAGCCAACTGGCTTTGCAAAGCTTGAAGTTTAGTAGCCCAAGGCCAGAGGGTTGCAGTGAATGTGGGTTCCTTTCATGGTCAGTCGATGAGAAAGCGTCTGTAGGGGCACTGAAGGATGAGGGATTACAGTTATGTGGATAGACTGGAGTAGCTGGGGTTGTTCTCCTTAGAGCTGAGAGGAGATTTGATTGAGGTGTTTATCAAGGGTTCAGATAGAGTAAATAAAGAGAAACTATTTCCAATGGTTGAAGGGTCGATAACCAGAGGGCACAGTTTTAAGGTGATTGGCAAAAGAACCAGAAACGACATGAGTAAACACATTTTTACGCAACGAGTGGGTAGGATTTGGGACGCACTGCCTGATAGGGCGGTGGATACAGATTCAAAAGGAATTTTCAAAAGGGAGTTGGATAAATACTTGAAGCAGAACTAATTGCAGAGATATGGGGAAAGAGCGGGGGAGCGGGACTGACTGGATTACTCCTTGACAGAGCCGGCGCAGATTCGATGGGCCGAATGGCCTCCTTCTGTGCTGTACTATTCTATGATTCTAGAGCAGAGAAGATTAAGGGAAGACCCATCAGAGGTATTCACAATTATGAGCAGTTTAGACAGAGTAAGTCGGGAGAAACGATTCTCTGGCAAGTTGGTCATTAACCAGAGGTCATGGATTTAAAATAATTGACAAAGGAGCTCGAGGGAAAATGGGGAGAAATTGCTTTCTGTATGTAGAAATCTGCCCCCTTTCTGTGCTGTTAGATTCTATGATTCTAAACGGTTACAAAAAAGATAATAAAACCGGACAGCCCACTTGGCTTCAACCTAGGCATCGGATTCGGACAAGACCAAGGGACACCCAGCCTAGTGTACCCTGTAAAGTGCTCACCAACATCTGAGGTATTGTGCTAAGATTGGGAGAGTGGTCCCACAGACTGGTCAAGCAAAGCCTGGGATAGTCACACTCACAGAATCATACACATTAACCAATGTCCCAGACTCCCCCATCACCATCCCTGGGTAAGTCCTGTCCCATGGGCAGGATAGTCCCACCAGGGGTGGTGGTACAGTGGTATACAGTCAGGAGGGAGTGACCCTGGGAGTCCTCAACATTGACTCTGGATCCCATGACATCACATGGCTTCAGGTCAAACATGGGCAAGGAAACCTCCTGCTGATTACTACCTCCCGCCCTCCCTCAGCTGATGAACCAGTACTCCTCCATGTTGGACACCACTTGGAAGAAGCACTGAGGGTAGCAAGGGTGCAGAATGTACTCTGGGTGGGGGACTTCAATGTCCATCACCAAGAGTGGCTCGTTAGCACCACTGCTGACCGAGCTGGCCGAGTGCTGAAGGACATAGCTGCCAGACTGGGCCTGTGACAGGTTGTGAGAGAACCAACACAAGAGAAAAACCTACTTGACCTCATCCTCACCAATCTACCTGTCGCAGATGCATCTGTCCGTAACAATATTGCCAGAAATGACCACCAGTCATTATGGAGACCAGCTCCCGACTTCACTTTGAGGGTCTGCGCTTCAGAACTAGCTGCGCCACAAGCTGTTCCAGTACAGCTACAATACTGGCATCTATCTGACTATGTAGAAAATTGCTCAGTTACGTCCTGGCCACAAAAAGCAGGACATATCCAACCCAGATAATTACTGTCCTATCAGCCTACCTTCAGTCATCAGCAAAGTGATGGAAGGTGTCATTGACAGTGCTATCAAGTGACACTCTGTCACCAATAACCTGCTCACCGATGCCAGTTTGGGTTCCACCAGGATCATTCAGCTCCAGACCTCATTACAGCCTTGGTCCAAAAATGGACAAAAGAGCTGAATTCCAGAGGTGAGGTGAGAGTGACTGCCTTTGACCGAGTGTGGCATCAAGGAGCCCGAGTAAAACTGAAGTCAATGGGAATCGGAGAAAACTTTCCACTGGCTGGAGCCATACCCAGCACAAAAGAAGATGGTTGTGGTGGTTGGAGGTCAATCCTCTCAGCTCCAGGACATCGCTGCAGGAGTTCCTCAGGACAGTGCCCGAGGCCCAACCATCTTCAATGACCTTCCCTCCATCATAAGGTCAGAAGTGGGATGTTCGCTGATGATTGCACAGTGTTCAGTTCCATTCGCAACTCCTCAGATAATGGAGCAGTCCATGCCCACATGCAGCAAACTTGGACAACATTCGAGCTTGGGCTGATAAGTGGCAAATTACATTCACACCATACAAGTGCCAGGCAATGACAATCTCCAACACATGAGAGTCCATTCACCACCTCTTG
Organism: Pristiophorus japonicus; assembly: GCF_044704955.1. Classification (NCBI taxonomy): domain Eukaryota; kingdom Metazoa; phylum Chordata; class Chondrichthyes; family Pristiophoridae; genus Pristiophorus; species Pristiophorus japonicus. Next base: position 64,238,610 of record NC_091992.1, read on the forward strand.
ACATTCAGTCGCATTACCATCGCCGAATCCCCCATCAACATTCTGGGGGGGAGGTTACCATTAACCAGAAACTTAACTGGACCAGCCACATAAGTACTGTGGCTACAAGAGTGGGTCAGAGGCTAGGTATTCTGCGGCGAGTGTCTCACCTCCTGACTCCCCAAAGCCTTTCATAGAAACATAGAAATATAGAAAATAGGTGCAGGAGTAGGCCATTCGGCCCTTCTAGCCTGCACCACCATTCAATGAGTTCATGGCTGAACATGCAACTTCAGTACCCCATTCCTGCTTTCTCACCATACCCCTTGATTCCCCTAGTAGTAAGGACTTCATCTAACTCCTTTTTGAATATATTTAGTGAATTGGCCTCAACAACTTTCTGTGGTAGAGAATTCCACAGGTTCACCACTCTCTGGGTGAAGAAATTCCTCCTCATCTCGGTCCTAAATGGCATCCCCCTTATCCTTTGACTGTGTCCCCTGGTTCTGGACTTCCCCAACATTGGGAACATTCTTCCTGCATCTAACCTGTCTAAACCCATCAGAATTTTAAACGTTTCTATGAGGTCCCCTCTCATTCTTCTGAACTCCAGTGAATACAGGCCCAGTTGATCCAGTCTTTCTTGATAGGTCAGTCCCGCCATCCCGGGAATCAGTCTGGTGAACCTTCGCTGCACTCCCTCAATAGCAAGAATGTCCTTCCTCAGGTTAGGAGACCAAAACTGTACACAATACTCCAGGTGTGGCCTCACCAAGGCCCTGTACAATTGTAGCAACACCTCCCTGCCCCTGTACTCAAATCCCCTCGCTATGAAGGCCAACATGCCATTTGCTTTCTTAACCGCCTGCTGTACCTGCATGCCAACCTTCAATGACTGATGTACCATGACACCCAGGTCTCTTTGCACCTCCCCTTTTCCTAATCTGTCACCATTCAGATAATAGTCTGTCTCTCTGTTTTTACCACCAAAGTGGATAACCTCACATTTATCCACATTATACTTCATCTGCCATGCATTTGCCCACTCACCTAACCTATCCAAGTCACTCTGCAGCCTCATAGCATCCTCCTCGCAGCTCACACTGCCACCCAACTTAGTGTCATCCGCAAATTTGGAGATACTACATTTAATCCCCTCGTCTAAATCATTAATGTACAGTGTAAACAGCTGGGGCCCCAGCACAGAACCTTGCAGTACCCCACTAGTCACTGCCTGCCATTCTGAAAAGTCCCCATTTACTCCTACTCTTTGCTTCCTGTCTGACAACCAGTTCTCAATCCATGTCAGCACACTACCCCCAATCCCATGTGCTTTAACTTTGCACATTAATCTCTTGTGTGGGACCTTGTCGAAAGCCTTCTGAAAGTCCAAATATACCACATCAACTGGTTCTCCCTTGTCCACTCTACTGGAAACATCCTCAAAAAATTCCAGAAGATTTGTCAAGCATGATTTCCCTTTCACAAATCCATGCTGACTTGGACCTATCATATTACCTCTTTCCAAATGCACTGCTATGACATCCTTAATAATTGATTCCATCATTTTACCCACTACTGATGTCAGGCTGACCGGTCTATAATTCCCTGTTTTCTCTCTCCCTCCTTTTTTAAAAAGTGGGGTTACATTGGCTACCCTCCACTCGATAGGAACTGATCCAGAGTCAATGGAAAATGACTGTCAATGCATCCACTATTTCCAAGGCCACCTCCTTAAGTACTCTGGGATGCAGTCCATCAGGCCCTGGGGATTTATCGGCCTTCAATCCCATCAATTTCCCCAACACAATTTCCCGACTAATAAGGATTTCCCTCAGTTCCTCCTCCTTACTAGACCCTCTGAACCCTTTTATATCCGGAAGGTTGTTTGTGTCCTCCTCAGTGAATACCGAACCAAAGTACTTGTTCAATTGGTCCGCCATTTCTTTGTTCCCCGTTATGACTTCCCCTAATTTTGACTGCAGGGGACCTACGTTTGTCTTTACTAACCTTTTTCTCTTTACATATCTATAGAAACTTTTGCAATCCGTCTTAATGTTCCCTGCAAGCTTCTTCTCGTACTCCATTTTCCCTGCCCTAATGAAACCCTTTGTCCTCCTCTGCTGAGTTCTAAATTTCTCCCAGTCCACGGGTTCGCTGCTATTTCTGGCCAATTTGTATGCCACTTCCTTGGCTTTAATGCTATCCCTGATTTCGCTTGATAGCCACGGTTGAGCCACCTTCCCTTTTTTATTTTTACGCCAGACAGGAATGTACAATTGTTGTAGTTCATCCATGCGGTCTCTAAATGTCTGCCATTGCCCATCCACAGTCAACCCCTTTAGTATCATTCGCTAATCTATCCTAGCCAATTCACTCCTCATACCTTCAAAGTTACCCTTCTTTAAGTTCTGGACCATGGTCTCTGAATTAACTGTTTCATTCTCCATCCTAATGCAGAATTCCACCATATTATGGTCACTCTTCCCCAAGGGGCCTCGCACAACGAGATTGCTAATTAATCCTCTCTCATTACACAACACCCAGTCTAAGATGGCCTCCCCCCTAGTTGGTTCCTCGACATATTGGTCTAAAAAACCATCCCTTATGCACTCCAGGAAATCCTCCACCGTATTGCTTCCAGTTTGGTTAACCCAATCTTTGTGCATATTAAAGTCACCCATTATAACTGCTGCACCTTTATTGCACGCACCCCTAATTTCATGTTTGATGCCCTCCCCAACATCACTACTACTGTTTGGAGGTCTGTACACAACTCCCACTAACGTTTTTTGCCCTTTGGTATTCTGCAGCTCTACCCATATAGATTCCACATCATCTAAGCTAATGTCCTTCCGAATTATTGCCTTAATTTGCTCCTTAACCAGCAATGCTACCCCACCTCCTTTTCCTTTTATTCTATCTTTCCTGAATGTTGAATACCCCTGGATGTTGAGTTCCCAGCCCTGATCATCCTGGAGCCACGTCTCCGTAATCCCAATCACATCATATTTGTTAACATCTATTTGCACATTTAATTCATCCACCTTATTGCGGATACTCCTTGCATTAAGACACAAAGCCTTCAGGCTTGTTTTTTTAACACCCTTTGTCCTTTTAGAATTTTGCTGTACAGTGGCCCTTTTTGTTCTTTGCCTTGGGTTTCTCTGCCCTCCACTTTTCCTCATCTCCTTTCTGTCTTTTCCACCATCTACAAGGCACAAGTCAGGAGTGTGATGGAATACTCTTCACTTGCCTGGATGAGTGCAGCTCCAACAACACTCAAGAAGCTCGATACCATCCAGGACAAAGTAGCCGCTTGATTGACACCCCATCCACCACCTTAAACATTCACTCCCTCCACCATCGGCGTACTGTGGCTGCAGTGTGTCCCATCTACAAGATGCACTGCAGTAACTCGCCAAGGCTTCTTCAGCAGCACCTCCCGAACCCACAACCTCTACCGCCTAGAAGGACAATGGCAGCAGGCGCATGGGAGCACCACTACCTCCAAGTTATACACCATCCTGACTTGGAAATTTATCGCCGTTCCTTCATTGTCGCTGGGACAAAATTCTGGAACTCCCTCCCTAACAGCACTGTGAGAATACCTTCGCCACACAGACTGCAGCGGTTCAAGGTGGCGGCTCACCACCAACCACCTTCTTGAGGGGCAATTAGGAATGGACAATAAATGCCGGCCTTGCCAGCGATGCCCACATCCCAGGAATGATTTTTTTTGTTAAATTTGAATCCAGGCACCATTTCCCTGGGAAGAATGATGTGGAAATTACAGCACAGAAACAGGCCGTTCAGCCCAACCACTCTGTTGGTGATTTGCCATGCGAGCAGAGGCCCATTCCCATGTCCCCGCACTGCCTCGATTGGCTGCTTGCTGGAATAACATCACTTGGCCTTCATTTCTGTATCACTATGGCAATCCCAGCTGAGCAAGCTCGGAATCTGGGACACATGTCTATCATATCTCACTCAGTATTGGAGATGGAAAATGGCCCACTCAAGTCTATTATTATGGGATGAAATTAATGAACAAGTATGGGCTATGCAGGGGCAGTCTATTTGGATGTATAGGGCAAGTCATGCGTGACTTATTTAGGAACATAGGAACAGGAACATTCAATTGGATCATGGCTGATCTGTACCTCAACTCCATTTATCTTGATACCATTAACCAACAAAATCAGTCAATCTCAGTATGGAAAGTTCCAATCGACCCCAGTATCCACAGCCTTCGGGGGAGTTTTGGATTTATACTACCCTCTGTGAAAAGTATTCCTGATTTTACCCCTGAACGGCCGAGCTCTGATGTTAAGGTTATGCCTTTGTTCTGGATTCCCCAGCAGGAGAAATAGTTTCTCTCAATCTACCCTGTCAAAATCCTTTATCAGATTGTTATGTCTTGAATAAAGAATCTGACCAGATGCTGTAAGCTCAAAGTAAGGTGTGACCGTAGTCCTTTATTACAGGTCTCCAGAGTGCCTCTTCAGCCTGTGAGGCCTCCTTATGTACAGGTGCTCCCAAGGGATTGTGGGATCCCTTTGGACTCCAGGGGACGAGCCCTCTGGTGGTTAAACAAGGTATTTAAAGGTTTACATACATAACACAGATCACACCTCAATCTTCTATACGCGAGCGCATTGAAGCCACGTTTATGCAACCTGCCCTTATAATTCATCCTTCTAATTTAATTGTGTTTATTTAAGGAATTCCCAGCGTGTGTGTAATAAAGGGAGAGGGTGGATGTGGTATACATGCGCTTTCAGAAGATATTCCATATGGTGCCACGGCAAAGGCTTGTTAGGAAAATGAAGGTACGTGGACTTAAAAGAGAAGTAGCTACATGGACAGAGGGATGGTTAGAGGGGGAGGTTCCAAACAAACATATTTACCCTTCCTGCGTGTCTGTCTGATCGGCAGAGGTCTGATGGTGGGCCCCAGTGCCTGGTATCTATGGGTGCCTCCGAATTAGGGTGCCAGTCAGCGGAATGAAAGGAAACATCCCCTCCAGGCAAGCTTAGATTTACCTTCTGAGGAAATCCGAGTGCAGACTTGTCACAATGGGAATTTCCCTTTCCCTGTTTACCCTGAGCGTGCATTGGCTGATAACCCCCAGGGCCAAGGAAAATCTCCCTTAATGTCTCCTATAATATATTCTTTACAACATCACAAACACACACTTGTGGCTGTTGTTTGAGAATAAACTCTGCTGGTGTTCTACCAGTAGTTGTGTGAGGAGTATTACGATACGTAATCAGAAAATTTACCAATTTGTGGTCCAACGACAACTGCCATTTCTTTGGATTTGGGTCCAACATCTGTTTGACGAGAGCACGTTTTACAATTTATGCTGCACCATTTGAAGCAGAATGGTACGGTAAAACTTTGGTATGTTCCACACCGTTTCTGCTCATGAACTGTGCAAATTCTTCTGAGCAAAATTGTGGTCCATTATCAGACACAATTTCTTCTGGGAGGCCATATGAAAAAAACAATCTTTGCAAATTGTCAAGTGTTTTATTTGTTGTTATTTTCCGCATTGTAAACACTTCTACCCACTTCGAATGGCTATCAATCACAATGTCCTTCTAACTCAGCAAAATCTACATGTAACCTTTGCCAGACCCTGGGAGGCCATTTCCATGGCTGTAATGGTACAGATAGATGGTGGTTGCTTGCTTACCGATTGACAAGTTGTACACTGACTAGCTGTACACTGTACTCTGTATCTTTATTTAAACCTGGTCACCATAAGTAACTGCATGCAAACTCTTGGTCAAGCACATTCCCAGGTGCTCATCATGAAGATCTCCTAATAATTTGGACCTGAATTTATTTGGAATAACCACTCTTGCACCCCACATGATACAATCTTTATCCACTGATAATTTATTCCTACGAACGAAGAATGGATAAATATCTTTCTCTGATACCTGGTGTAAGGGGGAAAAAAGTACACTTGAATAAGAAGGTTAAAGGGCATTAGGAGGTTCTGAGGAATCTCTGCCTTATGGTATGGATTGTAATATTGACCGGTTAAGTAGAACCTGCTTATGTATGTAAAGCACACTTATATACTCGCTTACATTGGGTTAGTAAGAAGGGAATAGCAAAGCCTGATGGGTAATGAACCATTCGTGGTGTGAACTTTAGTATAGATTTACATAAGCAAATCCACCAAGGGCAACAGTCGGGAACATAGACTGTAAACAATTAGTTTGGGACACTCGGGAAGAGATAAGGAAGCCAGTATTTTGGAACAAGAGTTACTTCATACGTCCTAGGGACTATGGCAAAGTTCACATCACTGAACAACATGATTGACATGTAATGAGAGATGGACAGGTGGGAATGAACCACTCCGAGCTAGTCTGATAAGAGTCAACAAATCAATGTAATTCGCTGATGGCAGTAGACCAATCAATGGTTTTGTAGGAGGGTAGCAACCCTCGAAAACCTGTATAACTGTAATTGAAACCTCTTGTACTTTGAAGGTTCCACGTTTGAACTTTCCCTTGCATTTGCTCAAAATAAACTAGTTGTACCGAAGGTTTCATTTGTTTGATTCCGTGGTCATTATACGGGCGGGGGTGTCGATTCTTTATATCAGGGAGTCCACCTTTAAGGAGAGAAGTCTTCCTTCTACCCCAACAATTGGCGCTGCATGCAGGGTACAGACTCTCCGACCCAGACGATGCAACAGCTGTTGGGGTGAGTCTGCTTTTTGTACCACCTACAAGTTAGAGCTGTAGCATTGAAGGGGAATGAGAAGTATCCTGTATAACGAACAAGTTAGAACGAACCATGGAAGGACGACTGCCGAGGTAGGAGATAAGTGTATATCCCGAATTGGTAATTGACACAGTAATTGGTCATACACAGCAGCGCAAACAAGAAGGAATACAACTTAAAAGGGGTCTAGAGAAATGACCAAGAGATAGGTGTATTGCCTGAACAAGAAGGAATACCTAAAGGGGGGGGGGGGGGGTGGAACCCCAGGATGTTTAGGAAAACTGGCCAGTGGGACAAAATGAAGACCATAAGAACATAAGAACATAAGAATTAGGAACAGGAATAGGCCATCTAGCCCCTCGAGCCTGCTCCGCCATTCAACAAGATCATGGCTGATCTGGCCGTGGACTCAGCTCCACTTACCCGCCCGCTCCCCATAACCCTTAATTCCCTTATTGGTTAAAAATCTAACTATCTGTGACTTGAATACATTCAATGAGCTAGCCTCAACTGCTTCCTTGGGCAGAGAATTCCACAGATTCACAACCCTCTGGTAGAAGAAATTCCTTCTCAACTCGGTTTTAAATTAGCTCCCCTGTATTTTGAAGCTGTGCCCCCTAGTTCTAGTCTCCCCGAGCAGTGGAAACAACCTCTCTGCCTCCATCTTGTCTATCCCTTTCATTATTTTAAATGTTTCTATAAGATCACCCCTCATCCTTCTGAACTCCAACGAGTAAAGACCCAGTCTACTCAATCTATCATCATAAGGTAACCCCTTCATCTCCGGAATCAGCCTAGTGAATCATCTCTGTACCCCCTCCAAAGCTAGTATATCCTTCCTTCAGTAAGGTGACCAAAACTGCACGCAGTACTCCAGGTGTGGCCTCACCAATACCCTATACAGTTGCAAAAGGACCTCCCTGCTTTTGTACTCCATCCCTCTCGCAATGAAGGCCAACATTCCATTTGCCTTCTTGATTACCTGTTGCACCTGCAAACTAACTTTTTGGGATTCATGCACAAGGACCACCAGGTCCCTCTGCACCGCAGCATGTTGTAATTTCTCCCCATTTAAATAATATTCCCTTTTTCTGTTTTTTTTCCCAAGATGGATGACCTCACACTTTCCGACATTGTATTCCATCTGCCAAACCTTAGCCCATTCACTTAACCTATCTAAATCTCTTTGCAGCCTCTGTGTCCTCTACACAACCCGCTTTCCCACTAATCTTTGTGTCATCTGCAAATTTTGTTACACTACATTCTGTCCCCTCTTCCAGGTCATCTATGTATATTGTAAACAGTTGTGGTCCCAGCATCGATCCCTGTGGCACAGCACGAACCACCGATTTCCAACCCGAAAAGGACCCATTTATCCCGACTCTCTGCTTTCTGTTAGCCAGCCAATTCTCTATCCATGCTAATACATTACCACTGACTCCGCGTACCTTTATCTTCTGCAGTAACCTTTTATGTGGCACCTTATTGAATGCCTTTTGAAAATCTAAATACACCACATCCATCGGTACACCTCTATCCACCATGCTCGTTATATCCTCAAAGAATTCCAGTAAATTAGTTAAACATGATTTCCCCTTCATGAATCCATGTTGCGTCTGCTTGATTGCACTATTCCTATCTAGATGTCCCGCTATTTCTTCCTTAATGATAGTTTCAAGCATTTTCCCCACTACAGATGTTAAACTAACCGGCCTATAGTTACCTGCCTTTTGTCTGCCCCCTTTTTTAAACAGAGGCGTTACATTAGCTACTTTTCAATCCGCTGTTACCTCCCCAGAGTCCAGAGAATTTTGGTAGATTATAACGAATGCATCTGCTATAACTTCCGCCATCTCTTTTAATACCCTGGGATGCATTTCATCAGGACCAGGGGACTTGTCTACCTTGAGTCCCATTAGCCTGTCCAGCACTACCTCCCTAGTGATAGTGATTGTCTCAAGGTCCTCCCTTCCCACATTCCCGTGAGCAGCAATTTTTGGCATGGTTTTTGTGTCTTCCACTGTGAAGACCGAAGCAAAATAATTGTTTAAAGTCTCAGCCATTTCCACATTTCCCATTACTAAATCCCCCTTCTCATCTTCTAAAGGACCAGCATTTACTTTAGTCACTCTCTTCCGTTTTATATATCGGTAAAAGCTTTTACTATCCGTTTTTATGTTTTGTGCAAGTTTACTTTCGTAATCTATCTTTCCTTTCTTTATTGCTTTCTTAGTCCTTCTTTGCTGTCGTTTAAAATTTTCCCAATCTTCTAGTTTCCCACTAACCTTGGCCACCTTATACGCATCGGTTTTTAATTTGATACTCTCCTTAATTTCCTTGGTCATCCACAGCTGGTTATCCCTTCTCTCACCGCCCTTCTTTTTCACTGGAATATATTTTTGTTGAGCACTATGAAAGAGCTCCTTAAAAGTCCTCCACTGTTCCTCAATTGTGCCACCGTTTAGTCTGTGTTCCCAGTCTACTTTAGCTAACTCTGCCCTCATCCGACTGTAGTCCCCTTTGTTTAAGCATAGTACACTCATTTGAGACACTACTTCCTCACCCTCAATCTGTATTACAAATTCAACCATACTGTGATCACTCATTCCTGGAGGATCTTTTACTAGGAGATCGTTTATTATTCCTGTCTCATTACACAGGACCAGGTCTAAGATAGCTTGCTCCCTTGTAGGTTCTGTAACATACTGTTCTAAGAAACAAACCCGTATGCATTCTATGAATTCCTCCTCCAGGCTACCCCATGCGATTTGATTTGACCAATCGATATGTAGGTTAAAATCCACCATGATTACTGCCATTCCTTTTTCACATGCCTCCATTATTCCCTTGATTATTGCCCGCCCCACCGTGAAGTTATTATTTGGGGGCCTATAAACTAAGCCCATCAGTGACTTTTTCCTCTTACTATCTCTAATCTCCACCCACAATGATTCAACATTTTGTTCATTAGAGCCAATATCGTCTCTCACAACTGCCCTGATATCATCCTTTATTAACAGAGCTACCCCACCTCCTTTCCCTTCTTGTCTATCTTTTCGACTCGTCAGATACCCCTGTATGTTTAATTCCCAGTCTTGGCCATCTGCAACCACGTTTCTGTAATGGCCACCAAATCATACCCATTTGTAATGATTTGTGCCGTCAACTCATTTACTTTATTTCGAATGCTGCGTGTATTTAGGTAGAGTGTTTTAATACTAGTTTTTAAACCATGATTTTTAGTTTTGGCGCCTCCTGCAGCCCTTTTATATTCAGTGGCCCTTTTTGTTCTTTGCCTTGGGTTTCTCTGCCCTCCACTTTTACTCATCTCCTTTCTGTCTTTTGCTTTTGACTCCTTTTTGTTTTCCTCTGTCTCCCTGCATTGGTTCCCATCCCCCTGCCATATTAGTTTAACTCCTCCCCAACAGCACTAGCAAACACTCCCCCTAGGACATTGATTCCGGTCCTGCCTAGGTGCAGACCGTCCGGATTGTACTGGTCCCACCTCCCCCAGAACCGGTTCCAATGCCCCAGGAATTTGAATCCCTCCCTACTGCACCACTGCTCAAGCCACGTATTTATCTGAGCTATCCTGCTATTCCTACTCTGACTAGCACGTGGCACTGGTAGCAATCCTGAGATTACTACTTTTGAGGTCCTACGTTTTAATTTAGCTCCTAGCTCCTTAAATTCGTCTCGTAGGACCTCATCCCTTTTTTTACCTATATCGTTGGTACTAATGTGCACCACGACAACTGGCTGTTCACCCTCCCTTTTCAAAATGTCCTGCACCCGCTCCAAGACATCCTTGACCCTTGCACCAGGAAGGCAACATACCATCCTGGAGTCTCGGTTGCGGCCGCAAAAACGCCTATCTATTCCCCTTACAATCGAATCCCCTATCGCTATTACTCTCCCACTCTTTTTCCTGCCCTCCTATGCAGCAGAGCCAGCCACAGTGCCATGAACTTGGTTGCTGCTGCCCTCCCCTGATGAGTCATCCCCCTCAACAGTACTCAAAACGGTGTATCTGTTTTGCAGTGGGATGACCGCAGGGGACCCCTGCACTACCTTCCTTGCACTACTCTTCCTGCTAGTCTTCCATTCCCTAGCTGGCTGTGGACCCTTCACCTGCGGTAAGACCAACTCACTAAACGTGCTATTCATGTCATTCTCAGCATCGTGGATGCTCCAGAGTGAATCCACCCTCAGCTCCAATTCTGCAATGCGGTCTGTCAGGAGCTGGAGGTTCTCTGAGATATAGACCTAAAGGGTCCCGGGTATAAATGCTAGCAGGAAAGATGAAAAATGGTATGCATTAAATTGCTGAAAAAGCATAGGATAAGCTGTATTGAATGAAAATTTGGTGTGAATGTCTGTCTTCAAGTGAAAGTGTTCACGTGGAAGCTTTCTTGACTGTTGAATAAGTTGCTGGAAAAAACATTGGATAAGCTATATTGATATTCACAAAGGACGGCTTGTTTATCAAAAGATAAAAGATGCAACCTTGCAAGCTACAAATGCTAAAAGAAACCATTGAACGTTTAATTTTTTTTAAAGTGTTTGCGATTGTCTTATGTAATTTAAATTAACAAATTCACAGAGACACAAGCCCTCTGTGTAAAATGTTTGTTAGATACAAAAACTATTTGAAGAAAGGAGGTTTAAATGGAAAAAAGATGTAATTTACTGGATACTAGTTGATAGTGGCTATGAAAAAGATATTGGTTTAATAGGAGGGTAATTAACCAATGAAAGCTGAACTTTCATTATGGTCACAGTGAAATTTTGGCTTTGTTTCAAAGTGTGACTATTGGAAAAGAGATAAAAGATACTCTATGTTGATAATGATTTTAAATTACGAGAAAGTTTCACTGCAGTAAAGGAGATTTAAATTTCAGGTTTGAAAACATTTTTAAAATGGACGGTGCTTATCGAGATAAAGTCCTGACCAGTCTAAACAAGCAGGAGAGGGTTTTGGAGATAACGAGGGAAAAATATCTAAGCTATGTGTTAGCCCATCTACGAACTCAGCAAAAAAAATTGGGAATTAGAAAATATGTTGCTACAGAGGACAGATTTTTTTAAAAGATGGAAGCGGCACGGAAGTTTTAGCTTTTGTGCCGAGAGAAATTAAACACAAGATTTGCTCAGTAAACAAAATACCTATTAAAAATGTGTGGTCTCGTTTTAAATTCATTTGAACATTTAAAAAGCATCATCTTATGTCGTGTCACTTTTTGTATGAATACAAAATTCTCACATTTAATAAAAATCTTTGGCAAGAATTTGAATTGGAAGTTTAGAAACAATTGGAGTTTAAAATGCTGTCTTTCCCGATGAGAATGTTTTATTTAAAGCTAATAAATACAGCTTTACTAATGATTTCTGCTGTTTTAATGGATTTCTAATTTCTAAACAAGTTTTGAAGGCACAAAGATTTTGGGGAAAAAGATTCTCAAATTGGGAAAGGTTTAAAAAATTACGTGAAGTCATGTAATGACGTCAGACCTTCTTACAAACCTGTAAAGGAGTTAACCCTTTCAATTGAAAGCTGTTTTATGCTGGTATTATTAACTTGGGTTTCTTAATAAAATAAATAAAAAAGCAAGGATGGCAGCCAGAAAACTCACCTGACAGACAGAGGAAATGGTGTGATAGTCAGAATAAAGATAAAACGGAGCAAGCCTATGTACTAATACTCGCCTGCTACAGAGGACAGATAAAAGAAATAGATACTCAAACAAAACTAATTCAAGAGTTAGAAGCTAAGATAAATAAGCTGGAAGAGATAAAAAAATGGGACCGGATGGATAAAATGCAAAAATTGGAATTCCTCAAGAACGGGATGTTTAAAGCTGGGCTAGGAAAAGCCCATCAAAAGCCGGGCTAGGAAAAGCCCATCAAAAGCCGGGCTAGGAGAAGCTCATCAAAAGATAATTAAGTTAGGATTTAAGGTAGGGGATGACTACGATGAAACTTTTGAATGGGCAGAACACGTAGAGGAGTTAAAGTCAGAACAAAGGGAGAAGATAGCAAAAGTAGCAGCAGCGACGGTAACAGCAGAGACGCAGGGGAAGGAGAGACATCTCCCCCGCCCCGCGCAGCTCCCCTGATATGTTTTAACTGCAATCAGAAAGGCCACATCAGTAGGGATTTCCCGCAGAAGAGGAAAGGTTATGGAATTTCTAGAGGTAAATGTTACAATTGTGGTAAACCTAGACACTTGTCCAAGGATTGTTGGAATAAGGGAGGAGGCGCAGGAAGGCGAGGCCCACAACAGGCAAAGAAGGGAGCACCCTTTTGCAGTATGTGGATGATATCCTTATTGCCTCCAGCACAGAACAACAACACGTACTAGCTTCAACTACAATGGTAGGAGCTATACAGAGTGCAGCATTAAAAATAAATCCAAGGAAGGTGCAGGTGGGAAGAGCGAAGTAACATCGAGGATACATAAGATCACAAGGGAAGAGACAGATGTCTGAGGACAGAAAGGAAGTAATTCGATCAATGTCCAGGCCAGGGACCGTGAAAGGGCTCAGACAGGCACTAGAGCTATTCAACTACTGCAGGAATGCCAAGATGGCCCAACCTATACAGAACCTGGTCAAACGGGGGAAATCCTTCCAAGAGCCTGTAAACTGGGGCCCTGATCAGGAAATTGCGGTTGTAAGGTGAAGGATGCAAAATTCACGAGAACCCCTCCAGTGTTTGGGCTCATTCGAAAGGAAATTTAATTTGGGACTATCTACTGAAAAGTTTGAAATCCTAAAGTGCTTATGGGAGAAACTACGAACGTTAATCGAATTTTGGGTTTTAAAAGACAAATTCGAGCCTGTGGGCGGGCCTAAAGAACTAAGGAAGCCCACTTGATTATTGGAACTGTCTGGGTGTTGAGACTAAGTTAACTTGTCTGGAGGAATGGACATTCGAAAACCCTTCTCCACAAGTGACATTTACATTACAACAATAACTCAGAGATGGCCAGCTATCAAACCAAACCTAGCCAAGATAAGAGGGAATGGCGCCACGAGGAGGACAACCCCTTTGATACAAAACGTACCTGCTTCGGGTGCAGAAAGAGTGGGTACTGGAGAAAGGATTGTAGAAATCCTTAGAAGAGTAGCGCAGGAAAGAATTCTCCAGCCCCTGCCCAAAAGACCGAGACAGATAAGCCAGTCCCTCCCCACTCGTTTGGTAGCTTTCTAACCGCACTCCGAGCCATGTTAGATGGCCCTGGGAGGGTAGCCACCGCCACCGGTACAGAGATCCCATCTGCCCCCTCCCAACCAAAACCGTGACTAGGACAGGCACAGCCTGTCCACCTGTGTGCCCTTGAGTATGATGCGTGGGGGAGACCGACCGTCCAGATGGAGGTGGAAAAGGTGAAAGGGACTTACCTGCTGGATACCGGTGCCTCAAGCACCCTTGTCTATGCAGCTAACCCCACCGCCTCACCTCTGTCTAATGGGGCCCCCTACAGCTTGGTGGGTTTCACAGGCACTGAGCAGACTGGCTCATTCTCCGTTCCACTCTCCATTCATTTAGGTACACTCCACACTAAGTGGACTTGTGTCCTGATGAAGTGGGAACAGGAAGGGAGAGGGATCCTGGGGGCTAACTTCATCCTAGGCCATGGATACTGGTGGATTTAAGGAACCACTGTCTTTGGGGGTCAGTCTGTACGGGACAGGAGAGTGAGGTGGTGGTTATCCTGGGAAAACAGGGAAAAGGGACGGTGTGCACCATGAAACCAAAGGAGGGTTATGACCTTGAATCGCTGGTCAGTAACACTCTGATAGAGTACCAAGAATATATGAGGAAAAACCTTGCAGCTTTTGCCAACCACAAACACAACTGTGGGAGAATAAACGGGGCCGAGGTTAGCATCGATGGGGATCCCATGATCCGACCACAGAAACAGTACAACTTCCCCAGGGAGGCGGAGGCAGACATGGAAACAGCCTTGGGTTCGCTGGTTAAACGGGGTATTGAGACCAATAGCTACCCATGTGAGCTCTCCATTGTGGCCGGTTTAGAAACCGGACAACTCCTGGAGAGCCACGGTGAACTATCGAGTACTCAACCGTAACATCCCCACCTGTGCACCCACCGTTGCCACCGTCGCCGACCTCATTGGAAGTATCCCAGCCCCTGCGACCACCTTCACGGTGCTGGATATTTCCAACAGGTTCTGGTCCATACCTTTAAGAAGGGAAGATCAGTACAAGTTTGCTTTACCTTTAAAGGACAGCAATACACTTGGAACTGTCTCCCTCAGGGCTTCCACAACAGCCCCAGTATTTTCCATCAGTGTATGGCCAACTGTTTAAAGAGTTTGAGCAGACCCCACCAGCTTGTACAGTATGTGGATGATCTGCTCCTGTTCACCGATGAGGGGGAGGAGCATGGCCTACTGATGGCTGAACTGCTTGAGCTGCTGAAAGAAGAGGGATTTAAAGTAAACCCCAAGAAGGCACAGATGGGCCTGAAGGAAGTAAAATTCCTGGGACTGACTGTTCACGCTGGGGAAAGGGCCATTGACAAAGCTAGAAGGGAAGCAGTGCAGAAGTTACCCGCCCCCAACACAGTAACAGGAGTAAGATCTTTTCTAGGGCTAACCGGGTACTGCAGAGATTTCATTGAGGATTATGCAGCCAGCAGCCCCTCTGCTCCGACTCCTACACAAGGGAGTGGAGTGGGAATAGGACAAAGGTTGCGAGGCAGCATTTATCCAACTCAAGAAAGACCTGTAGACCACGCCAGCTCTAAGGGCCATAGATGGGGGTAAAGAGTTCCTCCTGGAGGTAGCAGCCAGTGGGGACAGCCTGAGCGCAGTACTGCTCCAAGAGCGGCATGGCCGGCTGAGACCAGTGGTCTACTCCTCCAAGATACTCACGGACGTGGAGAAGGGATTCTCCAACTGTGAGCGGTACCTCCGAGCCACTCACTGGGCTGTGAAAAGATCACTGATCTTCACAGGGGGGTTCCCTATCACACTCCTTACCCACCATACGCCCACCCAAATACTCCTGGACGGGAGAACAAGGATGGGACAGTGAGCAGTGCCCGCATTGCTCGCTGGACCCTGCTCCTCTCCCAAATGGACTTAAGGGTAAAGGGTCTCTGCTAGCCAAGACTCGCAGCCAGCCATGATTTATCCAGGGACAGCCCACCGGTGTTCCGTAGAAGGGGTATGGGAAATTAACATAGGCTTTCGGGCTGGGTTACACCCCACAGGCCGAGTGATCTATGTGGACGGTTCAAGCATGGTATCTGCGGGTGAACGACTCACAGGCTGCGGAGTTTATGACCCCGAGGCAGGCATTTCTCTGGCGATTAAACTTCAAGGTACTATGAGCGCCCAGCACGCTGAACTGTCTGCGGTGGTGTACATAGTCACACACCCCGAAGAATTCCCTACCCCATACACGATTTGCTCGGACAGTATGTTCACATGCAATTCGTGTATGGAGTACCTGGCTATTTGGTCCCGCCGCGGATACACATCTGCAGACGGGAGACCCAGGGCAATTAAACCCCTACTGGAAAAGATCATGAAAGCTGTAGGGCAGGAAGGGAATATCTACATCCATAAGGTGAATGCACATTCCACCACAGAACCCCGTAGCGAGGGAAACCAGCAGGCTGACATGTTGGCCAAGTAAGGGGCCCGCATGGGCAAGCTCTGGGATCCATACAATCCAGGACCTATCGCAGCAGTCAGGGGCAGGATGGGGACGGCAGGGAAGGCAGGGATAGCTTTGCCCCCGGACCTAAAAACGGTTCGGACCCAAGACCCCATCCTCAAGACTGTCCTGAACACGCTAGCTAAAGGGGAAAGGGTAGACGGCCCGTACGGCACCGCAGCAATTGCCATTAAAGAAGGCATGCTGTTCAGGGGGGAGCAATGGGTAGTATCGCAACAACACCGGAGAGAATTCCTCCAGCTGGCCCATGAGGGTTCAGGAGCAGGACACCCCGGACCTGAGACCACTTGGCAATGAGTGGAACAGGCAGGGTGGTGGCCAGGACTCAGGGAAGACGTCCGCGAGTTCTGTGCTAGCTGTCTGGTGTGCACGGCCAACAACCCCGACCCCCAGAAAAGAAAGGTGTCTACGGGACATATCAGGAGGATAGAGGGACCCTGGCAGTCTATGCCATAAAATTGCCCCGCCGAATAAAGTGGTTCCACATAAATCAGTGCAAACATTTCAACCCAAGGGCAGCTAAATGTAAGAGACAACCAAAAACTGTACTAAAGTCAGGGACCCCCAGCCAACATCCCCCGACTGTGGAAATCCCACAGGGGACGTGGCAGACCCACAGACTGTACCTAGAGGGGCGGTGCACTGTGTTACTGGAGGAGCTGTCCCCCCAATCATTTGGGACTCGGACGCACCCCTCAGCAGCCGGAAACTTAAGAAGGACTCCCCGCACACCACGGCCAAAGACACCATGGTCACCAGTGCCCCAATTTAAATGGTTCAGCCCCGGGAAAGGGACCAACCGCAAATGGGCACCTAAGGTCAGAGACCAGCCCGCGAGCAGGGACACCCAGCCGGTAGCCTCGGGCAACAAGGGACTCTCAGAAGAGATAGCGGTGGACTAGCCACCAAGTGAGAGTTCCCAGCCCGTAGCCCTCAGCCAGGCAGAACCCCCAGGGGAAGAAACGAACCAGGCAGTCACCCCCAAAGGAGTGGTGTGCTGTAGCATCGGAGGGGAAGTTCCCCCGATAGTGTGGGACTCGACCCATGTCCGGTCAGGACACTCCGGGTCAAGCGGTGCAGACCGACCTGTTACCGACCTCGCTGGACACCCAGCGGGAGAAGAAAGAAAGAAAGACGGCAGGAATTAACCTGGCCACCTGGAGACGGGTGGCAGATGTACATATATAGTATGATATGGATTTAAGTATGTTTAGTGAGTAATTTAGAGTAATGTAAGATTGTCTGTGTAATGATAAGTATAGTATTAGTAACTGGGATAAGGGAAAGAATCTACCTGTGCAGCTATTAAAAGAGGCACAGGCCGGGTAATACCTCGGAGTAAGAAGAATCTACCGGTATAACTATTAAGGGAAGTGATACGTCCTTACTACACAGTATAAATGCACACAAGGCCCATGCTTGAGAGAAGGTCAGTCTGTGACCTGTCCTTTATTCCTTAGCACTCAAGTCATGAAGGTGGGTGGAGCTTCCCCTTTTATACCTGAAGGTCCAGGTTAGGAGTGTCTCCCACGGTGGTCAGTGTTCTCACGGTGTACAACTTAGGTCAGTTTATGCATGGGTTACAATGCTGGTTGACTACATGACATCACCTCCCCCCCAAAGTCTTATTGGGATCACAGGTTGAGTCTCTCTGGTGGTTTACGCTCCCTTGTAGAGCGCCTGAGTTGGGGCTCCGGTTGTTGGATGCTGGCCTGAGTGTCTGCTGTTTGCAGTGCCTCAGGCCTGTCCGGACTGCCCACAGTGACTGGGCTCTCCTCCCTTTGGTTCCGGTGTTCGGTCACCTGTGGTGGAGTGAACTCTATATCGTGTTCTTCCTCTGCTTCTTCTATGGGGTTGCTGAACCTCCTTTTTGTTTGATCCACATGTTTGCGGCAGATTTGTCCATTGGTAAGTTTAACTACCAGAATCCTATTTCCCTCTTTGGCAATCACAGTGCCTGCGAGCCATTTGGGCCCTGCAGCGTAGTTGAGGACAAAAACAGGATCATTTACATCAATACATCGCGCCCTCGCATTCCTGTCATAGTAGTGATATTGTGACTGGCGCCTGCTCTCGACAATTTCTTTCATGGTGGGGTGTATAAGGGATAATCGGGTTTTGAGTGTCCTTTTCATAAGTAGCTCTGCGGGTGGAACCCCTGTGAGCGAGTGTGGTTGGGATCTATAGGCCAACAGGAGGCGTGATAAGCGGGTTTGTAGGGAACCCCCTTGGAATCTGAGCATCCCCTGTTTGATTATCTGCACTGATCGTTCTGCCTGGCCGTTTGAGGCCGGCTTGAACGGTGCCGTTCTAACATGGTTAATTCCATTGCCTGCCATGAAGTCCTGGAATTCAGTGCTTGTGAAGCACGGGCCATTGTCGCTGACCAAGATGTCCGGTAGACCGTGGGCGGCGAACATTGCCCGTAGACTTTCTACCGTGGCAGAGGATGTGCTTGAATTTAAAATATCACACTCGATCCATTTGGAGTAGGCGTCTACTACAACAAAAACATTTTCCCCATGAAAGGACCTGCGTAGTCCACATGGATGCGTGACCAAGGCTTGGCGGGCCATGGCCAGGGGCTAAGGGGGGCTTCCCTGGGCGCATGGCCCAGCTGGGCACACGTGTTGCACCTGCGAACACAAAGTTCCAGATCTGCATCTATCCCTGGCCACCAAACGTGTGACCTGGCAATTGCCTTCATCGTGACAATGCCCGGGTGCCCATTGTGGAGTTCTCTGATGAACACCTCTATGCCCATCTGGGGCATGATTTCGCGGTTTCCCCACAGTAGGCAATCGGCCTGAATCGAGAGTTCATCTTTGCGCCTGTGAAATGGTTTAAATTTCTCAGGGCATGCCCTGTATGTGGCTGCCCAGTCCCCATTCAGGACACATTTCTTGACTAGAGACAATAGCGGGTCTCTATTTGTCCAGACTTTAATCTGACGGGCTGTCACGGGTGAGCCTTCGCTTCCGAAAGCTTCAACAGCCATGACCATCTCAGCACCATGCTCGCTAGCCCCCTCAGTTTTCGGTTCCCGGTCTGTGCTGAATTGTGTAGTCATAGGCAGCTAACGTGAGTGCCCACCTCTGTATGCGGGCCGATGCGTTTGCATTTATGGCCTTGTTGTCAGCCAAAAGGGACGTTAGGGGTTTGTGATCTGTCTCCAGCTCAAATTTCCTGCCAAACAGGTACTGGTGCATTTTCTTTACCGCATATACACATGCGAGCGCCTCCTTTTCTACCATCCCGTAGCCCCTTTCTGCCTGGGACAGACTCCTGGAGGCATAAGCTACCGGCTGTAACTGACCCTTGGCATTGACATGCTGCAACACACACCCGACACCATAGGACGACGCATCGCACGTTAACACAAGTTTCTTACATGGGTCATATAGCGTTAACAGATTGTTGGAACATAACAAATTGCGTGCTCTATTAAAAGCCCTTTCCTGGCTGTCCCCCCAGACCCATTCGCGACTTTTACGTAGGAGCACGTGTAGCGGCTCTAGCAGCATGCTCAATTTGGGAAGAAAGTTACCAAAATAGTTCAGGAGCCCCAGGAACGAACGCAGTTCCGTCGTGTTACGGGGTCTGGGTGCTCTCTGGATCGCTTCCATCTTGGATGCAGTAGGGCTGATCCCCTCTGCTGCTACCCTCATCCCCAGGAATTCTACCTCTGGAGCTAGGAAGACGCACTTCGCCTTTTTCAGTCGCAGACCTACCCGGTCCAGTCTGCGTAGCACCTCCTCCAGGTTGTGGAGGTGTTCTTCAGTATCGTAACCCGTAATGAGGATGTCGTCCTGAAAAACCACCGTCCCTGGAATCGACTTGAGGAGGCTTTCCATATTTCGTTGGAAGATCGCGGCGGCCGAGCGAATCCCGAACGGACATCTGTTGTACTCAAACAACCCCTTGTGTGTCGTGATGGTGGTTAGCTTCTTCGACTCACTCGCCAGCTCCTGGGTCATGTAAGCTGAGGTCAGGTCCAATTTTGAAGAAAGTTTGCCACCGGATAGCGTCGCAAAGAGGTTCTCCGCTCTCGGTAGCGGGTACTGGTCTTGGAGTGACACCCGATTGATGGTGGCCTTGTAATCGCCACATATCCTGACCGACCCATCCGCCTTGAGCACCGGCACAATCGGGCTCGTCCAGTCACTGAATTCGGCTGGCGAGATGATGCCTTCCTTCAACAGGCGGTCCAATTCGCCTTCTATCTTTTCCCGCATCACGTACGGCACCGCTCTGGCCTTGTGGTGTACTGGTCTGGCGTCCGGGTTTATGTGAATCATTACCTTGGCCCCCATGAAAGTGCCAATGCCGGGTTGAAATAATGAGTCAAATTTGTCCAGGACCTGTGAGCATGATACTCGCTCCATAGAGGAAATTGCATTGACATCGCCCCATTTCCAGTTCATGACAGCAAGCCAACTCCTCCCCAGTAGTGCGGGACCGTCCCCTGGGACAATCCAGAGTGGCAACCTGTTCTCCGAATCTTTGTGGGTCACGACTACCATGGCGCTGCCTAGCACCGGAATGATCTGCTTTGTGTAAGTCTGTAGCTGTGCGTCAATCGGCGATAATTTTGGCCTCCTGGCCTTGGATGCCCACAACTTTTCGAACTGTTTGATACCCATCAGGGACTGGCTGGCACCCATGTCTAACTCCATTGATACTGAGATGCCATTGAGGAGCACTTTCATCATTATCGGTGGCGTCCTGGTGTATGAACTGTATACGTGCTCCACATGAACTCGCTGAACTTCAGCTTCCAGCGATTTCCCCCAGTGTCCATTTCTGCAATTTCTGCAGGTATTTTGCTCATCTCTGCAAACTCCGGCTGAATGTATGCCTCCACGCCTCCAGCATGAGTTGCGGTTTGAAACAAAAGGTCCCTTGCCAGTCGATCATCCTTGACTGCCCCTGTTATTGTCCTTGAGTGCACCATTAACAGGTGTTGATGGCCCCATTACTGGCCGCATTGTCCCTTGCAATGGCGTGAATCGCTGTTCAGCTTGCAATTGTCTCTGTCGAACTCCCCCTCTGGGTTCGACTACATGTTGGGGCATGCCTGACTGCCCTTGTCTGCCTGGAGAACTGTGTGCTGCTTTAACAATGTTGAATCTCTGTCCCAACCATTCCTTAACACAGTACCTCTCGTCTGTTCTGCTAGTGGCCATGCTCGCGTGGTTTAAATCCCAGTTTCTTGTCGCCATTGATACGTCCTTACTACACAGTATAAATGCACATGAGGCCCATGCTTGAGAGAAGGTCAGTCTGTGACCTGTCCTTTATTCCTTAGCACTCAAGTCATGAAGGTGGGTGGAGCTTCCCCTTTTATACCTGAAGGTCCAGGTTAGGAGTGTCTCCCACCTGGTGGTCAGTGTTCTCACGGTGTACAACTTAGGTCAGTTTATACATGGGTTACAATGCTTGTTGAATACATGACAGGAAGCACCGGTGAGATAACAAACAAAATGGCTGTGAGATAAAAGTTAGCAACAGACATCAGTCCACAAGGAACTGAATAAGGCAGCCAGTCAATTAAAGACTATGAGCCCAAATGTGCCCCTACAGGAGAGAGAGCAGCATGAGAAGGATCCTGTTCCTGCTCGCCCTGATAAGGATGAGCAGCAGCGACCGAGGAGACGATGGAAGAATCCCTCGTTTACGGGTGTTCAGGAGGGAGAGCACCGATCGTAACCGCCGGGGGTGGCCCACGAGACGTGGAAGAATTCGCCGTTTACGCCCACGGGGGAAAATGGCCGGGATGGCTGGGATCTAATTCTACCCGCTACTCCAACCAGGAAGGTTTTACCTACGGGGAGGCCTCACTTCCATGCCCCCGGATACGGATCATCGCTGACCGAGTCAGTGTTACAGAGGGAAAACGTGTGTGTTTGACTTGCAAAGGAAACATTCCCTTGGGAAGATGGTGGTGGCTCAGAAAACTCAGCAAGGATGCATGGGACCAGGAATCGGACTGGGAAAGACTCGGTAATGATACGTACCGCACCATCACGGGGACACGGGGAGGAGTAAAAGTGTGTTGGGACGAATGGTGGGAATCCGAACAAGGAATTTATGTTTGCATGTGGGGTTCAGAGAATATTTGTCCTGCAGGCATATCGATCGCCTTCGCCAGGCAATGGCAAGATGAAGGGGAAGGGATGGGTGGGATTCTAGCCTACACGGTGCGCGGTCCCACACTCCCCACTCCCAATTAACGCCCCGAACTAAGAGCACACATTCAGAAGCCCCTGCCCACAACCCCGCCAATACACACAGTAATAGAAAGGTATCCTACCAGCACCAAGGGACCTGGGAACGGATTAGTATTGGTACCGACCAAAAAGGTGTTATATCAGGGGGTACATTATGCAGCAGCTTCAGTAATATTAAACCTTACTGAGGTACACCTACCTGCATGGTGCCCGAAGGAAACAGAGCTGCTATACCAGGCCCTACTTAGAGACATGTTCAAGAAATTTTATGAGTTAGACTTTGGAAGTGTAGAGAAAGCAGGCCTATACATCCTAAACGCTAGGGACACCATAGGCTCGGGGACCTAGAAGGAGAATCATAAACGACGTTTTCACTGCCTACAATACAGCATCCTCTGTAATAAATAGCTTAGATGACAAAGCACTACAAACACAGATAAACGGTTAAAAGAACCAATTGAGAAAAATCCTGAAACAAGAGAACACAGTAGCAGGTTCAGGATTACACGAGGACCAGGTTATGACTGTCCATTTAAAAGAAATAGTGGCTGAGCTGGAAAAACACGCACAGAAAGTGAATGCACTCATACGGGAGGATAGAAACGCTTCTGACCAGGCTGCACAGAACGGGGTGTGCGTACTATATGAGGCATGGTTGTTGGGCGAGGGCTGCAACAACCTGGAGGATTTAAAACAAGGTGTAGTCCCCTCTTGGATCAGGAACAAACACCTCGCAGCCCTCCATCCGTACAGCAATTCAGTAAGCCCGTGCCAGCTCTGCCTAGCCTCTGAAGCCTACCCTGTCCCAGTAGACTGTGGGAAATCTAACCACACCATTATGGGAATCGTACTAAGGATGCCGGTCATGAGTGGGACAGCCCGACCCGCACCGGTATACCGGGTGGAGAACATTGGAGTTATTCAAGGAGGTGCACACATTAGTTTCACAGCGGTCCCACCCTATGTCATAAAGTGGGAGCACGCTGTAACGGGTACTGACCTCTCTGGGTGCCGGAGCTGGGTGCACACGTAATATTGTGTCCCCAGTACTTGAGTGCCCATTCAAAGTCACAGTGTGAGTTTAAAGCTGCTGGTGCACAGCCTATTAACTGCACCATGGAGATAATCGCATAGGACCATGTCCCTCCACAGGTAGTATACATAGGGGCTGGGACATAGTGTATCACCACCAGTGCCCCCCTCTACCAACATGGACACTTCTGGTGTCCGGTGAGTGACAGCAGTTTTTGCTTCAAACCTGAGGCATCAGTTCAAGTGGCCCAGGAACGGATTGTCCCCGTTCCTGAACCCTCCACTGTCCACCTCACTGTGAAGGAAAACATTACAAACCTGCAGGATTATGTTGTACATTTTGGCTATGCAATTCCCCCTCTACCCGAACATCTTACTGCTCTGCTAAAAGCTGTAATTATCTCACAAAAACACTTCTACACTCTCGAACAGAAAACAATTGAGATAGGGAAAAAGATTCTCGAGATCACCATTCCGCCTTGGTGGGACCTTTTCAGAAAGATAGAAGTCCCAGTCTGGATCCGAATCGCTTCCCACACTTTAGTTATCTATCAACTCGTGATTATTCTTTACTTATGGTGTCTCACTTGCCGAGTGAAACGCAGAAGCCGTCAGGTCAGGCACTCCTTGGCCAAACTTGGGAATCGCGCAGGGAGGGGTGACACCATACTACCATGTTTAATTCGTGTTTGATTTTACCTGCTGTAAACCGCAAAATCTCGAGAGTTGTAAGAGTGTAACTTAAACTGTGTTTGACTATGTACCTTTATATTACTTGAGAATGTGTTTGACGATGTACTTTTATTTTACTTTATTTAAAGTTGTGTTTGACTGTATACCGTTATCTTACTGTGAAAACCTAGTAAAAGAGGGTCATTGTACCTCCTCTATGCTGTAACTGAATTATAATGATTGTGTTCGCCTGTAAATTCAATGGGGGATGCAGGGTAATGTTTAGCTAGTATAAATGTAAGATCGGTTGACTCTCGGGAGCAGGAATGATGTTTACCTTGATTGACACTCGAGAGTGTGGAGTGTCAACAGGGGGTCTGAAGGATGCAAAATTCACAAGAAACCCCCTAGTGTTTGGGCTCATTCGAAAGGAAATTTAATTTGGGACTATCTATCGGAAAGTTTGAAATCCTAAAGTGCTTATGGAAGAAACTACGAACTTTAATCGAATTTTGGACTTTTAAAAGACAATTTCGAGCGTGTGGGTGGGCCTAAAGAACTAAGGAAGCCCACTTGATTATTGGAACTGTCTGGGTGTTGAGACTAAGTTAACTTGTCTGGAGGAATGGACATTCGAAAACCCTTCTCCACAAGAGACATTTACATTACAACAATAACTCAGAGATGGCCAGCAATCAAACCAATCTTCGACATGAATAAGAACAAAGGGCCCACTACAGGCTGTATGTGAAAAACTAAGCACAAAAGGACATTACGATTACCAAGCTAATATTTCCATCAGGAAATAGATTTAGAAATGCAATCCACCCAAGACATATAAACTTTTAACGAGCCTGCCAAAATATTACAAAGAAAAGTCAAGTCCGCCAAATTTAAACAAAGAATTCTGAACTGATTTGGCGCGAAGATTAGAACAACTCAAATGGTATAACTGGCCCCCTGTATCAACAGAGGGTATGCCATATTGCTTGTGCTATACTGCGAGTATGACATCAAGACAAGGAGAGAAACCAACGCGACAGTTGTAAACTAACTTCTCCAGCCTCGAAGTCCTGAAGTCCTGAAGGAAGGAAGAACATTACCATCGCGGCAGCAATTGACCACAGCCAACGTGGTCCCAATGAAAAACCACTGCGATCGACCAAACTCGAACCAAAACTCCAACAGAAGAATCGAAAAGTTTCCACTCTACAATCTAAGGCCTGACTACCAACAGGTGAAAACATTACCTAAAGAGACTTTGAACCTATTTCTAATAAAGAAAACTGGGTACTTACCCCATAGATCCAAAACACATCAGCGGACTCAACCCAACTGAAGATTGCGCAGCAAGAAGTCTTCTCCGACGTTCGAGGTACGGCAAGCAGAACCTACAGAATTCAACAAACCCCGAAATCGCGAACTACTGCTAACTGACCAGAAAGGATTGGCAAGCATAGTCCCTGCCTGCCCTCGAGTCTAACCTAGCTAGAATTAGGTATTGGGAGGTGGGAGGTATAATTTTACTGTAACCCCCTTTGAATGTGTAGTGTATTGCTCTTTATTAGAGTGATTATAAGTTTGACATTGTATTTTCTTGTCTTTAATAAAATCAAAGTTCTTTTCCACCAAACCAGTGTCCCTTGCACTTGATCACATCCCCCAAATAAATCCAGAGTCTAGAACCCAAGGGAGTGGGAGCGATTCGAACCGCTCAAGTAGGTCAGAGGTGAACCTGACCCCCGGGACCACCTCCTTACAAAGGTTAAAACAAGCTCTCACAAGTGCTCCAGCCTTGAGATTACCCGACCAGAATCTATACCCACCACAGTAAAGATCATTACATGGGGACAGGCATAGGCCAGTGGTATAGTAATGTCGGGACACATACCCAGCATACCTTAGTAGAATGGCTTAACACAGGAAGGCTAAAACCGGTATCCGATGCACAAAGGGCAAAGTGGGAAGCATGCTCTTACCTCCCCAACAGGACAGTAACAATAAAGGACAACTGTAACAACCCTGCAAGGTGGATCATTACATAGGGAGACGAGCAGCACTGTAGCCCGACAGGAGAAGACGAGGGAAGTAGTCAGGCTTGAGGAGGCAGACATGGATCTATATGTAGATGGGTCTTGGCGCTATATCAACGGGACACCACGGAGGGGATGGGCCGTGGTAGATAGCAGCGGACAGGTTAGAAGGGAAGGACAGTTAGAAGGGGGTCAATCAGCTCAAGTGGCAGAATTGGTGGCTCTCACTGAGGCTCTGAGGCTGGCGAAGGGAAACGGAGTAAACATCTATACAGACACTTGTTATGTTTTTGGAGTAGTGCCTGGAGCAGACGGGGATACATGACCCCAGGAGGAGAACCGATTAAACATGAGGAGATTGTTAAAGAATTAGTGGAAGCCTCCCTCCTACCCCAGGAGTGTGCGATCAACACCAACAGGGAGATACATGGGCAGAGACAGGTACACTGGCCGGGGAAGCCCAAGTCGGAGCATGTACCATCGGGCCTGAGGAAGTAAACATGTTTAAGGTACAGGGAGAAGCCACTCCACAGGAAAAGGAGGGGTGGAAGCAAAGAGGGGCCCAACAAGGGACCAACGGGATATGGAAGAAATAATGGGAATGTGGTGGCTCCGGAATGCATCCAGGGGAGCCTATTAAATTTATACCATGGGTATGTCCATACAGGTAGAACCAACATGATAAGCTTGATGTCCAGATGCTGGTGGTGGAAGGGAATGGGTAGAGATATAGAGGACCACTGTAGAAGGTGCATGATATGCGCAAAATACAACCCAGGGGGGAAAGTAAAGGTCAGAATGGGACATCAGTCCCGACCGAAAGGACCCTGGGAAAACTTGCAGCTAGATTTTACTGGACGGTTACCCAGCAACAAAGGGAAGACATACTGCCTAGTTATAATAGACCAGTTTACAAAATGGGTAGAAGCTTTCGCCACCAGAAATTGTTCATTAGAAACGATGGCCAGGATCCTATTGTAAGGGGAATAGATAGGCATTTCTGCGGCCGCAACCAAGACTCCAGGATGGTATGTTGCCTCCCTGGTGCAAGGGTCAAGGATGTCTCGGAGCGAGTGCAGGACATTTTGAAGGGAGAGGATAAACAGCCAGTTGTCGTGGTGCATATAGGTACCAACGATATAGGTAACAAATGGGATGAGGTCTTACAAGGTGAATTTAGGGAGCTAGGAGCTAAATTAAAAAGTAGGACCTCAAAAGTAGTAATCTCAGGATTGTTACCAGTGCCACGTGCTAGTCAGAGTAGGAATCGCAGGATAGCTCAGATGAATACGTGGCTTGAGGAGTGATGCAGAAGGGAGGGATTCAAATTTCTGGGACATTGGAACCGGTTCTGGGAGAGGTGGGACCAGTACAAACTGGACGGTCTGCACCTGGGCAGGACTGGAACCAATGTCCTAGGGGGAGTATTTGCTACTGCTGTTTGGGAGGAGTTAAACTAATATGGCAGGAGGATGGGAACCTATGCAGGGAGACAGAGGAAAGTAGAATGGGGGCAGAAGCAAAAGATAGCAAGAAGAAAAGTAAAAGTGGAGGGCAGAGAAACCCAAGGCAAAAAGCAAAAAGGGCCACATCACAGCAAAATTCTAAAGGGGCAAAAGGTGTTAAAAAGACAAACCTGAAGGCTCTGTGCCTCAATGCGAACAGTATTCGCAATAAGGTGGACGAATAAACTGCGCAGATAACAGTTAACGGATATAATGTAATTGGCATCACAGAGACATGGTTCCAGGGTGACCAAGGCTAGGAACTCAACATCCAGGGGTATTCAACATTTAGGAAGGATAGACAGAAAGGAAAAGGAGGTGGGGTGGCGTTGCTGGTGAAAGAGGAAATTAACGCAATAGTAAGGAAGGACATTAGCTTGGATGATGTGGAATCGGTATGGGTGGAGCTATGGAATACCAAAGGGCAGAAAATTCAAGTGGGAGTTGTGTACAGACCACCAAACAGTAGTAGTGAGGTTAGGGACAGCATCAAACAAGAAATTAGAGATGCGTGCAATAAAGGTACAGCAATTATAATGGGCGACTTTAATCTACATATTGATTAGGCTAACCAAACTGGTAGCAATGCGGTGGAGGAGGATTTCCTGGAGTGTATTAGGGATGGTTTTCTAGAATATGTCGAGGAACCAATGAGAGGGCTGGCCATTCTAGACTGGGTTATGTGTAATGAGAAAGGACTAATTAGCAATCTTGTTGTGCGAGGCCCCTTGGGGAAGAGTGACCATAATATGGTAGAATTCTTTATTAAGATGGAGAGTGACACAGTTAATTCAGAGACTAGGGTCCTGAACTTAAGGAAAAGTAACTTCGATGGTATGAGACGTGAATTGGCTAGAATAGACTGGCGAGTGATACTTAAAGGGTTGACGGTGGATAGGCAATGGCAAACATTTAAAGATCACATGGATGAATGTCAACAATTATATATCCCTGCCTGGAGTAAAAATAAAATGGGGAAGGTGGCTCAACCGTGGCTAACAAGGGAAATTAAGGATAGTGTTAAATCCAAGGAAGAAGCATATAAATTTGCCATAAAAAGCAGCAAACATGAGGACTGGGAGAATTTTATAACCCCAGAACCATTTCCAATGTCCCAGGGATTTGAATCCCTCCCTTCTGCACCACTCCTCAAGCCACATATTCATCTGAGCTATTCTGTGATTCCTACTCTAACTAGCACATGGCACTGGTAGCAATCCTGAGATTACTAATTTTGAGGTTCTTTTTAATTTAGCTCCTAGCTCCCTAAATTCATCTTGTAGGACCTCAACCTATTTTTTTTACCTATATCGTTGGTACCTAGATGCACCACGACCTGTCTGTTTACCCTCCCCCTTTAAAATGTCCTGTAGCCGCTCCGAGACATCCTTGACCCTTGCACCAGGGAAGCAACATACCATCCTGGAGTCTTGATTGCGGCTGCAGAAACGCCTATCTATTCCCCTTGCAATTGAATCCCCTATCACATTGCTCTCCCACTCTTTTTCCTGCCCTCCCGTGCAGCAGAGCCACCAACAGTGCCATGAACTTGGCTACTGCTGCTCTCCCCTGATGAGTCATCCCCCTCAACAGTACCCAAAGCGATGTATCTGTTTTGCAGGGGGATGACCGCAGGGGACCCCTACACTACCTTCCTTCCACTGCTCTTCCTGTTGGTCACCCATTCCCTATCTGGCTGTGTGCCCTTTGCCTGCGGTGTGGCCAACTCACTAAACGTGCTATTCACCACATTCTCAGCATCGTGGATGCTGCAGAGTAAATCCACCCGCAGCTCCAGTGCTGCAATGCAGTCTGTCAGGTGCTGCAGCCGGATACACTTCCCGCACATGTAGTCGTCAGGGACACTGGAAGCGTCCCTGACTTCCCACATAGCACAGGAGGAGCATGACCCAGGTCTGGGCTCTCCTGCCATGACTTAACCCTTAGATTAACTTAATTTGGCAACAACACAACAATGCTAAAGGTTACCCACTGACAAAGAAAAAGAAAAACTACTCACCAATCACCAGCCAATCACTTACCCCCTTGGCTGTGATGTCAGCTTTCGATTTCTTTCTACTTCGTTTTTGCTTTCTCTCCCTGCTGCAGCTGCTCCAGCTGGGCCTTTGTAGGCCTCCGCACGCTGCCGCTCCGCCTCCTCGACGTCCCGCTGGCTCCTGACGACTGTGGGCCCTTTGTAGGCCTCACCATGCTGCCGCTCCACCTCCTCGAGTTGTGATAAAGAATCAAAAACACTGATGGTGACACACGGAGCAACAGTAGACTTAAATAACGGGCATAAAACAACGTAACGAGGAAACAAAACAACATTGGGGATGGGCCGGTAATACGGGACCAATAATTAGTGGGAATAAGACCACGGTGTATTTTATAATCAGGATGGACAGAGATACGGCCCCCGGGGGAAGGGGATGCCGATTTCACTTAACATCTATGAATGGTGGTGGGGGATATCTCCCGAGATAGACCCACCCACACGGCCCCACCCACTACTTTAGCAACAGTGAGCACGACCAGGACCCCGACCACCACACCCCCAGCGCCACAAACGTGTCCACCTATGAACGCTGGGGCAAAAGGGGGATTGATAAGGCAAACCAAGGATAAGATACACTTCGGGGTATGTCAGCAAATAATTTAACAGACTTAACCATCCCCAACTTATGCAGGTTAAACACTACAAGCCTGTATAGAAACCTGACCTGCGGGAACTTAAAGGCCCTGAATCAAAAACCATGAAGTTTAGTGTGCAAAGAGGGTCAGGTAAAAAACGGGACTGGGAAAAAGAAGGATACTAGAAATGGTAGGCGCAGGATACTCGGCGGGAGTTGCGATGGTAAACCTGCACACGATAGACGATCGAGTTAATGCCCTAACACGAACCTTACAGGGATTGTTGGAGAGAAATGAGGATATAACAGGTTTTGTATTATCTATACCACAGTATGATGTGAGAAAGGGAGATCCTCTATACCAAACAATGTAGGAAAGCTCGCGTGTGGTTCCATGACAAACCAGAAATGTCACTGAAGAGAACAACAGTACTAAGAGTCCCAGCATAGATGATTGTTATAAAAATAACCAGGTTGCTTTATGTTGAGATCCACGACAAATGATCAAAGATAACTGTGGATATAACCAAGTGGACGGGTGCACCTTGAGTATCACCCCCCCAACACAGGACTACGAAATTATCGCTGTTCTACAAGGAAATGGAGCTTGATGTGTGAGCACCATGGCAACTGAAATGAAGAAAGGAACACCTCATGCACCATTATGGATACTGACTTCTGCTTTACTCCGCTTGATAAGACAGATATAAACGGGTTTATTATAACCCCTGAACTAAAGGAGGAAACCATCAATGGTACAATGATGGACATTACCCGAGGAGGTTATGCAAAGGTCATTGGGCTGCAAGGAAAACCGATACTCGAACTGAAAGAGGAACAAACACGACTGAATTGGACACAATGAAAGAGAATTCGACAACATAGAGAAGACCCAAGTGGAGGAAAGATAGAAGAAACAGAGGATACCCCAGGCGGGGCAGAATTCGAACACTGAGAAAATGTTGGCTAGAAAGGACTTATACACAAACTATGCTGGTCTCAATGTACTGGTTGTAGTGGAAGGGAACTCATCTTGCTCGTATTATCCTGTAAAAAGTGTGACTTACGTAAGAGGCCGGCCCTAGCCCGTACTATAGTTAAAACATTGAATAAAGGGAAATTAGGCAGTCCAGCAGAAATGACTTATTTAGTATAACCTTGATGGGAAAGCCAGCAGGTAGATCCTGCAGCTCGGAAGGTAGCACTACCCAAGCGAAAGGACAAGCCTGGAAGCTCACCCGTGAGGAAGTAATTGGGAAATGGCCTATCTTGGGATAGAGCCAAAGGCCATTAGGGGGGATTGTAAGGAGGAAAAAAGTATACTTGAGTAAGAAGGTTAAAGGGCAATTGGAGATTCTGAGGACTCGTGAGTTCCTCTGCCTTACGTTATGGATTGTAATATTGACCGGTAAAGTATAACCCGCTTATGTATGTATAGCACACTTATACATTCGCTTACATTGGGCTAGTAAGAAGGGAATAGCGAAGCGTGATGGGTTATGAACTATTCGTGGTGTGAACTTTAGTATAGATTTACATAAGCAAATTCACCAAGGGCAACAGTCGGGAACATAGACTGTAAACAATTAGTTCTGGACTCTTGGAAAGAGATAAGCAAAGTCAGTATTTTTGGAACAAGAGTTACTTCACATGTCATAGGGACTATGGCAAAGTTCACATTACTGAACAACATGATTGACATGTGATGTGATGGGAACGAACTACTCAGAGCTAGTCTGATAAGAGCCAACAAATCAATGTAACTTCGCTGATAGCAGTAGACCAATCGATGGTTTTGTAGGAGGGTAACGCCCCTCGAAAAACTATATAACTGTAATTGAAACCTCTTGTACTTTGAACGTTCCACTTTGAACTTTCCCTCGCATTTGCTCGAAATAAACAAGTTGTTCCGAATGTTTCGTTTGTTTGATTCGTGGTCGTTATACGGGCGGGGCTGTCGATTCCTTATATCAGGGAGTCCACCTTTAAGGAGAGACGTCTTCCTTCTACCCCAACACCTGGTTTGGCCATCCATTTGCAATATAATCATACACCTTTGACATCACTGGGTCACGTTTGGTTGCTCTACCAATCTCTTCTGCTGTGACTGGCAGTTCATCAATGTATGAAAAATAGAACACTTCTTCCCTATAAGGTGTAACTTGTGATGGGGAAGGCAATCTAGACATAGCATTAGCATTAGAGTGATCAGCTGATCATCTGTATTCAATATCATATGTATATGCTGAAGGAGTGCAAAATTCACAAGAACCCCCCTGTGTTTGGGCTCATTTGAAAGGAAATTTAATTTGGGTATCTACCAAAAAGTTTGAAACCCTAAAGTGCTTATGGAAGAAACTACAAACTTTAATAGCATTTTGAACTTTTACAAGACAAATTCAAGGCTGTGGATGGGCCTAAAAGGACTGACAGGAGACAACCTGATTAGTGAGACTACCTAGGTGTGAGGACTAAAGTAACCTGTCTGGAGAAATGGGTATTCGAGAATCCTTCTCCATAAAAGACATTAACATTAAAAATGACCCAGAGATAGCTAACCATCAACTTGAAACTGGAAAACCATTTCATCATATACATTACAAAGAGGCCCAATCCAGCCTGTATGCAAAAAACTAAAGTGCATTGCAATTACCAAACTAATATTTCTATCAGGAAACAGTTTTCGAACATCAACCCACCCAAAACATATCAACTTTTAATGAGCCCGCCAAAATATTACAAATAAGTCAAGCCTGCCAAATTTAAACAAAGGATTTTGAACTGATTTGGCGCCAAGATTAGAAGCACTGAAACCATATAACTGGCCCCTGTTTTCAACAGAGGTTAAGTTTCTAAGTAGCTACAAGGTTACTACTACCTCAGATGCCACACTACGCCTAATACCATACCACGCTTGTGTCATCAAGACAAGGAGAGAAACCAACACGACAGTTGTAAACTAACTTCTCCACCATCGCTGCAGCAACCGACCACAACCAACGTGGTATCAACGAAAAACCACCGCGATCGACCAGACTCGAAACAAAACTCCAACGGGAAAAAAATGAAGAATTGAAAAGTTTCCACTCTACAATCTAAGGCCTGACTACCAACAGGTGAAAACATTACCTAAAGAGACTTTGAACCTATTTCTAACCAAAGAAAATGGGTACTTACCCCACAGATCCAAAACCCGCCTTACCGTATCAGCGGACCCAACCCAACTGAAGATTGCGCAGCAAGAAGTCTTCTCCAACGTTCGGGGTACGGCAAGCAGACCCTACCGCATCCAGCGAACCCCAAAACAGCGATCTATCGCTAACTGTCAAAAGGATTGGTAAGCATAGTCCCCGCCTGCCCTGGAGTCCAACCAAGCTAGGATTAGGTATTGGGAGGTGGGAGGTGTAATCCTACTGTAACCCCCTTTGAATGTATTGTGTTGTTCTCTATTAGAGTCATTATAAGCTATTGTAACCCCCTCTGAGTGTGTAAGGTATTGTTCTTTAATAGGTTTGAATAAGTTTTGACATTGTACTTTCTTATTAGAGTAATTATAAGTTTGTAATTTCTTGACTGTAATAAAATCAAAGTTCTTTTGCATCAATCCAGTGTCCTTTGCACTTTGTCACATCCCCCAAATAAATCCAGAGTCTAGAACCCAAGGGAGTGGGAGTGATTCGAACCGCTCAAGTTGGTCAGAAGGGAACCTGACCCCCTCATAGAGACCACCCCTTTACAAAATGGCGACCACGGCAGGACTCTGGTACACGGGGAATGATGTGGAGAGTGCTGGTTTGGGGAAAAGAACCAAGATGGAAGAGAGGATTTCCTCCTATGTGTATAAGAAGGTCAATGTCACTAAAGAATGGGTGCTTGGTCTATTGCGCGCTGAGCGTCCGGCTGACGCTGCAGCCCAGTGGACAGCAAGCAAAGATCACAAGGAAACAGTAGAGAAGGCAATTTAATTGGTCTGTCTACAGCGACAGGTCCAACTCCTAGATAAAACCAATGAGACACTACAGGCAGAGTTATGGGAATGCGCAGAGAACTACCAGGAAAGGGTTATGTCAGAAGAAAGATTATTGGGAGAACTCTGTAAGCTAAAACAGAAAAGGACCCAGATAATGGAAAGGTTTAAAAACAGTCAGGACTATTTTTAATGTCAGGTCACCGAGGCCAAAAGTAATGAAAAGTCACTGAGGGAGGAAATCACTCGCCTCACCCTACAAGTAAAAGAGCTCCAGGAAAGATTAAAAGATGTGCAAGCAGCACAGTATAAAGTAGCTAGCGCCAATGGGTTTGAATCGGGAGACCACGGTCCCTGCCAGCAACAAATTCAAAGTTTAAACCTTGCTCTGT
This sequence comes from Pristiophorus japonicus, assembly GCF_044704955.1. Lineage (NCBI taxonomy): Eukaryota > Metazoa > Chordata > Chondrichthyes > Pristiophoridae > Pristiophorus > Pristiophorus japonicus. The sequence continues at coordinate 64,273,516 of NC_091992.1, forward strand.
CCAAGGCAAAAGGCATGGTATGCCTAATAAGCCCGGGTATGCCCCAGGTAAACCTGGAAGAGAAGGAGGAAACTATCTGGCCACTACCTGTGGCACCGGTGACTACACCGGTTCAGCAGCAGGAGGGGCAAATCAGTTGCGGGGCGGACAGGAATAGTGAACCACCACCACCACCTGTGGCACCGAGTTTCAGCTCGGCTTGGCCACAGGGAGGAGAGGGAGGCGAGCCATAACAGGGAGAGCCAGAACCAGGGCCAATGTGTTCGGTCCGGCAACAGAGGTTTGGCTCGCCCACCCTTGCCGGGGGTCCAGGGCCCCTGGAAAGTCAGTTTGTGGTCCCCCACATTCCCCACCAGCTTAGGGCTATGATAAGCCACCTGGGAAAGCTAACTCCAAAGGGAGACCCCTCGGTTCAGGCAGGGGATATTAATGGGTGCGATGATGCAGAAATGGCAAAGATGCTTCTCCTATCCCTGGACAGCAAGCTGTACCAGTCCCTCTCTACTGAGAGCAAAAGGGGATGGAAAACACTTGCTGCTGTCCAGAAAGACATTTTAGAAGCTATGGGCTGCAATGACGGGAGTCCCTTCATTAGAGTAGAGAAAACGGTGCAGCTCACAGGAGAAACCCCACAGGCTTGCGCAGACCGACTGTGGCCGGTGTTCAGGAGCACCTGTAGTGGGGACATAGACAGAGATCACTTAAGCCCGGACGAGTTAGCACACTGGCTCCGAAGCCTAGCAGCTAACAGTTTACCCAGAATAAGAACCAAGGCTGAGACCTGGTTCGACCCAAGAGATCCCCAAGCCACAGAACAGGGAATGCTTAGGCAACTGACCCTAGCTTACAGAAATGGCAGAGGGACAGAAGAGCACCCACAAAAGGGAAGGGTTCACGAAATCCGACCTAACCAAGACAAGAGGGAATGGGGCCATGAGGGGGGTAACCCCTCTGATACAAAACGTACCTGCTTCGGGTGCGGAAAGAGTGGGCACTGGAGAAAGGATTGTAGAAATCCTTGGAAGAGTAGCGCAGGAAAGTGTTCTCCAGCGCCGGCCAAAAGACCGAGACAGATAAACCAGTCCCTCCCCACTCATTCGATACCTTTCTAACCGCACTCCGAGCCACATTTTGTCCATCCAGGCTGATTAATTAATTCTGTGACAGCCCTTCCAGCAGTTCTCAGGGATGACTACATATCACAGAGAGGGTGAGCGGGTTAGGGTGAGAATGATCCATTGTAAGCCTGAGACAGCAGCAGACTCTGACAACATTTGTTTGGGAGGAAAAGGGTATAAAGTTACAGCTATTCGACTTTAGGGGCAGCACTATTACAGACCAAACTGAGGAAGGACTACGGTCAATAGAACACAGCAAGAGACAGGCACTGCGTTGACTCAGTGGCCCACCGTTGAGGTTTCAACGACTGGACTGTCACTATCATAGAAACATAGAAAATAGGTGCAGGAGTAGGCCATTCGGCCCTTCAAGCCTGCACCGCCATTCAATGAGTTTATGGTTGAACATGCAACTTCAGTACCCCATTCCTGCTTTCTCGCCATACCCCTTGATCCCCCTAGTAGTAAGGACTACATCTAACTCCTTTTTGAATATATTTAGTGAATTGCCCTCAACAACTTTCTGTGGTAGAGAATTCCACAGGTTCACCACGCTCTGGGTGAAGAAGTTTCTCCTCATCTCGGTCCTAAATGGCTTACCCCTTATCCTTAGACTGTGACCCCTGGTTCTGGACTTCCCCAACATTGGGAACATTCTTCTTGCATCTAACCTGTCAAAACCCGTCAGAATTTTAAACGTTTCTATGAGGTCCCCTCTCATTCTTCTGAACTCCAGTGAATACAGGCCCAGTTGATCCAGTCTTTCTTGATATGTCAGTCCTGCCATCCCGGGAATCAGTCTGGTGAACCTTCGCTGCACTCCCTCAATAGCAAGAATGTCCTTCCTCATGTTAGGAGACCAAAACTGTACACAATACTCCATGTGTGGCCTCACCAAGGCCCTGTACAACTGTAGTAACACCTCCCTGCCCCTGTACTCAAATCCCCTCGCTATGAAGGCCAACATGCCATTTGCTTTCTTAACCGCCTGCTGTACCTGCATGCCAACCTTCAATGACTGATGTACCATGACACTCAGGTCTTGTTGCACCTCCCCTTTTCCTAATCTGTCACCATTCAGATAATAGTCTGTCTCTGTTTTTACCACCAAAGTGGATAACCTCACATTTATCCACATTATACTTCATCTGCCATGCATTTGCCCACTCACCTAACCTATCCAAATCGCTCTGCAGCCTCATAGCATCCTCCTCGCAGCTCACACTGCCACCCAACTTAGTGTCATCCGCAAATTTGGAGATACTACATTTAATCCCCTCGTCTAAATCATTAATGTACAATGTAAACAGCTGGGGCCCCAGCACAGAACCTTGCGGTATCGTCTTGTTAATGTGTCTTTCTTTGTACTGCAAGGAAACTACTTCATAAAATCTGTTCTGATTCATCACAAAGACCTGTACCCAGCGTGCCTCGTTGTGGTGACGGACATAAATCTATTCTGAGAGATGTAATTAATCTGACACATCGAATAACCCTCACAGCACATAAAGCGTGTTGCGATGGCCTGATGACAGGACCCATTATACAGTGCAGTTATATGTGGATGGGAAGGTATTCCTGACAAAGCAGACGACCCGAGGGACAGATGTGTATTTCCCACAAGGCACCACACATGATGTTAAAATCAGACACTCACCGAGAGGGTCACAATGTGAATGTATTTACAAGTGGTCAATAACAAAAGTCACATAACATTATTACATTTCGGAACATTTTCACCACCAACACCCAGCCCTCTACCCAGCACCACCACTCTCCCCCCCGCCCCGCCCCCGCAAAGCGATGCCCAAACTCCTCTTCCTCGTCCCGCCTACACCACGGTGTCCCGCTCCCCTGCCCCTCACTGCCTCTGGGTGACGAGGTTGTGCAGGAGGGCAGCGGGATGTCTGCCGATGTGTGCGTCTTGGTGGGAAGGCAGGGGGTGTGACCAAAGGCCCCGGGATCTCCTGCTCCTCCGGATCTGTCTGCCTTGAGGGTGTGGGCTCGGGGGTTTGCACTACACGTCCAGAAGCCATCTCTTGCCTCATCGCCTCAATGCTCTCGGTTGTGTGCTCCAACACAGTGATGAGCTGGTCCATCCTGTCATCCTGCTGCTGAGTGAAGGTGGCCATGCTGCCAGCGATCCCAGCCATGGTCTGGAGCATATCGCGACCTATCTGCTCGTTCATCCGTGATAGCTGGACCATCTCCTGAATTGCAGAGAGCCCTGGTGAATCCTCAGGTGGTTGCTCGCTCCTGGTGGGTTCTGGCGCCTCGCTTGCCTTCGCGCAACGGCCTCTGTGCTTGGTTCAGCTCGCCAATGTGGAGTCCGTTCCAAACCCCAGGAACTCGGAGCCCGACGCCGAGGTTCTGCCGACACCTGGCTCACATGGCAGGAGGCTGCTGTCATCCTCTTCCTACTCCTGAAGCTCAAGGGGCTCAAAGACAGGCCCTTCTCCCTCCTCTCACTGCTCTTGGTAGCTCTGGGTGGCGAAGGGGGAGCGGTGGAAATGGGTGATCTGAGGTTGGGGGGGGGGTGGGGGGGTGGGTGGAAGAGAGAGCCACTGTGTTGGGCTGGGGGCAATGTCAAGGTGGGAGACGCTGGGGTCTGATGGCTTCTCTGAAGTCCCGAGGTCGATGGTGTGCCTCGATCCGTGCTGTCCGAGTGATCATCTGCAAGTAGAGGTCGTCACTTCAGTCTGTGGGGGGTGGGGTGGTGCTGGTCAAGCTGAGATGTGAGTCATGCCATCTCACATTCTGCCAGCAAGGAGTTCCATCTCTCCATGGGCACACCAATACTGGGCGACAACGTGTACGGCAAACCGTGAGTGCCTTACCATTGCATGACCTTTCATGCCATGAGCGTGGCTCAGACCGGAGATTAGTATAACCTTACCATGCTGTGGCACCGGATCTGCATCAACCGTTGTGGTGGCACGGTGGCAGGCACCCACCAATGCCAACGCACGTTCCTCCAGCCCGCTCAATTCCACCACCTCTGCGGCTCACACTCCCATCCCACGCAGGCTCGCTGCCTTGGATACATGTTTCTTCTGGCAGCCCTTAGCCCCTTTGCTGATAACCCCCACACACCTCACCCCCCACACACACGCCACCCCCACAAACACACCCGCACACACACCTGCACACACCCCCGCACACACACCCACTGCGCACACACCCCCGCACACACACCCACTGCGCACACACCCACTGCAACCCCCCTCCCGCACACCCCACCCCCACAAACACACCCGCACACTCCCCCGCACACACACCCCCCGCACACACCTCCCCACAAACACATCCACACACACCCCCGCACACACATCCACCGCGCACACCCCCCGCACACACCCCCCCACAAACACACCCACACACACCCCCGCACACACATCCACCGCGCACACACCCACTGCAAGCCCCCCCGCACACCCCACCCCCACAAACACACCCGCACACACCCTCGCACACACACCCCCCGCACACACACCCCCCGCACACACACCCCCACAAACACACCCGCACACACCCCCGCACACACCCACTGCAACCACCCCCGCACACCCCACCCCCACAAACACACCCGCACACACACCCCCCGCACACACACCCACCGCACACACACCCATCGTACACACCCCCCCACAAACACACCCGCACATACCCCGCACACACACCCCCCGCACACACACCCCCGCACACATCTCCGCACACACATCCCCGCACACACCTCCATACACACCCCACCCCTCTGCACACACCACCCCCACAAATCCATACCCCCCCCACACACACTCCCACACACACACACACACACACACACGCTCCCACACACACACACTCCCCCACAACCACACACGCACTCCCCCACATCACCCCACACGCTCCCATACATGCACCCACATGCTACCTCACACTCCGACACACACACACTCCCACATATCCTCACACACATTCCCACACACACTCCCACACACACACTCCCAACCCCCCACCCCACACACACACCCCCACACACACACTCCCCCTCCCCCACACACACTCCCACACACACACTCCCACACACACAACACCCCCACACAACACCCCCACACACACACATCTGCTGCACATCTGGTGCACAACCCTTTTGGCACACACACTCCCACACACACACACACTCCCACACACACACACTCCTACACACACACACACACACACACTCCCACACACACATACACACTCCCACACACACACACATACTCCTACACATACATACATACTCCCACACACACCCACACACACTCCCCCACACACACACACTCCCCCCCACACACACAAACTCCCCCCCACACACACACTCCCACCCCACCCGCCCCCACACACACTCCCACACACACACTCCCACACCACCCCCCCCCACACACACACCCCCCCACACACACACATCTGGTGCACATCTGGTGCACAACCCTTTTGGCACACACACTCCCACACACACACACACTCCCACACACACATACTCCTACACACACACACACACACTCCCACACACACATACACACTCCCACACACACACACATTCCCCCCCCCCACACACACACTCCCCCCACACACATACACTCCCCCACACACACACACACTCCCCCACACACACACATACACACTCCCCCACACACACACACTCCCCCACACACACACACACTCCCCCCCAAACACACACACTCCCCCCCACACACACACACTCCCCCCCACACACACACACTCCCCCACACACACACATACACACTCCCCCACACACACACACTCCCCCACACACACACACACTCCCCCCCAAACACACACACTCCCCCCCACACACACACACTCCCCCCCACACACACACACTCCCCCCCACACACACACTCCCCCCCACACACACACACTCCCCCACACACACACATACATACTCCCCCCAACACACACACACTCCCCCACACACACACATACACACTCCCCCGCACACACACACACTCTCCCCCACACACACACACTCCCCCACACACACACACACACTCCCCCACACACACACACACTCTCCCCCACACACACACACACTCTCCCCCACACACACACACACTCCCCCCCACACACACACACTCCCCCACACACACACACACTCCCCCACACACACACACACTCCCCCCCACACACACACACTCCCCACACACACACACACACACTCCCCCCCACACACACACACTCCCCCCCACACACACACACTCCCCCACACACACACACACTCCCCCACACACACACACACTCCCCCACACACACACACTCCCCCCCACACACACACACACACTCCCCCACACACACACACACTCCCCCCCACACACACACACTCCCCCCCACACACACACACTCCCCCACACACACACATCTGGTACACAAACCTTTTGGCGTTGGATAGGAGGGAGCAATACATTTTACTCACTCTTGCTGCCGTCACCAAATCGTTCCAACGTTTCCGGCATTGGTCCCCATCCCATGCAACGTTGCCCATTACGGACGCGATCTCAGCGATCTCCCTCCAAATGAGTCAGTATTGGGGTGGTGGAGGTTTGCCACAACCATCCCGGGTGAGTTTGCTGTACCTGCGCTCCACCTCCGTCACTAGCTCCTCCAATTCCTCCTCATTAAACCACGGAGCTTTGGGCCTGGTTTTGCCAGTCTTCATGGCAGACTTCTTGGCCACTCATCGTGATGAAACGAATGGCTGCTCAACAGTTTGTGGGTCTCAATTTCTCAGACTGCCCCCTCTCCAACCTCTGTCCTCTCTGTTATGTCCTTACACACTACCATAAATTCACACGAGACACATTCTGTAGACAAAGTCACTCTATGACCTAACCTTTATTCACAGGACCAAGAAGTGATGAAGGTGGGTGGAGCTTTCCCTTTTATACCTGAAAGACTAGACTAGGAATGTCTCCCGCAAGTTCACCCCCTGTGGTCAAGGTGTGCATTTCTTAGGTGTATACAGTATGCAGTGTTGTTACATGAAGGTTACAGTTACATGAAGGTTACATACATGACATCACCTCCCCCCCCCCAACGTCTTATGGGGTCAAAGATTAAGTCTTTCAGGCGGTCGACACTCTCGGGGAGCGCCGCAGTTGGGGCTCTGGTTGTTGAGCCTTGACATGCGTCTCTGTCATCTGTGGTGATTCCGGCTTGTCCAGGCTGGCCGCAGGGACTTTGCATGCTGCTGAATGTTCTTGTTGCTCATTCACTGGCGGTGGTGTGGGCAACATCTCATGATCTTCCTCAGGTTCCTCAGTGTCCATGCTGAACCTTTTTTTTACTTGGTCCAGATGCTTGCGGCATATCTGTCCATTGTTAAGTCTGATCACTATGACCCTATTCCCCTCTTTGCCAATTACAGTACCCTCGAACCACTTGGGCTCCAAAGCGTGATTAACAACAAATACAGGGTCATCGATTTCTATCCATCTCCCCACTGAGTTACGGTCATGGCACTCATTTTGGGACTGACGCTTGCCCTCAACAATGTCTGACAGGACTGGATGAATGAGGGACAGCCGAGTTTTTAGTGTACGTTTCATGAGTAGTGCCGCGGGCGGGACTCCCGTGAGCGAATGCGGTCGGGACCTATAGGCCAGCAGGAGGCGCGATAGGCGGCATTGAAGGGAGGGTCCTTGAACCCGGAGCATGCCCTGTTTTATGATTTTGACCGCACATTCTGCCTGGCCATTGGAAGTCGGCTTGAACGGTGCCGTCCTGACATGTTTGATGCCATTACCCGACATGAACTCCCGGAATTCATAGCTAGTGAAACACGGGCCGTTGTCGCTAACCAGGATGTCCGGCAAGCCGTGGGTTGCAAAGACCGCATGCAGACTCTCCACAGTGGTGGATGTCGTGCAGGAATTGAATATGATGCACTCGATCCATTTCGAGTACGCATCAACAACAATGAGGAACATTTTTCCCATGAATGGGCCCGCGTAGTCTACGTGAATACGTGACCATGGCCTGGTGGGCCAGGGCCACGGGCTGAGTGGGGCCTCCCTGGGGGCATTGCCCAGCTGGGCACACGTCGTGCACCTGCGAACACAGTGTTCCAGGTCTGATTCAATTCCCGGCCACCATACATGTGACCGGGCAATGGCCTTCATCAGCACGATGCCTGGGTGCTCGCTGTGGAGTTCCCTGCCCTTTTGGGGCATGACTACCCGGCTGCCCCATAGTAGGCAGTCGGGTTGGATGGAGAGCTCATCCATCTGCCTGTGAAACGGTCTGACCTCCTCAGGGCATGCTCCGTGTGCGGGCGCCCAATTCCCAGTCAGGACACATTTCTTCATCAAGGATAGGAGAGGATCTCTGTTAGTCCAGATTTTGATCTGACGGGCTGTGATGGGGGAGCCTGCGCTGTCAAAGGCATCGACAGCCATGACCATCTCAGCGCTTTGCTCCGCTGCCCCCTCAGTAGTGGCAAGTGGAAGCCTGCTGAGCGCGTTAGCGCAATTTTCGGTGCCTGGCCAGTGCCGTATGATGTAGTCATACGCAGCCAGCGTGAGAGCCCATCGCTGTATGCGAGCTGACGCATTGGCATTGATAGCTTTGCTGTCTGACAACAGGGATGTTAACGGCTTGTTGTCCGTTTCTAACTCGAACTTTCTGCCAAAAAGGTACTGGTGCATCTTTTTCACTCCGTAGACACATGCGAGTGCTTCCTTTTCAACCATCCCATATCCCCTTTCTGCTTGGGAGAGCGACCTGGAGGCATAAGCCACAGGTTGCAGTTGGCCCTCATCATTACTCTGCTGCAATACACACCCAACCCCATAGGACGATGCATCACATGTCAAAACCAATTTCTTACAGGGGTTGTACAGAGTCAATAGCTTATTAGAACAAAGTAGATTGCGCACCCGATTGAAAGCCCGTTTCTGACAGTCCTCCCAAAACCAATCGTAACTCTTACGCAGGAGCATGTGTAGCGGCTCCAACAATGTGCTTAAGTTCGGCAGAAAGTTCCCAAAATAGTTCAAGAGTCCCAGAAATGAACGCAACTCCGATGTGTTGTCGGGCCTGAACGCACGACGAATCGTCTCCGTTTTGGATTCGGTCGGCCGGATCCCGTCTGCGGCAACCCTTCTGTCCAAAATCTCGACCTCTGGGGCCAAAAACACACACTTGGACTTCTTTAGTCGCAGGCCTACCCAATCCAGTCGGCATAGCACCTCCTCCAGGTTATGGAGGTGTTCCTCGGTGTCTCGACCCGTGATAAGGATGTCGTCCTGAAATACGATTGTTCCAGGGATGGATTTGAGCAGGCTTTCCATGTTCCTCTGAAAGATAGCGGCTGCTGAACAAATGTCAAATGGACACCTGTTGTAGACAAACAGCCCCTTGTGCGTGGTGATGGTGGTCAGTAGCTTGGATTCTTCGGCCAGTTCCTGGATCATGTCGGCTGAATTGAGGTCCAACTTGGTGAACAGCTTGCCGCCTGCCAGCGTGGCAAAAAGATCCTCTGCTCTCGGAAGCGGGTATTGGTCTTGTAGTGACACTCGGTTGATAGTGGCCTTGTAGTCGCCACAGATCCTGAACGAGCCATCCGTTTTTAGGACAGGGACGATGGGGCTTGCCCAGTCGCTGAATTCAACGGGCAAAATTATGCCCTCCCTTAGCAACCTGTCCAACTGACTCTCAATTTTCTCCCGCATCACATACGGCACAGCTCTGGCTTTATGGTGCACTGGTCTGGCGTCCGGGGTGATGCGTATCACTACTTTGGTACCTTTGAAAGTCTCGACATCAGGTTGAAATAGTGACTCAAATTTCTGTAGGACCTGTGAGCATGAACTTCGCTCCGCAGATGAAATGGCGTGCACATCCCCCCCATTTCCAGTTCATCTCGGCTAGCCAGCTCCTCCCCAAAAGCGCGGGACCATTTCCCGGGACAATCCAGAGTGGCAGCCGGTTCTGAGATCCATTATGTGTGACCACCAACATTGCACTGCCTAGCACTGGGATGATCTCTTTGGTGTACATCCGTAATTGTGTGTCAATGCGTTCTAGTTTGGGTCTGCTAGCTCTGAGTGGCCATAGTTTCTCGAATTGTTGGACACTCATAAGTGACTGGCTGGCCCCTGTGTCCAGCTTCATGCGTACCGAGATGCCGTTTAATAGGACTTTCATCATCATAGGTGGCGTTTTTGTATATGAGCTGTGGATGTTTGCCACCTGAACCCGCTGAACTTCAGCGTCCATTGCTGTGTCCCAAGCATCACCCTGCCTTGCAGACCCCTCTTGTGGTTCATCTGCCTCATAAATTAGCCTCGCTGTGGGCTTCCTGCACATTCTGGCTAAATGTCCACTGAAGTTACAATTTCTACAGATAAATTGTTGGAACCTGCAGGTTTTTGCATCATGTCTGCCCCCGCACCTCCAGCATGAGCTGAGATTGTTGTGAACAAAAGGGCTGTTGCTAGGCATTCCTCTCTGATTGTCTCTTTGATTACTCTTGAGCACTCTGTTAGTGGGTGTCAATGGCCCCATCCCGGGACGTATTATCCCTTGTGAAGGTGTAAATGTCCGTTCAACCTGCCATTGTCTCTGTTGAGGACCCACTCTAGAGTCTGTTGCTGCCTGGATGGTGTCGAATTGCCCTTGCCTGCCTGCGGGGCTCTGAGTCGCGTTTACAAAGTTAACTCCCTGATCCATCACCACGTTGGGAGCGGAGTTGCGCGCGTATATTATCTTGGTTTCCTCCTCCCCCGCCATAAAAGTCTGAGCCATCAACGCTGTCGCTTCCAAGGTCAAGTCCTTGGTCTCAATTAGCTTTCTGAAAATCCCGGCATGCCCAATGCCCTCGATGAAGAAATCCCTTAACATCTCCCCCCTGCAGGCGTCTGTGAACTTACAGAGGCTGGCCAAGACCGAAGGTCCGCAACAAAGTCTGGTATGCTCTGTCCTTCCCGACGTCGGTGTGTATAGAATCAGCGTCGGGCCATGTGTATACGGCTCGCCGGTTTGAGGTGCTCACCGATCAGTTTGCTGAGCTCCTCGAAGGTTTTGTCCGCCGGCTTCTCGGGTGCGAGCAGGTCTTTCATCAGTGCGTACGTCTTAGGTCCACAGCTGGTCAGTAGATGCGCCCTTCGCTTGTCAGCCGCTGCATCTCCCAGCCAGTCCTTCGTGACAAAGCTCTGCTGGAGCCTCTCAACGAAATCGTCCCAGTCCTCACCAACACAGTACCGTTCCTCTGTGCTACGGGTGGCCATTCTCGTAAGTCGTTGATTCCCGTTTCCCGTCGCCAAATGTTGTGTCCTCACACACTACTATAAATTCACACGAGGCACATTCTGCAGACAAAGTCACTCTGTGACCTAACCTTTATTCACAGGACCAAGAAGTGATGAAGGTGGGTGGAGCTTCCCCTTTTATACCTGAAAGACCAAGCTAGGAATGTCTCCCACAAGTTCACCCACTGTGGTCAAGGTGTGCATTTCTTAGGTTTATATAGTGTTGTTACATGAAGGTTACAGTTACATGAAGATTACATATATGGCACTCTCCAACCTCCAACTCTCTCCTCTCCCCTCTCACATTCACAGGTGGAATAAAATGGTGTGCCTTTATGCACATGCGCAGTGCCCCGAAATGACGACACATCGGAAGACAAAATCTACAAAAAAAAATCACAAAGTCTCGCGCATGTGCATTGGAGGCCTCCCAAGTTGAGAGGCCTCCAACTGCCGCACACTGATGACGTCAGCCGCTCGCTCTCGCCCGCTCCCGCTCACTCCTGCTCACTCCCGCTCACTCCTGCCCACTCCCGCTCACTCCTGCCTGCTCCCGCTCACTCCTGCTCACTCCTCCTCACTCCCGCTCACTCCTGCCCGCTCCCGCTCACTCCCGCTCCCGTCCGCTCACTCCCACTCACTCCCGCTTACTCCCGCTCACTCCCGCCCGCTCCCACTCACTCCTGCTCACTCCCGCTCACTCTGCTCCCGCCCGCTCACTCCCGCTCACTCCCACTCCCGCCCGCTCACTCCTGCTCACTCCCGCTCCCGCCCGCTCACTCCTGCCCACTCCCACTCACTCCGCTCCTGCCCGCTCCCGCCTGCCGTCTGCCGCTGCCTCTCGCTGACGCCCAAACAACGGAGCCGAAAGTGGCTCCCGACGGGACCTAGCGGCAGCGGGTGGCAAAAATGTAAATGGCGCCCAGGGACCGCCAAGAAATGGGCACTGACCAAATTCGGCCCCTTACATCTATCTTAGAGATAATGTTCTCAGTTTCTAGTCTTTTGAGTTCTTGCTCAACTTTCTCCTTGAGTGCGTATGGTACGGGATGTGGCTTGCAGTAAACTGGTCTAGCGTCCTTCTGCATTCTGACACTCGCCTTGAAGTCTTGGATCAGACTACCTTTTTCGCGGAACACCTTCGGACAACATCCTTCGATGCAAATCTCGTTTCAACACGAAAAATCTCATTCCAATCCAGCTTCAGTGATCCCAACCAATTTCTACTTATTAAGGCAGGCTTGTCTCCTGCCACGACTATGAGAGGCAAGCTCTGAAACTGATCCTTGTAATTCACCAGTGTGGTGATACGACCTACCACAGGGATTTGCTCTCCTAAGTAGCCTCGCAGCTCTATATTCATCTTCTCCAGTGGAAAATCCCTCAACTTGTCGAGATATAGCGATTCTAGTACTACGCTCATGGATGCACCAGTGTTGATTTCCATGGGTATCCTAGTTCCTGCAATGGCTACTTGGACGATGATACTCCACGAATCACTGTTAGATACCCTCGTGCTCCTGATGACGTGTCTCTCCAGAACCTCCTTGTCCTGTTGCTTCTCTTTAATGCTATGTAGTGTCAGCCGATTTCTACTTCGAGCATTGAACACTTTAGTCGGCATGCCTTCGCAAGATGCCCAGTTTTCCTGCAGAAGAAACACTCTACCTTCGCATATGGACAGCTTTGAACAATGTGTTGTCCCAGGCACCGATAGCAAGACTTCAATGCTCTGTTACCTTGGCCAGTTGCTGAGGCCTTGGAGGCCCAACTGCCTTTTACTTTTAACAGAGTGAAATTATAAGGAGTATTGATCGGCCATATCCATCGACATAGCTGTCTGACAAACTAAATCACAAGTCAAATTGGAGGTTGTCATCAACTTTCTTCTGATCACATCATTTTTCATCCCACAAACAAAGTGGTCACACAATGCTTGGTCCTGAAAGTTTCCGAAATGACAGGGAATGGATAGCTTTTTTAATACTACTTTCGTCAGGTAATTGATCTCCTATTCCAAAATGATAATTTTCTGCAATTTCCAGGAGCTCAGGACTGTAGTAATCTCCGTCAGTGGTGTGTCCTTTGGCTTGATGGGAACAAGCACATTTTTCAGGGTTTCATACACCTGGGGCCTGCTTCAGTCAAGAAAATAGCCGTTTTCTTTCCAAAAGCATCCGGTTATGGTTTTCATCATCGGGGACTTCGATGATACTATTTGTGGGGGAAAACATTTCTATGCGCTCCACATACATTCCGAAAGTCTCTTGGTCACACTGGAACTCAGCCAAGCACCCTATTATTCCCATAGGCGCGGCCATCTGGACTCGGGCAATGTCAACAGTGTGCTTGGAATTTAACGTAGATTTTTAGCTGTGCTGAAAAGCAAAGAACCTCTGAAAGTCTCTCTATTGTTTGTCTGGAACATCCACCAACAAACATTTCCGCTCGGTAATCCAAAAATCCTATCCTACGTTGCCAGTGTGATATGTTCTTTACCACATCACCAACACACACATACACAAGATGGCTGACAGGAACTTATGATGTGACCATTTGACCTTTTATTATACACATCATTACTTGCACTACCACAGTAGTCCACTAGAGGCAAGCTCTATAATACATGTCCCTGTAGCACCCAACACTTGCAGTGACTGATGGAGGAGATTGCATTCCAGGGTGAATGAATGTTCAGTTACCCTATTGACAGATACTAATGGGCCCGACATGGAGCACAGACTGGCGGCCTGATTTGACAGGGAGTGTTAATGTCAGTTTCCTGTGACTACATGTGTAAACAGTTGTTGCGATTGATACGTAACTGGGCTAGTCTATACCAGTGATGTTATAAAGGTATACACACACTTGCTTCCCTGCTGAGAGCTTTGGTATACAAGCAAGTGGAAAAAAATATTCAAGGTTTGACATTTGACCTTTCCTTTATCCGTGCCTGTGCTGTTTTTTTTCATAAACTTTTGCTTTATTTAGATCCAAACGATGCTCATAAATCAAACTGTAACATGAATAAAAACGGCCCTCTTGCCATGTTAAAGATCTTGAATACATGCAAAATCTGTTAGTTTGCACAGCGATTGTTCTAAAACCCTCCCCAACGGTCCCCAGTCGACTCAGTTTACTGTTTATTGGTTTCTGATTCATTGTCTTCAGGGTTTAGCAGCACTGCCTCGTGCATACAGCGTGCCAGGTAGGCGATGTTCTCCCTCTGATGTTGATTTGTCCGCTGGCCAAGAGGTAAATGTGCTTCATGTTCCTCAAGTAGTTAATCTGGGAATTGGTGAATCCTGGGTAAATGTACATGCCGCTCTGCTTGGAAATGTGCTCCCAAGGTCTCGCATTCCCAGTGTCCGGGGCTCTTCCTTCAGCTTCTCCTTGATGAGCATCAGGCTCTCAGCCATTCCCTTCAGATTCTCCTGCCGCTCAGGATGGGTTATTGAGCACTGTCACTACGATCGGGGCACCGTGGTGTGGGGGATTTGACCATGTGCCTCGAACGGTCAGCTCCATCTGAGATCGGATTCTGATCAGGGTGGAATTATCCCTCGACACTATTGTCAAGCTCCCAACCCTTTCATTGCAAAAGCCAAAGGACTTGGAAAGCGACTGAACACAAAACAGCTCAAAACGCTCGGTGACAAAGTGTCTCACGGGCCAGGCGTCCCTGTTCAAGTCTCCTGTGGCAAGATCCTGAGAAGTCACGTAGAAGAAAGGAAAAAGCTTCTTTCTCTTCATGATCTCCGCGATCTGCCGCCACGCTGCAGGGGTTGGGTCCGTTGCTGTTGGGTGGTGGGCTGCAATATGTAACACCACAATGGAATGTTCCGGTGCATTCTCCAGGTCCTCCTGCCACTGCTGCATGGCCAAGCCCAGCTTAACATTGTCCCAGTAACGATAACCAAAGATGTCCGTAAATCCAACTTTGGCAAAGGCGGCCGTATGATTTTCCCAGGCAGGGAGGGACACATAGACTGTTGCTGTCTTAGGCTGAGTTATGGTGTACCACTGTTTGAGAAATTGTGCTCCCATGAAAAAAGCAGCATTGCTTCCAGGTATCTGCATACTGTCAGCCTTTGGTGCCCAGGAACATTTTGTACGGGCTGGGGTCGTGGTCGAAGGCGGCCTGCAGGGCCCCGCTCTCGGTGAACGGCGACAGTGGCGTCTCGTGGAACAGGGTTGTCAGACTGACCTTTGAACAGCTGGGACCACTTTAAACAGAGTTTAGCTGCTCTGCCTCCAGTGTACTGACCTCGAGTGGACTTAACTCAGTATTATCATCATAGGCAGTCCCTCGAAATCGAGGAAGACTTGCTTCCACTGTAAAAGTGAGTTCTCAGGTGACGGAACAGTCCAATACGGGAATTACAGTCTCTGTCACAGGTGGGACAGGCAGTGGTTGAGGGAAGGGGTGGGTGGGACAGATTTGCCGCACGCTCCTTCCGCTACCTGCGCTTGGTTTTCTGCATGTTCTCGGCGATGAGACTCGAGGTGCTCAGCACCCTCCCGGATGCTCTTCCTCCACTTAGGGTAACTGTTGGGTTCACACAGCCACTGACTGATGTGATGACATCATACCATATCGGCCAACCCTTGACAACAAGCGAGACTAAGTCATCAGCCCCGAACACAACTAGCAACACGAAGCGGCCCTGAATTAAACCGCTCACTGGCGGAAGTTAGTAATCGCACTGAAAGTGCAGCGGGACATGGGCTTGTAACTTTTATTACATGATAGTTAAAGGCACTATATAAATGCAGGTTGTTCTCTCTCCACAGATGCTGCCAGACCTGCTGAGTGTTTCCAGCACTTTCTGTCTTTATTTGTTGTTGTTGTAATATTCTTGTTAATATTCTTCCAGTTCTGACACTGGGTCTCCCTGAAATGTCTATGTGTCTGTTTCTCTCTCCGCAGACGCTGCTGAACCGGCTGAGATTTCCAGCATTTCCTGTTATTCCAAAGTCAGCCTCTGTAGTATTTGCCTTTTGTCTATTCCTCCATTTTTAATGCACGGTCGATAGAGAATCGAAAGATCTAAAGGTTAAAGGCACGAGGTTTATGTTCCCACCGAGTCTTGCCCCGCCCAGCAGATTTTGATGTTAACACTTCAGTCGGTGTACTTCCCGGTATTTTGCAACATCCAGGTCAGAGGCTGGGTATTCTGCGGCGAGTGTCTCACCTCCTGACTCCCCCAAAGCCTTTCCACCATCTACAAGGCACAAGTCAGGAGTGTGATGGAACACTCTCCACTTGCCTGGGAGAGTGCAGCTCAAGCAACACTCAAGAAGCTCGACACCATCCAGGACAAAGCAGCCACTTGGTTGGCACGTTACCCACCACCTTCAACATTCACTCCCTCCACCACCGGCGCACAGTGGCTGCAGTGTGTACCATCTACAAGATGCACTGCAGCAACTTGCCAAGGCTTCTTCGGCTCACCTCCCAAAGCCGCAACCTCTATTACCTAGAAAGACAAGGGCAGCAGGCGCATGGGAACACCACCACCTCTGTTATGTATGCATGCTTACAATGCTATGATGTACTGTAACACTGAATGTACCTTCACCCTGTGCACACCTTACCTGTACACCAGAGGGTACTGCTGCTAGAGACCTAAGGGTCACCTGCACACTGCAGGTAACCCAGTATAAAAGGGAGCTCACCTCTTGGTGTCCTCACTCTAGGAGCTGCAACAAAGGACTACAGTCTTCACAGTTTAAGTACCATACCCCTGCCTCGTGGAGTCATTAACAGAGTGCCTACTTACACAATAACTGGCGACGAGGTCACGAACTACACGCACAACATGTCGAATCTCAGCAACTTTCAACAATTCACCGATGGGGAAGATTGGGGCGCCTTCGTGGAAAGTTTGGAACACTTCTTCATAGCCAACGACCTGGATGGGGACACACCGGCTAAACGACCGAACAAGCGCTGGGCCATCCTGCTTAGTAGTTGTGGGTCCATTATCCATTGTCTCGTCAGGGACTTGCTAGCCCCAGCGAAGACAACAACCAAGAGCTATGTGGAACTTGTAACCTTAATACAGGAGCAACTAAAACCCAAAGAAAGCATCCTCACAGCCAGGCACTGGTTCTACACTCACCGGCGACCCGAAGGCCAAGAAATTGCTAAGTATGATGCAGATTTAAGAAGGTTGGCTGCACCGTGTGATTTTGGCGACCATCTTAACGAAGCACTAAGGGACATATTTGTTATTGGAATCGGCCACGAGGGCCTCCTCCACAAACTGCTCTCTGCGGACATCACAGTCACCCTGCAGAAGGCAATTAAAGTGAGCCAGGCCTTCATGATTCTGGCGGCGACTCCAGGCGAATGATGACCCAGGACTCTAAACCGGCGAGCGCAGTGAACCGAATGGCGACTTCTAAAGGCAGAAATGCTGCCCCGAGTCCCGCAACCCTGAGTCCGCCGCATGGGGAAAACCGGCTAGCCCCATGCTGGTGCTATGGAGGAAACCACAGGGCCCATCAGTGCTGCTACAAAGATTATACCTGCAAAGGCTGCAACGTGAAAGGTCACCTCCAGAGAACGTGCAGAAAAAGCTTTATTCACCATGTCGCTGAAGAGTTGGCTGATCACGTGGGCTCCGACACTGATGAAGATGAAGCTGCTCAACCCCTGGAAGAAGAGTATGGAATTTATACCTGCTTCATCGAAAGTTCCCCGTGGAAGATGGAAGTAGACATCAACGGAGTCCCAGTTTCGATGGAGATCGACACGGGGGCGAGTCAGTCTTTGATGAGCCAGACGACCTTTGAAAAACTTTGGATCAATCCCGCCAAACGACCAAAACGGTCTCCTGTCCAGGCAAAGCTGCTCACCTACACCAAAGGCAAAATCCCAGTCGTTGTCAGCGTGGATGTCCAGGCCTCCCAGGGCGGCGTGATGAACAAACTCCCCTGTGGATCGTTGCTGGCGATGGTCCAACGCTGCTGGGAAGAATTTGGATGAAGCAGGTCCACGTCGGACGAAGTGATGACGGCCGCCAGGCTCCAGCAATCCACATCCCACGCAGTCCCGAACTTGGATCCATCGATGCATCTAGAAATCCTACCGTCCAGCTCAACTGCGCGGCGACGACTGCACAACACTGTGGTGAGATCACCCAAACCGAACGTCCAGACTTCACCTTCCGGGCCGTGGCAGGACTCCAAGGGAAGAATATCGTCGAAAAAAGTGGATTCCCGAAGTCCATGGCCGAACCTGAGAAGGAAAAGATCACCACAGCCTACCTGGAGGAGAGCGAGAAGATGGCGGCCGCACCACGAGGCGTGGTGAGGCCTATAAAAGGCACAGCAGGGAGTCTGGGGCCCAGCATCGGTGGCAGTCAGGAGCAGCGTCGAGGAGGTGCGTGGTGAGGCCTATAAAAGGCACAGCAGGCAGTCCGGGGCCCAGCATCGGCGGCAGTCAGGAGCAGCGTCGAGGAGGTGCGTGATGAGGCCTATAAAAGGCACAGCAGGGAGTCCGGGGCCCAGCGTCGGCGGCAGTCGGGAGCAGCGTCGAGGAGGTGCGTGGTCAGGCCTATAAAAGGCACAGCAGGGAGTCCGGGGCCCAGCGTCGGCGGCAGTCGGGAGCAGCGTCGAGGAGGTGCGTGGTGAGGCCTATAAAAGGCACAGCAGGGAGTCCGGGGCCCAGCGTCGGCGGCAGTCGGGAGCAGCGTCGAGGAGGTGCGTGGTGAGGCCTATAAAAGGCACAGCAGGGAGTCCGGGGCCCAGCGTCGGCGGCAGTCGGGAGCAGCGTCGAGGAGGTGCGTGGTGAGGCGTGGCCGGTGCAGCTACAGGGAGAAGGCAAAAAAGAAGTAGAAAGAAACAGAAAGGTTACGTCACAGCCAAGGGGGTAAGTGATTGGCTGGTGATTGGTGAGTAGTTTTCCTTTTTTCTCTTCTATAACAGTGAGTAAACTTTAGCATTGTTGTTGCCTATCTAAGGGTTAAGTCATGGCAGGACAACTCGGTCACGTGTTATGCTCCTCCTGTACCATGTGGGAACTCAGGGACGACTCCAGTGTCTCTGACGACTACGTGTGCGGGAAGTGTATCCGCCTCCAGCTCCTGACGGACCGCGTTGCGGAGTTGGAGCTGAGGGTGAATTCACTCTGGAGCATCCACGATGCTGAGAATGACGTGAGTAGCACGTGTAGCGAGTTTGTCGTACCGCAGGTGAATGATCCACAGCCAGATAGGGAATGGAAGACCAGCAGGAAGAGCAGTGCAAGGAAGGTAGTGCAGGGGTCCCCTGTGGTTATCCCCCTGCAAAACAGATACACTGCTTTGAGTACTGTTGAGGGGGATGACTCATCAGGGGAGGGCAACAGCAGCTAAGTTCATGGCACTGTGGGTGGCTCTGTTGCACAGGAGGGCAGGAAAAAGAGTGGGAGAGCGATAGTGATAGGGGATTCAATTGTAAGGGAGAGATAGGCGTTTCTGCGGCCGCAACCGAGACTCCAGGATGGTATGTTGCCTCCCTGGTGCAAGGGTCAAGGATGTCTCAGAGCAGGTGCAGGACATTCTAAAAAGGGAGGGAGAACAGCCAGTTGTCGTGGTGCACGTTGGTACCAACGACATAGGTAAAAAAAGGGATGAGGTCCTACAGAACGAATTTAAGGAGCTAGGAGCTAAATTAAAAAGTAGGACCTCAAAAGTAGTAATCTCAGGATTGCTACCAGTGCCACGTGCTAGTCAGAGTAGGAATCGCAGGATAGTGCAGATGAATACGTTGCTTGAGGAGTGGTGCAGAAGGGAGGGATTCAAATTCCTGGGGCATTGGAACCGGTTCTGGGGGAGGTGGGACCAGTACAAAGCGGACGGTCTGCACCTGGGCAGGACCGGAACCAATGTCCTCGGGGGAGTGTTTGCTAGTGCTGTTGGAGAGGAGTTAAACTAATATGGCAGGGGGATGGGAACCAATGCAGGGAGACAGAGGGAAACAAAAAGGAGATAAAAGCAAAAGACAGAAAGGAGATGAGGAAAAGTGGAGGGCAGAGAAACCCAAGGCAGAGAACAAAAAGGGCCACTGTATAGCAAAATTCTAAAAGGACAAAGGGTGTTAAAAAAACAAGCCTGAAGGCTTTGTGTCTTAATGCAAGGAGTATCCGTAATAAGATGGATGAATTAACTGTGCAAATAGATGTTAACAAATATGATGTGATTGGGATTACGGAGACGTGGCTCCAGGATGATCAGGGCTGGGAACTCAACATCCAGGGGTATTCAACATTCAGGAAGGATAGAATAAAAGGAAAAGGAGGTGGGGTAGCATTGCTGGTTAAAGAGGAGATTAATGCAATAGTTCGGAAGGACATTAGCTTGGATGATGTGGAATCTATATGGGTAGAGCTGCAGAACACCAAAGGGCAAAAAACGTTAGTGGGAGTTGTGTACAGACCTCCAAACAGTAGTAGTGATGTTGGGGAGGGCATCAAACAGGAAATTAGGGGTGCATGCAATACGGGTGCAGCAGTTATAATGGGTGACTTTAATATGCACATAGATTGGGCTAACCAAACTGGAAGCAATACGGTGGAGGAGGATTTCCTGGAGTGCATAAGGGATGGTTTTCTAGACCAATATGTCGAGGAACCAATTAGGGGGGAGGCCATCTTAGACTGGGTGTTGTGTAATGAGAGAGGATTAATTAGCAATCTCATTGTGCGAGGCCCCTTGGGGAAGAGTGACCATAATATGGTGGAATTCTGCATTAGGATGGAGAATGAAACAGTTAATTCAGAGACCATGGTCCAGAACTTAAAGAAGGCCAACTTTGAAGGTATGAGGCGTGAATTGGCTAGGATAGATTGGCGAATGATACTTAAGGGGTTGACTGTGGATGGGCAATGGCAGATATTTAGAGACCGCATGGATGAACTACAACAATTGTACATTTCTATCTGGCGTAAAAATAAAAAAGGGAAGGTGGCTCAACCGTGGCTATCAAGGGAAATCAGGGATAGTATTAAAGCCAAGAAAGTGGCATACAAATTGGCCAGAAATAGCAGCGAACCCGGAGACTGGGAGAAATTTAGAACTCAGCAGAGGAGGACAAAGGGTTTGATTAGGGCATGGAAAATGGAGTACGAGAAGAAGCTTGCAGGGAACATTAAGACGGATTGCAAAAGTTTCCATAGATATGTAAAGAGAAGAAGGTTAGTAAAGACAAACGTAGGTCCCCTGCAGTCAGAATCAGGGGAAGTCATAACGGGGAACAAAGAAATGGCGGACCAATTGAACAAGTACTTTGGTTCGGTATTCACTAAGGAGGACACTAACAAGCTTCCGGATATCAAAGGGGTAAGAGGGTCTAGTAATGGGGAGGAACTGAGGGAAATCCTTATTAGTCGGGAAATTGTGTTGGGGAAATTGATGGGATTGAAGGCTGATAAATCCCCAGGGCCTGATGGACTGCATCCCAGAGTACTTAAGGAGGTGGCCTTGGAAATAGCGGATGCATTGACAATCATTTTCCAACATTCCATTGTCTCTGGATCAGTTCCTATTGAGTGGAGGGTAACCAATGTAACCCCACTTTTTAAAAAAGGAGGGAGAGAGAAAACAGGGAATTATCGACCGGTCAGCCTGACATCGGTAGTGGGTAAAATGATGGAATCAATTATTAAGGATGTCATAGCAGCGCATTTGGAAAGAGGTGACATGATAGGTCCAAGTCAGCATGGATTTGTGAAAGGGAAATCATGCTTGACAAATCTTCTGGAATTTTTTGAGGATGTTTCCAATAGAGTGGACAAGGGAGAACCAGTTGATGTGGTATATTTGGACTTTCAGAAGGCTTTCGACAAGGTCCCACACAAGAGATTAATGTGCAAAGTTAAAGCACATGGGATTGGGGGTAGTGTGCTGACGTGGATTGAGAACTGGTTGTCAGACAGGAAGCAAAGAGTAGGAGTAAATGGGTACTTTTCAGAATGGCAGGCGGTGACTACTGTGGTACCGCAAGGTTCTATGCTAGGGCCCCAGCTGTTTACATTGTACATTAATGATTTGGACGAGGGGATTAAATGTAGTATCTCCAAATTTGCGGATGACACTAAGTTGGGTGGCAGTGTGAGCTGTGAGGAGGATGCTATGAGGCTGCAGAGTGACTTGGATAGGTTAGATGAGTGGGCAAATGCATGGCAGATGGACTATAATGTGGATAAATGTGAGGTTATTCACTTTGGTGGTAAAAACAGAGAGACAGACTATTATCTGAATGGTGACAGATTAGGAAAAGGGGAGGTGCAACGAGACCTGGGTGTCATGGTACATCAGTCATTGAAGGTTGGCATGCAGGTACAGCAGGCGGTTAAGAAAGCAAATGGCATGTTGGCCTTCATAGCGAGGGGATTTGAGTACAGGGGCAGGGAGGTGTTCTACAGTTGTACAGGGCCTTGGTGAGGCCACACCTGGAGTATTGTGTACAGTTTTGGTCTCCTAACCTGAGGAATGACATTCTTGCTATTGAGGGAGTGCAGCGAAGGTTCACCAGACTGATTCCCGGGATGGCGGGACTGACCTATCAAGAAAGACTGGATCAACTGGGCTTGTATTCACTGGAGTTCAGAAGAATGAGAGGGGATCTCATAGAAATGTTTAAAATTCTGATGGGTTTAGACAGGTTAGATGCAGGAAGAATGTTCCCAATGTTGGGAAAGTCCAGAACCAGGGGTCATAGTCTCAGGATAAGGGGTAGGCCATTTAGGACCGAGATGAGGAGAAACTTCTTCACCCAGAGAGTGGTGAACCTGTGGAATTCTCTACCTCAGAAAGTTGTTGAGGCCAATTCACTAAATATATTCAAAAA
The DNA here is from genome assembly GCF_044704955.1 of Pristiophorus japonicus. Taxonomy (NCBI): domain Eukaryota; kingdom Metazoa; phylum Chordata; class Chondrichthyes; family Pristiophoridae; genus Pristiophorus; species Pristiophorus japonicus. The sequence continues at coordinate 64,296,764 of NC_091992.1, forward strand.
GGAGTTAGATGTAGTCCTTACTACTAGGGGGATCAAGGGGTATGGTGAGAAAGCAGGAATGGGGTACTGAAGTTGCATGTTCCGCCATGAACTCATTGAATGGCGGTGCAGGCTAGAAGGGCCGAATGGCCTACTCCTGCACCTATTTTCTATGTTTCTATGTTTCTATGAACCTAAAATCAAAATGGCCGCGACCAGACCACGCCGGGCAGCGTTGGAGGAGTGACACGTGGCACCGAGCGGCAAACTGGTTGGAAGGCCCCCTTAAAGGAGACCAGTAACCCAAAGAATTTAAAGGGACAGTTTCACTCTAAAGATGACCAGGACTTTAAAGTTAAAAATGCAGTTCGTGAATGCAGGTATGATGTAATGTGGAATTGTGATGCCGGAGTAACTGATGAGAAAAATGCAATGAATGCTTGTGTAAGTAAGGTTAAGAACAAGTTTGTAATACTTAGTGATGATGATAGAAATTTAAAGATGACTAATGTAACCATGTATGGAGAGACCGAGAAACAAGAAAGTGATGAAAATGCTGTCAGTAACAATGTAAAGAGAGATAACAGTGTAGACTTGATGATGTATGATCGGAGCCAATGTGTCATCTATACAGGTAGTAGACTGTTAAAGGACACCGGGTTCTACAGGGACAATGTAAATACCTGACCATGTAGCCTGGACCTTTGGGACAAATGAGATGCCCCAGGAAGGGCTCACACACACCCAGTGGGAGCAGACCCATTGCAGGGACAGCGGTCGATGGGCAGCACAGCCACCACCACTGGCAACCTGCCCCAGATTAGCCCTATACCCACTGGCCACCAGGGCCAACACCAGGAGCGACAGGCCAGTACCCTCCAGCTTTCCTGGCGGGCCCTGGGATAACCAGACTTCCACCACCAATGGAGGACAAGGAGCCCACACAGTCCTGTGGCCCTACCCACCACCACATACTTACCCACACTACAGAGTATGCACCCTACCCACTGCTGCACTGGCTGCCCCACTGAGGGATCCCACAACAGTGACACCCACATGGTCTGTGTGTGAGGGGGGGGGGGAAATGTATGAGGCCAGCCTCAAGTACAGGGATCACACCTGGCACCCACACAACCCTCACCACAACCTCCCACAGCCCACCACTGATCACCTCCCCAGGTCATGGCAATAAGGACTTGAACAATGCTTTGGGGGGGAGTGTTGTTATGTATGTATGCTTACAATGCTATGATGTACTGTAACACTGAATGTACTTCACCCTGTACACACCTTACCTGTACACCAGAGGGTGCTGCTGCTGGAGACTGAAGGGTCACCTGCAGACTGCAGGTAACCCAGTATAAAAGGGAGCTCACCTCTAGGTGTCCTCATTCTAGGAGCTGCAATAAAGGACTACAGTCTTCACAGTTTAAGTACCATACCCTGCCTCGTGGAATCATTAACAGAGTGCCTACTTACACAATAACCTCCACGTTCCCCTCCAAGTTACGCATCATCCTGACTTGGAAATAAATCACCGTTCCTTCATCGTTGCTGGATCAGAATCCTGGAACTTCTCCCTAACAGCACTGTGGGAGCACCTTCACCGCACGGGCTGCAGCGGTTCAAGAAGGCGGCTCACCACCACCTTCTCAAGGGGCAATTAGGGATGGGCAATAAATGCCGGCCTTGCCAGCAATACCAGTTCCCAGGAACAAATTTTGTTTTAATGTACGTGGGCAGTCCCAATTGTTTCCAAGGCTCTGTTTTATTGACCATGATTTCTAGTTGCCATTTGGGAATTAATTCTTTGTCTTATATTTTAAAGCTTCTTTTTACTAGTCAGATAATTTATTACCGTAAAAAAGTTATAATTTTCTTTTCAATAAATTCACTAATGGCAATAGGTTAAAGTAGTGTAGTGAACGACATGGACTTTACAGCACCGAAACAGGCTATTTGGCCCAACTGGTCTGTGTTGGAATGTTACTGAATTTGTTATCCAAAGGACATAAGTTCAGACCCCACTGTAGCAGTTTCAGAATTTGAACTCAGTTTAAGAAATCTGGCCTGGCTCACTATGGTCCTGTAGGGAGGGAAAGCTGCCATCCTTACCCGGTCTGGGCCTGTCTGTGGTTCCAATGGTGCTGACCCTGAAGTGGCCCAGCGAGATACTCAGTTGTGTCACTACCTTCTCAGGATGCACACTAAACACTGGCCTTGCCAGCGAGGCCCACATTCCGAAAATGCAACAAACAAATTTGAAATTTCAAGCTGAGCCCATTTTACCAGGTGATCAAGTCAAGGCTTTAGAACAGCAGCAGAATCTCCCTCCGCTCCCCATCCCCTGGGGAGGGGCAGCTCACAACAGCCCTCTGGGGCAGAGAATTCCAATGTTTCATAACCCTCTGAGTGAAGGAACTTCTCCTCATCTTGATCTTAAATGGCCAACCCCTTATCCAGACAATATGGCCCCCTGTTCTAGATTCTCCAACCAGCCTCACAGCAGCTACCCTGTCAAGCCCACTAAGAATGTTACATGTTTCAATGAGATCACCTCTCATTCTTCTAAACTCCAGAGAGTATAGGCCCAATCCACTCATTCGCTCCTCACAGGACAACTCTGTCATTCCAGAGATCAATATAATGAACCTTTGTTGCACCGTCTCCAAGGCAGTATATCCTTCCTTAGATACAGAGACCTAAACTGTGCACAATACTCCAGGTGTGGTCTCACCAAGGACCAGTACAACTGTAGCAAGACTTCCTTATTCTTATACTTCAACCCCCGTGCAATAAAGGCCAACATACCATTTGCCTTCCTAATTGCTTGCTGTACCTGCACGTTAACTTTCTGTGATTGATTCTTGTACAAGGACACCCAAATCCCTCTGAACACCAACATTAAGTAGTCTTTCATCCTTTAAAAAATGTTCTGTTTTTCTATTCTTCCTACCAAAGTGAATAACCTCACATTTCCCCACATTATACTCCACCCACCACCTTATTGCCCACTCACTGAACCTGTCCAAATCCCTTTGTATCATCAAAAAACTTGGATATATTACATTTGGTCCCCTCATCTAAGTCATTGATATAGATTGTGAATAGCTGGGGCCCAAGCACCGATCCTTACGGTACCCCACTAGTTACAGCCTGCTAACCCGAAAATGAACCATTTATCCCTACTATTTATCCCTACTCTCTGTTTTCTGTCCATTAACCCAATCCTCAATCCATGCTAGTATATTACCCCCAATCCCATGCACCCTAATCTTGTGTAAGAACCTCTTGTGAGGCACCTTATCGGATGCCTTTTGGAAATCCAAATACACCACATCCACAGGTTCCACTTACCTATTCTGCTAGTTACATGCCAAAAAGCTCTGATAGATGGGTATGTTTCAGGCAGTGTATGCCATGTCCAGGACATGTATGGTTCATGGAGAGCTGTGCTATGGAAGGGAAACAACTTTATTGACATTTGTTTTACCTGCAGTGGGTGTGGAAGATGGGGCCTGCATATCTGTACACTCACTCGGCCACCATTACAAAACAGCTTCCATTTATCACCTTTCATGATCTCCGATGCCCCAAAGCACGTTACAGCCAATGATATACTTTAGATGTGTAGTTACTGTTGTAATGTTGGAATTTCACAGCAAGCTCCCACAAACAGCAACGTGATAATGACCAGATAATCTGTTTTAGTGATGTTGATTGAGGGCTAAATATTGGCCAGGACACCGGAGGATTGGAGGACTGCTAATGTGGTACCCTTGTTTAAGGGAGAAAGGGATAGACCGAGTAATTACAGGCCTGTCAGCCTAACCTCAGTGGTGGGAAAATTATTGGAAAAAATCCTGAAAGTCAGGATAAATCTGCATTTGGAAAGGCAAGGATTAATTAGGGACAGGTAGACTAGTCATGAAGGCTAAGCCCATGGGCTACAGGGCAAAATGGCAAGTTGGATCCAAAATTGGCTTAGAGGTAGGAAGCAAAGGGTAATGGTTGATGGATGTTTTTGTGACTGGAAGGATGTTTCCAGTGGGGTTCCGCAAGGCTCAGTGCTGGGTCCCTTGCTTTTTATGGTATATATCAACGATCTAGATTTAAATATAGGAAGTATGATTAAGAAGTTTGCAGACAACACTAAAATTGGCTGTGTGGTTGATAATGAAGAGGAAAGTCATGGGCTGCAGGAGGATATCACACTACTGGTCAGGTGGGTAGAGCAGTGGCAAATGGAATTTAATTCAGAGAAGTGTGAGATGATGCACTTTGGGAGGGGTAATAAAGAAAGGATATACACATTAAGCGGTAGGCCACTTAATAGTGTAGAGGAACAAAGAGTGCTTGTCCACAGATCCCTGAAAGTAGCAGGTCAGGTGGATAAGGTGGTTAAGAAGGCATACGGAATGCTTGCCTTTATTGGCCGAGGCATAGAACATAAGAGCAGGGAGGTTATGCTTAAATTGTATAATACTTTGGTTAGACCACAGCTGGAGTACTGCGTGCAGTTCTGGTCGCTGTATTATAGGAAGGACGTGATTGCACTCGAGAGGGTGCAGAGGAGATTTACTAGGATGCTGCCTGGAATGGAGAATCTTAGTATTGAGGACAGATAGGATAGGCTGGATTTGTTCTCGTTGGAACAGAGGAGGTTGAGAGGAGACCTCATTGAGATGTACAAAATATTGAGGGGCCTGGACATAGTGGGTAGTAAGGGAAAATTTCCATTGGTGGAGGGGTCTATTACGAGAGGGCATAATTTTAAGGTGGTTGGTGGAAGATTTAGAGGGGATTTGAGGGGGGAGGGGCTTCTTCATGCAGAGGGTTGTGGGGATCTGGAACTCGCTGCCTCGTCTTCGAAATACTGCCATAGGATCTTTTACGTCCACCTAAGAGAGCAGATGGGGACTCGGTTGAACAAAAGATGCACCTGTGATTGTATGCACCTGGGAGTATGCTCACAGATTTGCGGAGCAGTTCCGTGCAATAAGTTTTTAAGCCGGTTCACAGGCTCCCAGGCCGCCTGCAATTTCTGCGGTCTGGAAGGGTCTGTGTTTCATGTTTTTATGGGATGTGCGAGGTTGCAGCCCCTGTTCCAATATTTGAAGGGGCTGCTCCTCAAATTCTGGTTGCACTTCAGTCCCACACTTCTGATCTTTGGGCACCCTGTGCGGAGGGGAGCGGGCAGGTCGGAAGGCCTCCTCGTAGGACTGCTGCTGGGCACGGCCAAGGGGGCCATCAGCTGGTCCAGCCCGACTGCCTACCTCTCGTCCGCGGCTACATCCGAGCCAGGGTAGGCCTGGAGATGGAACACGTGGTGTCCACCGGTACGCTCGCTGCCTTCCACGAGAGGTGGGCACCGGGGGGACTGGAGCGCATCATCACCCCCGGCAACCAAATTTTAATTTGATGTTTTTGTCTAAAGTTGAATTTTGTTTATTGTGCTGGTTTTAGTGTTCCCCCCCCCCCCCCCAGTTTTAGCCAGGGGGCACTTGTATAATTTGTGTTTTTAGTGCCCTCAAAAAAAAAACAAGAAACAAGGGGTACTTGGTTAAAGTATGACAACAAAATAGTTGTGGAGCTGTTGTGGGCGTGGCCTATTCACTGGGAGCTGTGAGTGTGTGGAGCGAGGAGCTCCTGTGGCCTGAGACCCCAGGAGAGGAGGAAGGGGCTGACTGCTTCAATACCTCGAGGGAGAGGAGGAGAGCAGCGTCGACACCACCGAGTGGGAGAGAGGGGAAAAGGTAAACAAAATACAAACTTGGGGAAAACCATCATCCAGTGTGGAAGGAGGGAGGGCCATTATCAACAAGCTACAGGTGGGTGTATTGGTGCACTCTCCACAAAGACTTTGTTTTATCGGTGGGGGGAGGAAAGAAGATTTATAAGAAGGCCGGAACATCGTAGGGGGGGTGTGTGTGGAAATGTGTGTGGGGTTCTTGCCAACAACTAGGCCCCACACACCACTAAAACACCCCTCGCCCATTGCCTGGCCGGGTTAGCTGAAGCTACCTGGGTGAAGACACTTTTGTTTCCCATCAATTACACCGTTGGGACACGGTGGGGGGCTGTGCCTGGGTGGTTCCAGCTATCCCGGGTGAAGACATCTTCCCCCCCCTGCCAGAAGACCACTGTTTAAAGACTTTGTGTTTTACCATCGGGGAGTGCCTGGTTTTGAGTGCTCTCTTCACTAGCAATTCTGCAGGTAAGCGAGTGGGGTCGCGTGCGGTAGCTGAGCAGGATCCGAGATAACCGGGTCTGCAGGGAACCGTCCGTCATGCGTTTCAAGCTCTGATTGATGGTTTGGACTGCCCGTTCCGCTTGATCATTGGATGCGGGCTTAAATGGGGCAGACCTGACATGCTTGATGCCATTGCGGGTCATGAACTCGTTGAATTCCGAGCTGGTGAAACATGGTCCATTGTCACTAACAAGGACATCGGGCAAACCATGGGTGGCGAACATAGCCCGGAGGCTTTCACTGGTGGCAGTGGACGTACATGATGACATTATTATACAGTCAATCCATTTAGAGTAAGCGTCCACTGCTACTAGGAACATCTTTCCTAGAAAAGGACCAGCGAAATCTACATGGACCCTGGACCACGGTTTGGAGTGGGGCCTTCCTTGGTGCATTGCTCAACTGTGAACAAGTGTTGCATTGGTGTACGCATGACTCCAATTCCGAGTCAATGCTGGGCCACCAAACGTGCGACCTGGCGATAGCCTTCATCATGATTATACCTGGGTGCGTACTGTGAAGGTCATGTATAAACGTTTCCCTGCCTTTTTTGGCAAAACTAAACGATTCCCCCATAGGTGACAGTCCAAATGGATGGACATTTCATCCTTGCGTCGGTGGAACGGCTTAATTTCGCCCTGCATTTCCCCTGGGACCGTCGCCCAGCTCCCATTGAGGACGCAGCTTTTTACTAGTGATAGCACCGGGTCCTGATCTGGTGAGCCGTGTCGGGTGACCCCCTCGCTCTCAAAAGCATCCATTACAAGGAGCAAGTCTGCGGGTTGCGCCATTTCCACCCCAGTGGTGGGCAATGGTAGCCGACTGAGGGCATTAGCACAGTTCTCCGTGCCTGGTCTGTGGTGGATTACATAATCATACGCAGATAACGTTAGTGCCTGTGGTGTATGTAGCACACAAATCACTGACTCCACATGGTCTGGTGTAAGTCTAACTGCTGTGACCTTCGTCCTTTATTGTTCAGCTCCAGAGTGCCTCCCAGGTGTGGTGGTCAGCCTTATATAGTCCTTGTTGCAGCTACTACCAGGGTCTCCCACCACAGCGCCCTCTGTGGTGTGGCATAGTGCTTACATTACATTTACGGTACTGGGACGATACACACATCATTACATAACATCACCTTCCCCCCCCGCCCCCCACCTGGACGCAGGACAACGATACACACATCATTACATAACATCACTCTTGTCCAACGGAAGGCAGGTGGGCATACACAGTGCGTTAGTATGGTACGTATTATCTGGTACATTAACTGGTTATTGACTGGTAGCGGAACCTTGATTTCCTTGTTAGCCGTTATCATTAATTGTACTTCATCCATTATTTTACACAAATACATGGCCATTCAGCATAAAAAAAGTAATTCTTATTATAAATTCACTATCTCACATTAACATAGCTCATTTTAGACTCGCTCTGCCAAACAGAAGTCCTTTGTGGGGACCACCTCTTTGTAAGGCCCTTTTAAGACTCCCGGGTGCATTTCCTCTTTAAGGCGCCATCTTTGATGCAGGAGGATTCCACGAGGCTTCTCCTTGGGCGCCGTCACCTTTGATGCTCTGCAGCTCCGACACGATGCTGCCGCCATCTTCTTCTCCGCCGCTCCGAATGCCCTCCGCCGTCGCAGCCTCTGCTCCCCTCCGCTGCCACCTGACTTGCCCCGTCTCCTGCGGCCGTCATGGCCTCTCCCGCGGCTGCCATGGCCGCCGACCCCCTGCGGCTGCCATGGCCGCCCGACGCTACCAGCTCCTCGGCGGGGCCCTTCCGAACCGCCGGCCCCTGGATCCCTCAGCACCCCGCCCGCAGCGCCCCGCCGGCTCACCCCCCCCCTACTAGGCCCCTCTGTGCAGGGCTGCTTGCCTGTGGGGGCTGAGGTCCAGGCCTGGGACATGCCTGTGGGGGCTGGGGCTGCAGGGTCTCTGTGTGAGGTCCGGGCCTGGGACTTGCCTGTGGGGATTAAGGCTGCAGGGTCTCTGTGTGAGGTCCGGGCCTGGGGCTTGCCTGTGGGGGCTGGGGCTGCAGGGTCTCTGTGTGAGGTCCGGGCCTGGGACTTGCCTGTGGGGATTAAGGCTGCAGGGTCTCTGTGTGAGGTCCGGGCCTGGGACTTGCCTGTGGGGATTAAGGCTGCAGGGTCTCTGTGTGAGGTCCGGGCCTGGGACTTGCCTGTGGGGATTAAGGCTGCAGGGTCTCTGTGTGAGGTCCGGGCCTGGGACTTGCCTGTGGGGATTAAGGCTGCAGGGTCTTGGTGTAAGTCTAACTGCTGTGACCTTCGCCCTTTATTGTTCAGCTCCAGAGTGCCTCCCAGCACTGGTCAGCCTTATATAGTCCTTGTTACAGCTACTACCAGGGTTTCCCACCACAGCGCCCTCTGTGGTGTGGCATAGTGCTTACATTACATTTACGGTACTGGGACGATACACACATCATTACATAACAGTGCCCATCTTTGTATGCGGGACGAAGCGTGATATACCTCACACTGTTGGTGAGGTATATCTCCCTCCTGTACAAATGAAACCACAGTTCAAAATGTTGCCGTTGTAGTTCCGTCCTGTTGCAGGTTTAAAGGGTTTTATTTTCACTCATACCTCTCGCTCCTCTGTGTTCCTCAGCTCTTGCGGGATTCTGCAACATCGCTCTGTGGGTTTTGTATCCTATCTGATATATGTTGTGTGCGTTTACAACGATTTATCCTCTTTTTTGTCATTTATCCTGCTCCCACTGAAAGAGATCTATTACACCTTATGTTGTGTATGCATGCCTGTTTACTGTGTGATGTCTGTAACACTGTTATGCCACACTGAATGCAATCTTACACTGTACATACCTTACCTGTACACCAGAGGGTGCTGCTGCTGGAGACCTAAGGGTTACCTCACGGCAGGTAACCCAGTATAAAAAGGAACTCACAGCTTGTTGTCCTCACTCAGGAGCTGCAAATAAAGGACTACAGGTCTGCACTGTTTAAGTATCATACCCTGCCTCGTGGCGTCATGACTAAAGGTGCCTACATACACTACAGCTTACATAAAAAAAAGAAAGACTTGGATTTATATAGTGCCTTTCACAACCACTGGACGTCCCAACGCACTTTACAGCCAACGAAGTACTTTTGAAGTGTAGTCACTGTTGTAATGTAGGAACCCAGCACCAAGCTCCCACAAACAGCAACCAGTTAAATGTGAAAGAGGTAATCTGTTTTTGTGATGTTGGTTGAAGGGGCCATGATGTCCTGCCTGAGATTTCCTGCTGACTGTTAGTACCGGCTAATCAAAGTTAAGCATGTGTCACTTATTAGTGGGGCACAACCAATTCAAACTGTAACTTAATAAAAAACTTATTTTGTTACAATTGAACAAATTAAATGAATCTATTTCCGGGGGCGATGACTCACTCCACTCCCTCCGCTGCCCTCATTCTGTCTCTGATTCTATTACTCTGCGTGTCTGTCTATGATTTTTTCGATGTGTAAATGCTCTCTCCCCAAAAGCTGCTGGACCTGCCGAGCGTTTCCAGTATGTTGTTTTCAGCATCTGCAGTAATTTTCATCCTGCTTTCTGACGTGAAGGACCACAGCTATGAAGAGGGAATTGATCTAACAGCTCCCTCCACTCGCTAACCTGCTTCTCCCAGACATAGCCAGGTGTTGTAGCTGGAGTCTGAGGGCCAGGATACTGGGTCCCTTGCCGTCTGTCAGAGTGGTTCTGCTGCAGGACCAGTTGCTCAGGAGGTCAGTTCCAATCCCAACTCATGGTGCGACCATGACAGCTGGTTGCTATTAAATACCCAACTGGTTCATGAAAGGACAGAATTTGCATTTATTTCACAAGCTCAGGACATCCCAAAGCGCTTTACAGCCAATGAAGTACTTTTGAAGTGCGGTCACTGTTGTAATGTCCCTCAGGGAAGGGAATCTGTCATCCCTCCCCGGTCTGGCCTACACGTGACTCCAGTCCCACACTGTGTGGTTGGCTCAATGCCCCCATGGCAACTGGGGATGGGCAATAAATGTTGCCCTGCCCGTGTCACCCACATTCCAAGAACAAACTGTAACACGGGATTAGACTGAGTCTCAGCAAATCCTCTCCATTTCAAACACTGCCGACTTCCACCTCTAACATTGATCTCCTCCAACCCCCTTTCTGCCCATTGGCTGCTCAAACCCGCATCCTCCAACCCCCTCTCTGCCCATTGGCTGCTCAAGCCCGCACCCTCCAATCCCCTCTCTGCCCATTGGCTGCTCAAACCCGCACCCTCCAATCCCCTTTCTGCCCATTGGCTGCTCAAACCCACACCCTCCAATCTCCTATCTGCCCATTGGCTGCTCAAACCTGCACCCTCCAGACCTGTCTATTCCACAGCTCTCCTTCAATTCGCCACCCTCTGTAAATCTCAACCAAATCTCTGCTGCCTATCCCACACCAAGTCCCGCTCACCTATCACCCCATTACTGATCCACATTGGCCCAGGTCCTCCAACATCTCCAATTTACAATTAGTAGCTCATGTTTCAATCTTTTTGTGGCCTTTCTGTGAATTCTTCCAGCTCTTTCCCCCCCGCATCGCCCCAAATGCTCAGCTCCTCTGATTCTGTCTTGTTGGGCCCCCCTACTTCACTCCACCATTGGTGGCCGTGCCTTCAGCCACCCAGGCCCACACTCTGGAACTCTCTCCCTAAATCCCTGCCCCTCCCCCTCCTCCTTAAAGCCACCTCTGTGGCCGTCTCTCCCTGGATCTCTGTCTTTGGTTCCCACCAGTATTGCCTGATTACACCTCTGTGAAGTCTGACATCTGTCTGCATTAAAGGCGCTATATAAGTGCACGTTCTCTGGTGATGTTAATTAATATATGTGCACTATGTGGTTATATAAGGTGGAAGTGGACAAGAGCACAAAATAAACTGGTCAACTTTATGACTACATGTCAGACTCTTGTTAGTTGACCTTCAACTCTTGCTGCCCCCCCCCACCCCCGTACAGTACACTGGTGGATCAGCCGATGACCCAGGGGCCTGGTTCCCCCCGTCTCCCACTGGAGGGCCAGTGGATGACCCAGGGGGCTGCCCTTCCCCGTACAGTACACTGGTGGATCAACCGTGACCCAGGGGGCTGGTCCCCCCTTCCACAGGAGGGCCAGTGGATGACCCAGTCAGGGGTCAGGATGACTGGAGAGGAAAACCCTTCCCTCCCCCTCCAATTCAGCAGTTAGCCATTTTTGAGATTGCTGTAATCGCTCCCCTACATTGAGAAACATTGAGCGACATTTATGGGAAATGTATTTGTGGAGCAAATAAAGAAATGCCTTTAGCTTGTGATGCAATGTGTCATGGTGATTCACCAGTCAGTGACTGATTCCAGTAACCAGCTGCAGTGGCCGCACGTACCTCTGTGTGTGTTTCAAACATTGCCCAATGTAAGAAAGAAAGACGTGCATTTCTACACACAAATCACAACCTCGGACTTCCCAAAATACTTTACAGCCAATGAAGTACTGTTGTAATGTAGGAAACACAGCAGCCAATTTCCAGATAATGCTTTTTGTTATATTGGTTGAGGGATAGATATTGGCCAAGACAACAGGGAGAACTCCCGTGCTCTTCTTTGAAATAGTGCCGTGAGATTCTTTACATCCACCCCAAAGCAGTCGGGGCCTCGGTTTAACGTCTCATCCTAAAGACAGCACCTCCGACAGGGTGGCGCTCCCTCAGCACTGCACTGGAGTGTCAGCCTCGATGTTATGCTCAAGTCCCTGGAGTGTTACCAACGGTGTCATGGCTGATACAAGATGGTGCAATGCAATGCAAAGTGATTTTCTGTCTAAAGAGCTGTCGCTCTTTTCTGCAATCTCCCTGCTCTCCTTCACAAACCAACATTGTGATCACATAAACAATGTTTCCTGGTGTTCTCCACTTCTTTCCTGCAGCTAATAAGCCACCTCTAGGAGCAGCTCCACTTACAGCCCACGGCCTTGGCCAAGTGACCATTCTTCACATGTCAGTGTAGACAGTGAGTGCTGGCGGGACATTTAACCATGGCGGCATTATACTGAGCGTATCCTGCTGAGGTGTACGCACACACTTTTCCCCACATAGTGCACGGGATTGGGAGCAGGACCTCTGGCCCTGTCACTGGTCACAGTCAGTGAGTTCAGCATAGACAGGATATGTTAAATATCGAATAACTCCACGAGGCTAAGTATGGTGAGCTAGTTAATTGTGTTGCAGGCCAGCATTAACCATTTACATGGGTCATAGTGTACCAGTAATTTATTGGAACATAGCAGGTTCCAGGCCTTCTCAAAGGCTCTGTCTTGAGATTTGTCCCAAACCCAGTCATTACCCTTTCTCAGTAACATGAGCAAGGGCTCTAGCAATGTGCTCAAACTAGGTAGAAAGTTACCGAAATAGTTGAGAAAACCCAGGAACGAACGCAGCTCCATCACACTCTCGGGTCTGGGGGCATTCTTGATGGCCTCTGTCTTCGAGTCTGTAAGTCTGATGCCCTCTGCTGCAATCTTTCTCCCCAGGAATTCGACTTCTGATGCCATGTAAATGCACTTGGAGCATTTTAGCCTGAGTCCCACTCTGTCCAGACGATGTAGAACCTCTTCCAGGTTGTGCAGGTGTTCGGTGGTGTCGTGACCATTGATCAGGATGTCATCTTGGAACACGACGGTTCTCGGGACGGACTTCAGCAAACTCTCCATGTTTCTCTGAAATATGGCTGCCGTCGAGCGAATTCCGAAAGGGCATCTGTGGTATATAAACAGTCCTTTGTACATGTCGATGCACGTCAGTTTGTTCGAAAATTCGACCAGCTCCTGTGTCATGTAAGTGAAGGTCAGGTTCAATTTGGTGAATGACTTCCCCCCCGCTAGCGTTGCAAACAGGTCATCAATCTTGGGTAACGGGTACTGATCCTGTATCAAGACTCGGTTAATCGTTACCTTGTAGTCACCGGAGATCCAGACCGTGCCATCACTTTTCAACACCGGGACAATTGGACTGGCCCATTCACTGAACTCGACGGGCGATATGATTCCTTCCCGTTGGAGTCTGTCCAGTTCGATCTCGACCTTCTCCCTCATCATGTATGGAACCGCCCGAGCCTTGTGATGGACAGATCTTGCATCCGGGCCTAGGTGGATCTGCTGATGCCTGTTTCGTACAACGAGGGAAACTTGCTCAGCACTTGAGCACACGAAGAATCATCCACTGATGTTAAGGCTTTAATATCGTTCCAGTTTCATTTAATTTTCTCAAGCCAACTCCTGCCAAACAGCATTGGGCCATTGCCTGGAACGATCCACAATGATAAATCATGCATAGCTCCATCATACGATACCTTTACTGCCGCGCTGCCAATGACTGGTATGAGCTCTTTGGTGTAGGTACACAGCTTCGCATTGATTGGGCTCAGTTTGGGTCTTTTTGCCTCAGTGTTCCACAGCTTTTCGAAAGCCCTCTGGCTCATTATTGACTGGCTCGCACCCGTGTCTAATTCCATGGATACTGGAACCCCATTTAATTTAACTTCCAGCATTATCAGAGGACTTTTGGTGAAAGAATATACCCCATACATTTCTTCATCCTGTACCTCGGGTTGAGTTGCCTGTGCCGCTTGATCCACGCTGGATTGATCATCCTCAGCCACGTGGTGTGTTGCAGCACGCTTGCTCGGTTGTGGACACATTCGCTGAAGGTGCCCCATTGTTGCACAGCCTTTGCACACGAATTGCTTGAATCAGCATTGATGGGCCCGATGATAGCCCCTACAACACCAACAAGGCGAGATTTGATTCACCCCCGATGGCGGACTTTGAGCAGCTCCAGGTCGTACGAACATGGACAAGTAGGCCCTGCCATGTACAGCTCTGCCTGCCGACGATATTATTTTATGCACAGTAGTTGATGATGAGTTTTGATGCTGGGAAGATACCTGTTTCGAGTTTTCGTCCGTGGACATGCATGCCTGGGCGATCGTGATGGCCCTGCTCAGATCTAGAGATTCAGCAGCCAACAGCTTTTGAAGGATGACCTCGTGGCAGATGCCAAGCATGAAAAAGTCCCACAGCATTTCCTCCAATGCAGCTCCAAAGTTGCACGGCCCAGTGAGATATCTCAGGTCAGCGACAAATTCCGCCACGTCCTGGCCCTCGGAGCGATTGTGCGTATAGAAACGATACTTCGCCATGATGATGCTTTCCTTCGGTTTAGAAACATAGAAACATAGAAAATAGGTACAGGAGTAGGCCATTCGGCCCTTCTAGCCTGCACCGCCATTCAATGAGTTCATGGCTGAACATTCAACTTCAGTACCCCATTCCTGCTTTCTCGCCATACCCCTTGATCCCCCTAGTAGTAAGGACCTCATCTAACTCCTTTTTGAATATATTTAGTGAATTGGCCTCAACAACTTTCTGTGGTAGAGAATTCCACAGGTTCACCACTCTCTGGGTGAAGAAGTTCCTCCGCATCTCGGTCCTAAATGGCTTACCCCTTATCCTTAGACTGTGACCTCTGGTTCTGGACTTCCCCAACATTGGGAACATTCTTCCTGCATCTAACCTGTCTAACCCCGTCAGAATTTTAAATGTTTCTATGAGGTCCCCTCTCATTCTTCTGAACTCCAGTGAATACAAGCCCAGTTGATCCAGTCTTTCTTGATAGGTCAGTCCCGCCATCCCGGGAATCAGTCTGGTGAACCTTCGCTGCACTCCCTCAATAGCAAGAATGTCCTTCCTCAGGTTAGGAGACCAAAACTGTACACAATACTCCAGGTGTGGCCTCACCAATGCCCTGTACAACTGTAGCAACACCTCCCTGCCCCTGTACTCAAATCCCCTTGCTATGAAGGCCAACATGCCATTTGCTTTTTTAACCGCCTGCTGCACCTGCATGCCAACCTTCAATGACTGATGTACCATGACACCCAGGTCTCTTTGCACCTCCCCTTTTCCTAATCTGTCACCATTCAGATAATAGTCTGTCTCTCTGTTTTTACTACCAAAGTGGATAACCTCACATTTATCCACATTATACTTCATCTGCCATGCATTTGCCCACTTACCTAACCTATCCAAGTCGCTCTGCAGCCTCACAGCATCCTCCTCGCAGCTCACACTGCCACCCAACTTAGTGTCATCCGCAAATTTGGAGATACTACATTTAATCCCCTCATCTAAATCATTAGTGTACAGTGTAAACAGCTGGGGCCCCAGCACAGAACCTTGCGGTACCCCACTAGTCACTGCCTGCCATTCTGAAAAGTACCCATTTACTCCTACTCTTTGCTTCCTGTCTGACAACCAGTTCTCAATCCATGTCAGTACACTACCTCCAATCCCATGTGCTTTAACTTTGCACATCAATCTCTTGTGTGGGACCTTGTCGAACGCCTTCTGAAAGTCCAAATATACCACATCATTTAAGGTGGTTCCACACCAGCGTACACAATTCATTGTAAGTCTTATCCGTTGGTTGAGTCGTTGAGAGTAGATTCTTGATTAGGTCATAAATGTTTGACCCACAAGTGGTGAGGAGATTCCCCCCTGCGCTTAATTGCGTTATCGGTTCCTTCCAATCCGTTGGCTACGAAGTACTGGTCGAGGCGATCAGTGAAATCCTCCCAGTCTTCCCCTTCCATGAATCTCTCCATAATTCCAACAGACATGGTTGCGTGAAAGTTCGTATTTTTAACTCGTCGCCAATTGTTAAGTATTACGGGCCCAAGTTTCCACATGATTTGCGCCTGATTTTTAGGAGCAACTGGTGGAGAACGGACTATCTTAGAAATCGCAATTCTCCACATTTTTTTTTCTGCAGTTCTAGTCAGGTAGAACAGTTCTACTTTGGAACAGAATTTTTTCTTCAAAAGGGGGCGTGTCCGGCCACTGACGCCTGATTTCAAAGTTTCCACAGTGAAAACGTACTCCAAACTAACTTAGAATGGAGCAAGTGAAGATTTTTGTAGAACTGAAAAAACCTGTTCTACACATTAAAAAATCAGGCGCAGGTTACAAATTAGGCGTCCAGAACGAGGTGGGGGAAGGGAAGTCATTAAATTCTACAATAAATCCTTATTTATACTTCTACAAATATTATACAAATAAATCCAACCTGAATAAACATTTATAAGCAAAGAAAAGATTAAATAAACCATCTTCCTACCTGTGTGAAAGTGCTTCAGCCAGCCTCACAAGTTCGTTCGTTCGTTCCCAACGGCAGGGGGGGGAGGAGGAAGCCGTTCCCGATGGCGGGAGGGAGGGAGTGCGGGCCCGCCCGCCCGAACGCAGCGGGATGTGGGGGGGGAGGAAGACTTTCCCGACGGCGGGAGGGAGGGGAGTACGGGCCCGCCCGCCCGAACGCAGCGGGGGAGGGGGGAGGAAGACGTTCCAGACGGCGGGAGGGAGGGAGACAGTGAGAAGGCTGCAGGAAGCCTCAGTACTGATGTGCTGATGGCAATGTGCTTTTATTAAAAAATGTTCAAAAATTAAACAGCTACAAAGAACTTCAAAAATGGCCGAGTGCCAATGTTTTCCTTCACACTGCGCGTGCGCGAACGCTCCAACGCGCACGCGCAGGGTTGCTGGCAGGAAAAAAACTAATTTAAATGGTACCCGCCCTCTCCCACTTACAAAATCGCCTCGAGTGTAGGTTCAACCCCCTGGGCGCCGCGCCAAACAGACAAGGAGCTGCAGGGCTCTCCAGAATCGCGCGTTTTTTTTCCGCCGCCGTTTTAAGCGCGAAAAACGGGCACCCAGCTAGGAGGGGCGCCCGTTTTTTATCATGTGGAAACTTGGGCCCTAAATAACTCCATGAGGCTAAGTACGGTGAGCTAGTTTAGGCATGACCTTACTCCAGTTTATTTATTCTCAAAGTCAGGATTCAACATGGCTGCCAACATTATATACACGGCTTGCATGTATCCGCCAGTGACCATTAGGACTCCGACAGTCACGCCCTCCGGTGGCAGGTAAAACCCAGTTAACATACATAACAGGATACACTGCACCACCTTACCTCGTACCTTTCAAAGCGCTTCACAGAGGTGTAAGCCAAAGAAAAATGGGTAGCAAGCTAAAAATGAGTTATTAGGAGGGTCAGAAGTTGGGTTTTAAGGAGAAGCGGAATGGTTTATGGAGGGAGTGTGAGGCTGAGGTGACTGAAGGCACGACTTCCAATGGTGGGCTGAAGCGAATGGGGGACCTTACCGTTATTGTTCATCACTCAGTTCCCGTCCACAGCCTCCATTCAGGCTCAAAGGGCCGAATGGCCTACTCCTGCACCTATTTTCTATGTTTCTATTTCGGGCAGAAAGAGGTATCCAGTGAGTAGTTCACAGCCCGTTAAGATGTAATTACCTGTTTAATCACCTCTAGTGCCAGGCAATACTGAAGGTATGTGAAGAAATTGGGAACACAGTGATTGACAAATGTATGAACAGAGGCCGCTTTCACACCGCAGTGAGATGGTTTTTAGTCAGTCGCTAATCTTGGATTTCACAATCTGTCCAAAAAACAAGTTCACTTTCGCTACTTCCCGATTGAAGTAATTCCACATGGAGAGTTCACCAGACTGATTCCCGGGATGGCAGGACTGACATATGAGGAGAGACTAGATCGACTGGGCTTGTATTCACTGGAGTTTAGAAGGATGAGAGGGGATCTCATAGAAACGTATAAGATTCTGACGGGACTGGACAGGTTAGATGCAGGAAGAATGTTCCTGATGTTGGGGAAGTCCAGAACCAGGGGTCACAGTCTAAGGATAAGGGGTAAGCCATTTAGGACTGAGATGAGGAGAAACTTCTTCACTCAGAGAGTTGTTAACCTGTGGAATTCCCTGCCGCAGAGAGTTGTTGATGCCAATTCATTGGATATATTCAAGAGGGAGTTAGATATGGCCCTAAGGGGATCAAGGGGTATGGAGAGAAAGCAGGAAAGGGGTACTGAGGGAATGATCAGCCATGATCTTATTGAATGATGGTGTAGACTCGAAGGGTCGAATGGCATACTCCTGCACCTATTTTCTATGTTTCTATGTTTCTATCTATTGATGGCAGTTTCCAATTGAAGCTCCTCCTTCAGTTCCCCTCCCAAACAGCATGGATTCATATACACCCTCCACTGCATATAATGGGCAAATGGGGTTAGCTCCCACCTGCCCGCTGTAAACACACTGGGGACAGTACCACACCACACTCAGAGCAGCACTCGCTGAGGGGTGAGGGGTTGAGGGGGATGAGGGGTGAAGGGTGAGCGAGGTTCTGGACATGACTCAGCTGTCTTCCTGCGGGGGTCAGAGAGCAGGGTAACATGGGGTCATGGCGGGAAGGCAGTGGGACAAGACCCTCCCAACGGCCCCAGCCCCGCCCCACCAGAGTTAACACTGGGAGAAACAAGAAAGTACCGGTGTGAGGATAGTGTGAGACTCGGGCCTGGACAGTCACTTCACATTTTCAGCTTTTAGTAAAATAAAAGCAAAATAAGCAGTTGCATTTCTATAGCGCCTTTCACAACCTCAGGACGTCCCAAAGTGCTTTACAGCCAATGAAGTACTTTTGGAGTGTAGTCACTGTTGTAATGTGGGAAACGCAGTAGCCAATCTACGCACAGCAAGCTCCCACAAACAGCAATGTGATAATGACCAGATCATCTGTTTTTGTTATGTTGATTGAGGGATAAATATTGGCCCTAGGACACCGGGGAGAACTCCCCTGCTCTTCTTCAAAATAGCGCCACGGGATCTTTTACATCCACCTGAGAGCTTAGGTTTAGTGTCTGATCTGAAGGGCAGATGGGGGAGAGGGATAAAGCTGGCAGTTACAGGGCAGACAGACTTACTTTGTGGTGAGCAAACCTTCAGAGAGTATAATCTGAGGGCAATTGTTTCCATGCCGAGCCGGCAGTGACGGCCTTTCCCTTTACGGGAGGGAGGAGGCTGTGATTTCGGCAGCGTGCCCGGGACATTGGGCGCGCTCTGCCGCCACCGCCCCTCCTGCCCGGATTAGCGCTCCGGGGGAAGTTACCGCTTGATTCACTGCTCCGCATCCTGGAGCGCTAAACCACAACTTCGCGTCAGCTTCACTTGCTAAACGCCCGCCAATACTTTCCCACTTCCGCAAACACAAGGAAGTTATATAAACCTTTGTACATCACTGCTTAGGCTTCAGCTGGAGTATTGAGTCCAATTCTGGGCATCGCACTTTAGACAGGCTGTGAGGCCCTTGGAGAGGGTGAAGGAGAGAGTTACTCGAATGGTACCAGGGATGAGGGACTTGAGTGATGTGGAGAGACTGGAGAACCTGGGGTTGTTCTCCTTAGAGAAGAAGGGAGGGAAATTGGGCTACTTTGTGCCTTCCATTAGCATCCCTGGGGTGGGGGGGGGGGGGGCAACAGGGCCCTTACCCTCCCCGGGTATTCTGTCAGCAGTTCTCCTGCATCAATGTCACTGAGGAGCAGTGTGTGTGAAGGCTGCATTTCAGCAAGGATGTGGTCACAGAGCTCTGCCATCTGCTGCACCCAGACCTGGAGCCTCAGACCAGGGCGAGGACAGCTCTCTCAGTGGCAGTCAGGGTCACCATCGCGCTCAATTTCTACACCAATGGATCTTTCCAGGGAGCAACAGGAGACACTCCAACGTCTCCCAGTTTGCCGTCCATTGCTCCATCCCCGAGGTCACAGATTCTCTGTACAGAAGGAGGAGGGACTACATCTCCTTCCCCATGAGCGAGAGAAGCAGCTCGAGCGACATGTGGCTTTACCAGGATAGCGGGCTTCCCCACGGTGCAGGGCGTCATTGGCTGCACCCATGGTGCATCACAATCCTGAGATCTTCCGTAACCGCAAAGGCTCCCGCTCATTGAATGACCAGTCGGTGTGTGACCACACACACTATACTCACTGTCAATACCCGCTATCCTGGCAACAGCCACATGGCTTTCATCCTGCGCCAGACCGGTGTGCCAGCTCTGTGACAGCCCCCAAATGAAGCTCGTGGCTGGCTGCTCGGAGACAAGGGCTATCCGCTCTCCACCCGGCCCATGACTCCCCTCCACAACCCCACCGCTCCTGCCCAGACCTCGTACAATGGGAGCCATGTCACCACCAGGAACATCACTGAGCAGACCATCGGAGTGCGGAAGCAATGGTTCCGCTGCCTTGACCACTCAGGAGGAGTCTTGCAGTACTTGGCTGAGCGGGTATCCCTATTCGTCGTCGTCTGCTGCAAGCTGCACAACCTGACCATCATGAGGGCACAGCCATTGTCACCAGGCATAGCCGCACCACCTCAGGAGGAGGAGCAGGAGCAGGAGGAGGACCAGTATCAGCAGGAGGAGGAGGAGGAACAGCAACACCAGCGATGGAGGAAGCAGCCACTCAATCGGCCTTCTGCCAGGGCAGTATAGTGTAATGTCTGTAGCTCCACACTGTGGACTCCTGTGGCACTGCAGCCAGTGCTGTTTATAATAAAGGGACCAGGTCACTTGATGAGGTGACTTCTGGAAGATTCTGCCATTTTAAGGCTGTGTATGCTGTGAGCACCTTGAAGATATCGCAATGGCGACGAGGATGGGATTTAGTGGATAAAACAAAGCTGCAATTTTTGTTGGTGGAGGAGTCAGCCAACCGACAGAGAGACTTTGAGAGCTTCTCTGTTTTGATTAACAGCTACAAATCTGAGGTAAATTACAAGCACACTTGTTTGAACTGCCAGAGTCCAGATGGCCGCACCTATGGGGGTAATAGGGCATTTGGGGGAATTTCAACGTGACCGTGAAAGTTTCAGAGCGTATGTGGAGTGGCTAGAAATGTTTTTCACCACAAATAATATAATTGAAGTCCCCGATGATGAAAACCATAACTGAGTGCTTTTGGAATGACAACGGGCTATTTTCTTAACTGAAGCAGGGCCCGAGGTGTATGAAACCTTGAGAAATTTGCTTGTGCCTGATAAGCCAAAGGACACAACTCTTAAGCAGATTCAGCACTACAGCCCCGTGCGCTTGGAAACTGCTGAAAGTTATCGTTTCAGAATACGAGATCAGTTAATCAAAGAAAATATCAGTGAGTACATTGCAGCATTAAAAAAGCTATCTATTCAGTGCAATTTTGGAGACTTTCAGGATGGAGCATTGCGCAACCGTTTTGTTTGTGGGATGCAAAATGATGCGATCAGAAGAAAGTTATTGACAATGCATAACTTGACTTTTGATTTAGCTTGTCAGACAATGAACATGGCCGACCAATATTCCCGAGAATTTAATACTGTTTTCAGTCATCAGACAACTGAGGTGAATCGCCTGCAGGTTAAAAGTAAAAGGCAGTGGGGCCCCAAAGTCTCAGAAACTGGCAATGGTAATAGAGCATTGAAGTCCTGCTATCGGTGCCTGGGACAACACATTGCTCAAAGTTGTCCATATGTGAAGGCAGAGTGTTTCTTCTGCCTTCTGGGCATCTTGCGACGGCATGCTGATTGAAGGGTAAACCAGCTTTCAAAGCTATGAGTAGAAATGCCAGAGACTACATAGCATGGAAGAAAAACAACAGGATGAGGAGATGTTAGAGCTAAACATCATCAGGAGCATGAGGTTAACGGACAGCGATTCGAAAAGTATCATAATCCACACAGATGTTGCAGGAATCAAGATATCCATGGAAATCGACACTGGTGCATCCGTGAGTGTCGTACCGGAGTCGCTATACGTCGACAAATTGCGTGATTTCCCATTGGAGAAATCCAAGATAGAGCTGCGAGGCTACTCGGGAGAGAACATTCCTGTGGTAGGTCGTATCACCGTACCGGTGAAATATAAAGATCAATTTCAGAGCTTGCCTCTAATAGTAGTGAAAGGCGACAAGCCTGCCTTACTAGGAAGAAATTGGTTGGGATCACTGAAGCTGGATTGGAGTGAGATTTTTCGTGTTGAAATGAGATTTGTATCAAAGGATGATGTCATCAAGAATTATCCGAAGGTGTTCTGTGAAACAGGCAGTCCGATCCAAGGCTCCAAGGCGAGTGTCAGGGTACAGAAGGATGCTAGATCGGTTTACTACAAGCCACGTCCCGTACCATATGCACTTAAGGAGAAAGTTGAGCAAGAACTCAAAAGACTAGAGACTGAGAATATTATTTCTAAGATAGATCGATGTAATTGGGTTACACCCATTGTTGTTGTACCTAAGTCCGATGGCAAGGTAAAATTGTGTGGTGATTATAAAGTAACCGTAAACCAGGTTCTAGAGGGTAATGTCCCCAATACATTGCCGAATATAGAAGATTTGTTCACAACACTGACAGGGGGTCAGATCTTCTCAAAGTTGAATCTTATGAATGCCTACTTACAGCTTGAAATAAATGAGGAGTCCAAATCATGTTTGTCTATAAATACCCATCTAGGCCTATATCAATTTAATAGGCTACCATTTGGAGTGTCTTCCGCCCCTGTCATATTCCAAGGGGTGATGAACCTGATTTTGCAAGGTATTGAAGGGGTAGTATGTTATTTGGATGACATACTAATTTCAGCACCAAATAGGCAAATTCATAATAATATATTGAATGAAGTTCTCAAATGGCTAGAGAAGCACAGAGTACGAATGACTGCTCGCAAGTGTGAGTTATTTCAAAACTCAGTGGAGTACTTAGGGTACAGAGTAGACAAAGATGGTTTACATCCAACCATGGGCAAGCTGGAATCAATCAGAAATGCACCCACTCCCAAGAATGTCACTGAACTTCGATAATTTTTGGGTCTTTTGAATTATTATGGGAAGTTCTTATCAAATTTGGTTACAGTATTACATCCACTGAATGAACTGTTGAAAAAACAGATCCATTGGAAGTGGTCAAAAGAACGCGATACAGCATTCAAGGAGTGTAAAAACAAATTGGTAGAGAGCACCATGACGTTAGTTCACTATGACGTATCTAAGGAGATCAAGCTAGCATGTGATACCTCTCCATATGGAGTTGGGGCAGTAATCTCTCATGTGTTACCTAGTGGGGAGGAGAGACCAATTGCTTTTGCAGTGCCAGTGAGCGTAATTATGCGTAAATCAAAAGGGAAGCTTTGGCATTCATTTTTCGGGTCAAGAAGTTTCACAAATACTTATATGGTCGTAAGTTTACCATCGTTACGGACCATAAGCCCCTGACAGCAATCCTCCATCCAAAGTCCCCAGTTCCAACATTAGCTGCAGCCTGAATGCAGAGATGGTCTTTGATTTTGTCAGCATATACATATGATATTATATACAGATGATCAGCTGATCACAGTAATGTTGATGCTATGTCTAGATTGCTTTCCCCATCACAAGTTACACCCGATAGGGAAGAAGTGTTTTATTTTTCATACATTGATGAACTGCCAGTCACAGCTGAAGAGATTGGTAGAGCAACCAAACGTGACCCAGTGATGTCAAAGGTGTATGAGAATATTGCAAATGGATGGCCAAACCAGGTAACAGACAAAGATATTCATCCATTCTTCATTCGTAGGAATAAATTATCAGTCGATAAAGATTGTATCATGTGGGGTGCAAGAATGGTTATACCAAATAAATTCAGGTTCAATTTATTAGGAGATCTCCATGACCAGCACCTGGGAATGTGCTTGACCAAGAGTTTTGCACGCAGTTACTTATGGTGGCCATGTCTTGATAAAGATATAGAGTACATTGTGAGTCAATGTACGACATGTCAATCGGTAAGCAACAACCACCATTAGTACCATTACAGCCATGGAAATGGCCTCCCAGGGTGTGGCAAAATCTACATATCAATTTTGCTGAGCTAGAAGGACAACAATTGTTCATTGTGATTGATAGCCATTCGAAGTGGGTTGAGGTGCTTCCAATGTGGAAAATAACAACAAGACATTTTACGAAGATTATTTTCTTCATTTGGCCTACCAGAAGAAATTGTTTCTGATAATGGACCACAATTTCGTTGAGCAAAAATGATGTGAAACATATCAAGGTTCCACTGTACCACCCTGCTTCAAATGGTGCAGCAGAGCGCACTGTACAAATTGTAAAATGTGCCCTCATAAAACAGATGTTGGATCCAAATCCAAAGAAACGACAGTTGTCATTGGACCATAAATCGGCTAATTTCCTAATTACGTATCATAATGCTCCTCACACAACTACTTGTAGAACACCAGCAGAGTTGTTTCTCAAATGATAGCCACGAACCAAATTCTTGTTGTTAAAATCAAACTTGGCACAGTCTGTAAAAGAGACACAATTAAGACAGAAAGTGAATCATGATAGAGGTAGAGTAAAAGAGAGAAGTGTGAAATTAAATCAGAAGGTAAGAGTGAAGAACCATCACCATAAATGGTTAAAATGGTTACCAGGAAGAATGGTGAAGATATGTGGTCCTCGCACATATTTGGTCAAGATGTTTAATCATGGACAGGTTAGGTTTGTTCACGTTGATCATATTTTACCTACAGACATGGAAGTAGTTGAAGGTGGGAATGATTCAATTGTTTCTGACTCATCAGATAGTTTTGATACACCAGTAGCAAATCCTAAATCCAATGTACTCGAAACAAGTCCAAGAGAAAGTCAGAATTTAAGTCAGAGTCCGAGTCAGGCAGACAAACAGTCTAAGGTTGTAGAGAGTTCAAATGGAAATCAAGGGCATCCCTTGGAGGAAAACTTTCCTCAGGATCAGCCTCGAATGAGTTTAAATTCGACACCATGTTTGGAAGGTTCTGTTCGAGAGTGAAGGTATCCTCTTCGAAACAGAAAACAAGTGGTTAAGCTTGATTTGTAAATATGGCAAAATAAGTCCATATTCTCTGTTCTGTATAAACATGAAAGTTATGTTTAATGATTGCTTGTTATAATTACTTCATTAAGAAGGGAGAAGTGTAATGTCTGTAGCTCCACACTGTGGACTCCCGTGGCACTGCAACCAGTGCTGTTTATAACAAAGGGACCAGGTCACCTGACGAGGTGACTTCTGGAAGATTGTGCCATCTTAAGGCTGTGTGCTCCCTGAAGATATCAAATACGGGAGCACCTCATCAGGCACCGGCTCCAATAATTTCCCTTTCCATACCACAGCCCCAAAACTGAAATGAGAGACAGCACCAATATGCAACATTGCAATTTTAATTTTATGTTATAACATTCACCACAATTAAAAAAACCAATTAAATTTACGAATCACCCATGTGCAAAACCTTATGGGCCTGAAATTGATTTCCTCACCGCCCGCTGCTACTGACATTCCTCTTGCAGATCCGCCCAGTGCCACTTTCAGGGTAGCCTGGAGCGGGCAGGAGGGCAGAGCCGCTGGGAACCGCGCGTTGACGTCAGCGGACAGCCGAGTGGCACACCTGAGCTCCCGTCTGCTGAGCTTCCAGATTCCTGCGGGCAGGAGTCGATGGCAGAATGGGGGCAGACCGCTGGCTCCAGGCTGGTCTGTCCCCAACGGTGAGACTGAAGATACTGAAAAAAAGGTTAGTATACTTTTTTTAAAATATTTTTCCACGGCGACTTACCTCAATGGGGTCCACTGAAGGTCTTCCGATGGATTTTTTTTTGTTGATGATTTTAATTTCCAGATCTTCGACCCACCGTGGGCCCGATTCCATCCTTGGCGGCACTTGGGTGGCAAGCTCCTCTGCCGCCGAGAATACGACCTCCCGCCGGCTGCCACCCAGATTGGCGGCGTACATCACAGATTTGCCGTCCGCCGACCTTCGAAGGACCTGGGTGATGAAAACCCCGCCCAAAGAACTGTCAGGGACCTCGGCGGCACTTTGGGCAGCACTGGGCGGGCGGAGACCTTCACCAAATTCGGGCCCCTGATCCACTCTTCCCACTGCCTTTACCTATTCTAATACCCCTCCGCAGCGTGTCCCCTGTGACTGCAGCACGGCTGGTGGAAGGCTGCAGTGTGTCAGGGCCAGAGACTACAGATGGCCTTGCAGGATGCCCTCGACCAGCTCTGGGCCTGGAAGGCCCGGCTGTAGGCTGCACCACCTCAGGCTGGGCGGCGGCAGTCTGGGCTGGCTGGGTGACAGGCAGCAACAAGGGCAATGGTGGAGTGGCAGTGGTGGGATCAGGAATGCTGTTATCCTGAGAGAGGACAGCAGGTTCCTGCTGCACTGACCCACTGCCACTGCCCCGGGGCAGCACCTCAGCATCTCCACCAGTCTGTTGCAGGACAGATTGCTGGGCTGCTGCGACACCGTGAGATCCCCGGTCGACTGTGGTGGACCCAGCGGCGATGGCAGCAGTCAGAGCTTGCGTGGCATCCGCGGAGACTGTGTGACAGCACCAAGACATTGCATGGCATCATGCTGAGCCTGGGTGAGAGCAGTCGGAGACTGGATGGCAGCAGTCACTGACTGTATGACAAGCACCAAGACATGAGAGCAGTCTGAGCATCCATGTGAGCCACTGACTCCATTTCAGCACCAAGACGTTGCGTGGCTTCCACCTGTGCTGCAATGGAAGCTGCCACATCGCCCATAACACGTGTCATACATAAGACCGGTTCTGGGGGAGGTGGGACCAGTGCAAACCAGACGGTCTGCACCTGGGCAGGACCGGAAGCGATGTCCTAGGGGGAGTGTTTGCTAGTGCTGTTGGGGAGGGGTTAAACTAATATGGCAGGTGGATGGGAATCTATGCAGGGAGACAGAGGGAAGTAAAATGGGGGCAGAAGCAAAAGGTAGGAAGGAGATAAGTAAAGTGGAGGGCAGAGAAATAAAGGACAAAAGTCAAAAAGGGCCACATTACAACACATTACGACGTGGATTGAGAACTGGTTGTCAGACAGGAAGCAAAGAGTCGGAGTAAATGGGTACTTTTCAGAATGGCAGGCAGTGACTAGTGGGGTACCGCAGGGTTCTGTGCTGGGGCCCCAGCTGTTTACATTGTACATTAATGATTTAGACGAGGGGATTAAATGTAGTATCTCCAAATTTGCGGATGACACTAAGTTGGGTGGCAGTGTGAGCTGAGAGGAGGATGCTATGAGGTTGCAGAGTGACTTGGATAGGTTAGGTGAGTGGGCAAATGCGTGGCAGATGAAGTATAATGTGGATAAATGTGAGGTTATCCACTTTGGTGGTAAAAACAGAGAGACAGACTATTATCTGAATGGTGACAGATTAGGAAAAGGGGAGGTGCAACGAGACCTGGGTGTCATGGTACATCAGTCATTGAAGGTTGGCATGCAGGTACAGCAGGCGGTTAAGAAAGCAAATGGCATGTTGGCCTTCATAGCGAGGGGATTCGAGTACAGGGGCAGGGAGGTGTTGCTACAGTTGTACAGGGCCTTGGTGAGGCCACACCTGGAGTATTGTGCACAGTTTTGGTCTCCTAACTTGAGGAAGGACATTCTTGCTATTGAGGGAGTGCAGCGAAGATTCACCAGACTGATTCCCGGGATGGTGGGACTGACCTATCAAGAAAGATTGGATCAACTGGGCTTGTATTCACTGGAGTTCAGAAGAGTGAGAGGGGACCTCATAGAAACGTTTAAAAATCTGACGGGTTTGGACAGGTTGGATGCAGGAAGAATGTTCCCAATGTTAGGAAAGTCCAGAACCAGGGGTCACAGTCTAAGGATAAGGGGTAAGCCATTTAGGACCGAGATGAGGAGAAACTTCTTCACCCAGAGAGTGGTGAACCTGTGGAATTCTCTACCACAGAAAGTTGTTGAGGCCAATTCAGTAAATATATTCAAAAGGGAGTTAGATGAAGTCCTTACTACTCGGGGGATCAAGGGGTATGGCGAGAAAGCAGGAATGGGGTACTGAAGTTTCATGTTCAGCCATGAACTCATTGAATGGCGGTGCAGGCTAGAAGGGCTGAATGACCTGCTCCTGCACCTATTTTCTATGTTTCTATGTTTTCTATATAAAAGAACAAAGAGTGTTAAAAAAAACAAGCCTGTAGGCTCTGTGTCTCAATGCGAGGAGCATTCGTAATAAGGAGAATGAATTAACTGCGCAGATAGCTGTTAACGGATATGATGTAATTGGGATTACGGAGACATGGCTCCAGGGTGACCAAGGCTGGGAACTCAACATCCAGGGATATTCAATATTCAGGAAGGACAGACAGAAAGGAAAAGGAGGTGGGGAAGGGTTGCTGGTTAAAGAGGAGATTAACGGAATAGTAAGGAAGGACTTTAGCTTGGATGATGTCGAATCTGTATGGGTAGAGCTGTGGAACACCAAAGGGAAGAAAACGCCAGTGAGAGTTGTGCACAGACCACCAAACAGTAGTAGTGAGGTTGGGGATGGCATCAAACAGGAAATTAGGGATGCGTGCAATACAAGTACAGCAGTTATCATGGGTGACTTTAATCTACATATTGATTAGGCTAACAAAACTGGTAGCAATACGGTGGAGGAGGATTTCCTGGAGTGTATTAGGGATGGTTTTCTAGACCAATATGTTGGGGAACCAACGAGAAAGCTGGCCTTCCTAGACTGGGTGTTGTGTAATGAGAAAGGACTAATTAGCAATCTGGTCGCGCGAGGCCCCTTGCGGAAGAATTCATATGGTAGAATTCTTCATTAAGATGGAGAGTGACACAGTTAAGTCAGAGACTAGGGTCCTGAATTTAAAGAAAGGTAACTTCAATGGTATGAGACATGAATTGGCTAGCATAGACAGGCAAATGATACTCAAAGGGTTGACGGTGGATAGGCAATGGCAGACATTTAAAGATCACATGGATGAACTTCAACAATTGTACATTCCTGTCTGGAGTAAAAAATAAACCTGGAAGGTGGCTCAGCAGTGGCTAACAAGAAAAATTAGGGATATTGTTAAATCCAAGGAAGAGGCATATAAATTGGCCAGAAAAAGCAACAAACCTGAGGACTGGGAGACATTTAGAATTCAGCAGAGGAGAACAAAGGGTTTAATTAGGAGGGGGAAAATAGAGTATGAGAGTAAGCTTGCAGGGAACATCTAAACTGACTGCAAAAGCTTCTATAGATATGTGAAGAGAAAAAGATTAGTGAAGACTAAAGTAGGTCCCTTGCGGTCAGAATCAGGTGAATTCATAATGGGGAACAAGGAAATGGCAGACCAATTGACCAAATACTTTGGTTCTGTCTTCACTAAGGAAGACACAAATAACCTTCCAGAAATACTAAGGGACCGAAAGTCGAGTGAGAAGGAGGAACTGAAGGAAATCTTTATTAGTCAGGAAATTGTGTTAGGGAAATTGATGGGATTAAAGGCCAGAAAATCCCCAGGGCCTGATAGTCTGCCTCCCAGAGTACTTAAGGAAGTGGCCCTAGAAATAGTGGATGCATTGGTGGCTAATTTCCAACATTCTGTAGACTCTGGATCAGTTCCTATGGACTGGAGGGTAACTAATGTAACCCCACTTTTTAAAAAAGGATGGAGAGAGAAAACAGGGAATTATAGACCGGTCAGCCTGACATCAGTAGTGGGGAAAATGTTGGAATCAATTATTAAAGATGTAATAGCAGCGTATTTGGAAAACAGTGACAGGATCGGTCCAAGACAGCATGAATTTATGAAAGGAAAATCATGCTTGACAAATCTTCTAGAATTTTTTGAGGATGTAACTAGTTTTGAGGATGTAACTAAAAGGGAGTTAGATGTGGCCCTTACGGCTAAAGGGATCAAGGGGGTCTAGAGAGAAAGCACAATGGGGTACTGAAGTTGCATGATCAGCCGTGATCATATTGAATGGTGGTGCAGACTCGAAGGGCCAAATGGCCTAATCCTGCACCTATTTTCTATGTTACTATGTTTCTAACATAAGAAATAGGAGCAGGATTCGGCCATTTGGTCCCTCGAACCTGCTCCGCCATTCAATAAGACCATGGCTGATCTAATCATGGACTCAGCTCCACTTCTCTGCCCATTCCCCATTATCCTTTACTCCCTCATCGCTCAAAAATCTGTCTATCTCCACCTTAAATATATTCAATGACCCAGCCTCCACAGCTCTCTGGGACAGAGAATTCCACTGATTTACAACCCACTGAGAGAAGAAATTCCTCTTCATCTCAGTTTTAAATGTGCGTCTCCTTATTCTGAAACTATGCCCCCTAGTTCTAGATTCCCCCACGAGGGGAAACATCCTCTCTGCATCTATCCTGTCGAGCCCCTCATTATCTTTCTGTTTCAATAGAATTATAATGCCCGAAATTGGTGCCGGCTGTCGCTGAGTTTTTTCAGCCGTCTCCCCTCGGTGACAGATTCCTCCAGGTCTTCAGCTGGCGGGAGGGGAGTACTGCCGGGAACCGGCCGCTGACGGCCGCTGGCGGCCTGGTCGAGTAAGTGTCCTCCTGCCCACCGAGCTGCCATATTGGTGCAGGCGGATGTTGACGGCAGCAGGACCTTTATATGGAGGCAGGTCTAACCCCCACGGTAAGTACGAAGACCTGCAAATAAAGCTTAGTGAACATCTTTAAAAAAGAATTACCAGCAATTTATCTGTATGGGCTCTCCTGAACGTGTTCCAGTATTTTTTTTAAAGATTTTTATTTTATTTGCTCCCCCCTCCCTGGGCCCGACTCAATCCTCGGCGGCACTTTGGCGAAGATCGCATTTGCCGCCGAGATTGGGAGCTCCCGCCTACTGCCGCCCCGATTGACGGTGTAAGCCGTTATTTTGCCGCCGGGCGGTATTGCCATCTCTTTCAGAGGGATCTTCGTGGCAAAGTACCACCCAGTCTCTCGGCGGCCATTGGCGGTCGTTTGGGCAGCACTTAGGTTTGACCACGTTCAGGCCCTTAGAATCATAGAAGTTTACAGCGTAGAAGGAGGCCATTTAGGCCCATCGTGTCCATCACTTCCTATTCTTCTCAACTCAACTGAGCATAGGCCCAACCTACTCAACCTTTAAATCAACCACCTCATCTCAGGAATCAACCTAGTGAACCTTCTCTGAACAGCCTCCAATGCAAGTATATCCTTCCTTAAATACGGAGACCAAAACTGTACATAGTACTCCAGGTGTGGCCTCACCACCACCCTGTACAGTTGTAGCAGGACTTCCCAGCTTTTGTTATGAGGTCTGGGCCCGCACAGTTCTCTGGGAGTCCACCATCGTCTGCACACTGGCAATGACGGGCTCCATGGTGTGCACGGAGCTCTGTGCAATGCTGGAGGTGGACTCCTCCACACTCCTTACCACTTCCGACAGGCTCTCCGCACCCTTGCTAGTGCACCTATCATGTCGGAGTGCATGGCCATCACCCTTTGTGTAACCGCCTCCCCATTGAGGTCCTCATCGGAGTCCTGTGCAGCAGAACTCGCCCTCCGGGGTGCTGGCTCCCGAGGTTCCCTTCCCCCTTGACCGTGCTGCAGTCCTGGTGCATCACCCAGTGCAGACCCCTCCACTAGCCTAACCTCTAAGGACCGCGTAGTGCCAGTCTCTGAGCTGGTGCCTGCGGGTGGGAGAAGCAGTGACGCAGTGGCTCCTCCCCCTCTTCTCCTTCCTCACTCTCACTGCGGGGCTCTGGCACAGGCTGCTCATCTGCTGGCTGATTATCTGAAAGCATAAATGGCACAAGACTCACGTTAAGGTGAGGACAGGGGGGCAGGAATGGAGCAAGGAAGGCAGACAGTATCAGGAGCTGGAAAGTGAGAAAGCCTCCTGGTGTGAGGGGGAAGTGGGATGAGAGAAAGGGAGGGGTGAAGACACCCCCAGCGATGTCACGACGGCCACGGTGCCCACCACCTGGGGCCCAGTGAGCCACAGCACTCGCTCCTTCAGGTCTGAGAGCTGCTGGAGCTGCTCATCACCCCTGCCTATCCTCTGCTGCTCCTTCCCATTGTGGACCGACTTGGCCGGCACAAGAAAGGAATGTGTGAGAGTCAGGGTCCAGCTCTGTGTCTGAGAGATAGGCCTGCCGTCGTTGAATAGCTGTCAATGTAGACTAGGTGCGAGATGAGGATGTGAGCTTGAGTAGCTGCAGATGTTTGGTGGGTGAGGGAGGGGCGAGGGAGGGGTGGGGACGGGTGGGGGAAGGGTGGGGCAGTGTGGGAGGGGTGGGGCAGTGGGGGAGGGGTGGGGTGGGGTGGGGCAGTGGGGGAGGGATAAGGTGGGGTGGGGGAGGGGTGAGGGAGGGGTGTGGCAGTGGGGGAGGGGTGGGTGGGGTGGGGCAGTGGGGGAGGGATAAGGTGGGGTGGGGGAGGGGTGAGGGAGGGGTGTGGCAGTGGGGGAGGGGTGGGGTGGGGCGGTGGGGGGGGGTAGGGTGGGGTGGGGCGGTGGGGGAGGGGTGGGGTGGGGTGGGGGAAGGGTGAGGGAGGGGTGTGGCAGTGGGGGAGGGATAAGGTGGGGTGAGGGAGGGGTGAGGGAGGGGTGTGGCAGTGGGGGAGGGGTGGGGGGTGGGGCAGTGGGTGAGAGGTAGGTGTATTGTATAGGGTTAATCACATAGGGTTAATTATGATATTCCAACATTTACAGTGTGTTTTCTGCTTCATGCCTCGTGGAATATTGTTGATGCACAGAGAGAGAGAGACCTTGATGCGCACACCGTCTTGTTTATGGGACGATCGGCGCCTCGAGGTCTCATGCTTTGTGGAAGAACAGCTGGGGCCTTACAGATTAGGAGTTGGCCATAAGCCACATGCACCCATGTTTGTTCAATAGTATAAAGGAACGGAACTGTCCCGTAGCTCTTTGAACTTCACCTTGGACCATGATCCGCGAGCAGTGCCGGGACCCCCAAGGCTCCTGACCAGCCGTTGTTGCGAAGTTCCCGACGGGCCGAAGGCTGTGAGCTTTATTGCATCTTATCATACTTCTCTTTTTTTCGTAAACTGTATTATTATGTTTCTTTTCTCTCAGTGAACGGTGTTTTATCTTTACTTCATTTGTCCTGTCTCTTATTTAACATTCATCCAGATCCCGAACCTGGGTCTATTATTATCGATCCAAAATATTTTGGTGTCATGAACAGGATCTGATAAAATGTTTAAGAGAAAAGACAAGAAGCAGTCTCCTCCTGCGGGAGAGAAGTACAGAATACCAGGGTGGGGCACGAGGGATGAGGGTTTTGGCTCTCTTGCCAATGTGCTAGCCTGGTTTGGACCCCCGCAACATTAGGATA
Organism: Pristiophorus japonicus; assembly: GCF_044704955.1. Classification (NCBI taxonomy): domain Eukaryota; kingdom Metazoa; phylum Chordata; class Chondrichthyes; family Pristiophoridae; genus Pristiophorus; species Pristiophorus japonicus. The sequence continues at coordinate 64,330,098 of NC_091992.1, forward strand.
TGCAGTTATTGGAACAGAACAAAGATAGATCCGTACCCCACGTGGTACTGTCTCTCCTGGAGGAAGTGGGCTTCCCACAGGAGAAAAATAGTCCCCACAAATGGGATGGATTTTGTTGACAGCCTTAAGGGCGATGTGTAAACAACTTAAGGAAAGTGAGGCAGAAAACCTACAGTTAAAAACAGCGGCTAAGGTTTTGGAAAGTCAAAACTCGACCCTGACTGAAGCGGTCTGCACTGCACAAGAACGGGTGGACAAGGTCAATGAACAATCAGAAACTTTAATATGCCATCTGGCGACAGTACAAAATAAAAAGAAAGCCAGACGACGGAAATTACAGATAGATCGGTCAAAGGTACGTGCATTGTTAGCTGGACCCACTTGGGATCCAGCTCGTTGGGACGGAGACATCTGGTACTCCTCTGACTCAGAATATGAGTGGACAGATGGAGAGGAGGGGAACAGGAGGAAACTAAAGACCCTCCTCCATACGCTCCAAGCACAGAAGCTAGATCCCTAATGACAAATAGGACAAAACAGCAAGCTGGGGAACAGCCGGTAACCACTAGAGGGTTGCGTGACTTCACCACTAGTGAGTTACAAGAAATAGGGTCTCGATTTCGCCAAAAACCCGGGGAATTATTGTCAGAATGGCTAACCCGGATTTGGGACCAGGGAGCATCAGGCGTAATACTTAACCCCGAAGAGTTAACAAAAATGGGGACTATGACTACGGACCACAATATCACAGCAGTGCTACGGAATGTCCAGGGCACAGGTTCGCTATGGGACATGGTTATTACAGGGGTCCGGCAAAAATATCCCTCTACCGTTGATTGGGAAGGGGAGGTAAAACCTTGGAATACTATGGCGGAGGGTGCGATACAGTTGCGCAATATGGCAACACAGGGAGGATTATATCACCAACCATATGGGGGGCCAGATCAGGAGCTCTTTACGGCAGGAATGCGGAGCAGGCTGATGAAGAGTGGCCCTCCTATGATGAGGGGTGCGCTACTCGCATTATTGGGACCAGCCCAAGGGCAGCGGGTGGGGCACGCTTGCCTATTGTTAGGACAGTTAGAGGATGTAGAAGATAGTGTGCGAGAGTCGAGAATGGCTAATGTAGAGTGGGATCGTGACCAGCGACAAGGTTCAATCTCTGGGAAAGGTACAGGTCAGGAAAGACAAAAAAAAGAATTGCGCGGAGTGACATGTTCGCGGCTTTACTGAAGGCAAGGGTCCCCAAGGAAAAATTGATGGAATCCCAACAGGAGCGATGTATTCTATGTGGAAGCAACACTGCATCCCGGGAACAGTGAAGGGTGAAAGGAGGGAGGTAAAGGAGATTAAGTCGGACGGCAATAAGTCTGCGAATGCGGAGAAACCACCTCCCACTAGCCTATACCCCAACGTAGAAGAGCTGTGGAAGGCTAGTAATCCCCTCGACTAGGGGTGTGGCCGGGATCCGGGAGTACTGCCCGTTAGAACCATATCAACCCAAGCTCCCGGGGACCTGAGGCCACACATTCCGATTACGATACATTGGCAGGGGGGGAACATACAAAGAGATGTTGCTTTACTAGACACAGGGGCAGAAGTTACTATTATCCATGGAAATCCTAGGAAACACACAGGGACCCGTATGATGATTAATGGGTTCGGAGGGGCAAAAACTCCCGCTGTCCGAACAACTATCAGAATGGGCCTCCGCGCTGCGTAACGGTCTTAATATCGGCAGTAAAGAAACATATTATTGGGATGGACCTTTTAAAGGGAACCACACACAACACCTCATTCGGGCGATTTTCATTCGGGATGTACGCCCCAATCCTGAAAGCTATGGTCGAGGCCAAAGTGAAATCCTACTCCAGCTTTGAACAATTCCCGTCCCGAGTCACAATGGGCGACAAGCTCATTCTCCTTGGCGACTTTAATACCAGAGTTGGAAAAGACACAGACCTCTGGAGAGGGGTGATTGGCAGGGAAGGGTAGGGAAAACCAACTCCAACAGAACCCTCCTCCTGACGAAATGCTTAGAACATGGCCTTTTAATAACCAATACCGTGCTTTGTCAGAGAGCCTCCTGGCAACACCCTCACTCCAGGCACTGGCAAGGCTACATCATCATCCGAGCGAGGGATCGCAAAGACGAGTGCATCACCTGCGCAGTGACAGGAGCTGAAGACTGCTGGACGGACCACCACTTAATCCATTCTGTTATCTCCATCAACATAGCCTCAAAATGGCGGGGTAACAGAAATGCTGCGGCAAAGAAATCAGCGTTGAAGCACTCAAAGACCCTGCAAAGAAAGCCCTACGTAGCCAACGCCTCACAGCCAACCTGACGACTCCCAGTGAACCGGAGCAGCAGAGTGTCCACAGCGCCTGGTCTGCCCTGAAGCCCACCATAACTAGCACCTATGAAGAGACACTTGTTTACTCCACCAGAAAACACCAAGACTGGTTCGATGAGAACGACCAGGAGATCCAGGAGCTAATAAACCACAAAACGCAAGGCATTTTTGAATTGGAAACAACTCCACAATTTGAGTAAAAGAAAGCTGATCTACAGACAACTGAAGGCCGAGGTCCAACAAAAAACTAGTGACCTAAAGAACAGATGGTGGGTGGGAAAAGCGCAGGAGATCCAGCAACTAGCCGACAATCATAATATGCGTGGATTTTTTATGGCAGCCAAGACCACCTACGGCCCAAGCACTCAAGGTCCTGTCCCACTGAGAGCCAAGAGCAGAGAACATAATAAATAGGAGCAGGAGTAGGCCATACGGCCCCTCGAGCCTGCTCTACCATTCAATAAGATCGTGGCTGATCTGATCATGGACTCAGCTCCACTTCCCTGCCCGCTCCCCATAACCCCTTATCGCTCAAAAATCTATCTATCTCCGCCTTAAATATATTCAATGACCCAGCCTCCACAGCCCTCTGGGCCGAGAATTTCACAGATTTACAACCCTCTGAGAGAAGAAATTCCTCCTCATCTCAGTTTTAAATGGGCGGCCCCTTATTCTAAGACTATGTCCCCTAGTTCTAGATTCCCCCGTGAGGGGTAACATCCTCTCTGCATCCACCCTGTCAAGCCTCCTCAGATACTTTCAATAAGATCACCTCTCATTCTTCTAAACTCCAATGAGTAGAGGCCCAACCTACTCAACCTATCTTCATAAGTCAACCCCCTCATCTCCGGAATCAACCTAGTGAACCTTCTCTGAACAACCTCCAATGCAAGTATATTCTTCCTTAAATACGGAGACCAAAACTGTTTACTTGCTCTACTTGCATCCTAACTTTTTGTGTTTCATGCAGCACTTTGTAATTTCTCTCCATAATAATTAGCTTTTTTATTTTTCCTGCCAAAGTGCATGACCTCACACTTTCCCACATTATAATCTATCTGCAAAATATTTGCCCACTCACTTAACCTGTCTATGGGCTAGAGTTTCCTTGTTTTTTTCATGCTTAATGCCCACGTAACGTCCATTTTATCACTGAAATGATGTATAACGCCCATATATCACCCACTTAGGCAAAAAATGGAAACTGGCGGGGATTTTTCGGACATTTATTGCCGAGCATTACTTTCCCCATGTGCGTAATGCTGGGAAAAAATATTACCGTCGTCTGCCCACTTTTTTTGGACGGAATCATCAGAATGGGCGAAATCAACGCCCATAATATCCGTGACACCCACACCAAAGCCGAGAGGCAATACAACGAGAGCCACAGAGCCACTTGCAATATCGTGGAGAAAACCATGCTTTAGATGCCTGGACCACTCAGGAGGCGAATTACAATACCACCCTGAGCAGGGAGCTCAATTCATGGTGATGTGCTCCATGCTACACAACTTGGCTATCAGGAGGGGCCAAGAATTGCCTGGTGAGTCTGACAGTCCACCTCACCAGAGAGAGGAAGAGGAGGATGAGGAGGCGGATGCTGACATTGGCCCAGACAATCAGGCTGACACTGAAGCCATGTCCCAGCCCCCCTGCAAACTGCATGAATAGACCCATGGTGGCATGATAGCTGCAAGAGCCTTACGTCAGGAACTCATCAATGATTGCTTTACTTGAAAGAACGTTGGTGTTATTTACAGGCTGACACACTGCTGGGTGTGCAGGTGATACATCAATGGTGGGCATCACCTTGGTGACAATTAAAGTTTAAGTTGATTGAAGTTAAGTGTCATTATACCCTTTGATGTTAAGGAATCACCAGCGTGTAACGGTGCAGCTATCTGAGCCAATGCGCAACAAGGTTATGTTAAATAAAAAACATTTAAACCGAACATTAGTCTGACATCATTAGTATATCTGTAAAAACCAACCCTCCATTCCCCCCTGCTTCTCCTTCCAGCTCTACCCCTTCCCCTTCCCCTCCTGACTCCAAGCCGCCTGGCCGAGGAGCTCCTCAGGCGATGCTTCACTGGGAGGGGGGAGGGGGGGGGCGTTGACATCCGAAGCGCTGCTTGGATGGATACGGGAGAGGACGGTCCCGAGGTGGGAACGTGCTCCGAGCCAAAAGCAAGATATTGCTGCTGGCTCTCGTGTGGTTGGCAATAGGGGTGCGGCACCTTGGGGTGCAGTGCGGTGCTCTGGAACCACTGGGAATCCTTGGCCACCAGTGTTCCTGGCTACCAGCTCCAGGGCCTCCACCATCCCTTCCATGTTATATCTTACTTGTTGGACTCGGTGCCAACTATGTTCTTGAATCGAGCGTTACCATGCTGTTGTTAAGGACACTTTACAGCAGAAGGTCAGCGAGATTTAACGCTACCGCCCATTTCATATCGTTCATGGTAACGCCAATTTCAAAAATGGAGACTAGGTGTTTTGAGAATGGGTGAGAAGCCGGCAATCTGAAAAGCCATTTTTACCACCCACGCCAGAAATAACGTCCATTTTTGGGCGATATGAACAAAAGTGTAAAATCTAGCCCTATATCCCTTAGCGGATATTGTGTCCTCCTCACAACTTGCTTTCCCACCATTCTTTGTATCATCAGCAATCTTGGCTACATTACACTCAGTCCCTTCATCCAAGTCATTAAAATAGATTGTAAATAGTTGAGGCTCCAGCACCGATCCCTGTGGCACCCCACTAGCTACTGGTTGCCAACTGGAAAATGATCCATTTATCCCGACTCCCTGTTTTCTGTTAGTTAGCCAATCCGCTATCCAACCTAATATATTGCCCCCAACCCCGTGAACTTTTATCTTGTGCAGTAACCTTTTATGTGGCACCTTATCGAATGCCTTCTGGAAATCCAAATACACCACATCCACTGGTTCCCCTTTATCCACCCTGCTCGTTACATCCTCAAAGAACTCCAGCAAATTTGTCAAACATGATTTGCCTTTCATAAAACCATGCTGACTCTGCTTGATTGAATCATGCTTTTCCAAATGTCCTACTACTGCTTCCTTAATAATGGACTGCAGCATTTTCCCAATGACATATGTTAGGCTAACTGGTCTATAGTTTCCTGCTTTCTATCTGCCTCCTTTTTTAAATAGGGGTATTACATTTGCGGTTTTCCGCTGGGACCGCCCCAGAATCCAGGGAATTTTGGTAAATTACAACCAATGCATCCATTATCCTTGCAGCCACTTCTTTTAAGACCCTAGGATGCAAGCCATCAGGTCCAGGGGACTTGGCCGCCTTTAGTCCCATTATTTAACCGAGTACTTTTTCTTTAGTGACAGTGATAGTGCCTTGATTATCCATTATTGGGTTGTTTTTAGTGTATTCTACCATGAAGACTGATACTAAATATTTGTTCAACGTCTCTGCCATTTCCCTGTTCCTCATTATTAATTCACCAGTCTCATCCGCTAAGAATCGTAGGGCTCGAACTTGGTGGAAGCTGAGTTCAGCCCAAGTGCTGCCCAAAAGGCCACCGATAGACCGGGTGGTACTTTGCCAGGGAAATTCCTCTAAAAGAGATGGCAGTACCGCCTGGTGGCAAAAAATGACTTGCACCGTGAATGTGGGCGGCAGCGGATGGGAGCTCCCAATCTCAGCGGCAAATGCAATCCTCGGTAAAGTGCCGCCGAGGATTGAGACGGGTCCAGGAAGGGGGGAACATCTAACAATAAAATGTTTTTAAAATTAAAAACAAAACAATGGAAAACCTTCAGGGGCCCCCATCCACATAAATCGCTGAAAGAAGAATAAATAAAAGAAGTTCACGAACCTTTTTTTGCAGGTCTTCGTACTTACCATTGGGGTTAGACCTGCCTCCACGCCTAATGTAGTTTCCCAATTTACCTTAAGCAACTCGCCCTTCATACTATGTAGTTTGTTTTGTTTAGATTTAAGACCTTAGTTTCAGATTTGACTAAATCACTTTCAAACATAATATAAAATTCTATCATATTATGGTCACTCTTCCCTAAGGGCCCCTTTATTTCAAGGTTATTAATTAACCCTTTCTTATTGCACAATACTAGATCTAAAATAGCCTATTCCCTAGTTGGTTCCTCAACGTACTGATCTGGAAAACCATCTTGTATACAATCCATGAATTCGCCCTCCACATTATTACTGTATATTTGGTTTGCCCAGTCTTTATGTAGACTAAAGTCCCCCATGATTACTGTATTACTCTTGTTACATGCACCTCTGATTGATACTCTGCCCTACATTCCCACTACTGTTTGGGGGTCTATAAACAACTCCCACCAATGTTTTCTGCCCCTTGCTGTTTCTTAGCTCCACCCAAACTGATTCTACTTCTTGATTTTCCGAGCTATGATCCTTTCTCTCGACTGTCTTTATCCCATCCTTTATTATCAGGGCTAGCCCTCCTCCTTTTCCATTTTGCCTATCACTTCTAAACGTTAAGTACCCCGGAATATTTAGTTCCCAACCTTGGTCACTTTGCAACCACGTCTCCGTAATGGCTATTAGATCGAACCTATTTGCGCTATTAATTCATCTATTTTGTTGAGAATGCTTCGCGCATTCCGATATCGTGCCTTTAGCTTTGACTTTTTTCTATTTTTCCCTGATGTCACCTTAGTCACTGATGACCTTTGTTATTCTCTGTCTCTTCCTGACCCACACTGTTTATTTTTACCCAAATCTCTGCTCTGCTCCAGAGCCTTGACATTTCTCTTGCTGCTTTTAAATTTACTCTTTCCTGAATCCTCCCACCCCCCCTTCATTAAACCCTGTCTAATGCCCTAGTTATTCGATTCGCCAGGACACTGGTTTCAACAGTTCAAGTGGAGCCCATCCCAACAGAACAGCTCCCTCTTTCTCCAGTACTGGTGCCAGTGCCCCAGGAAGCAAAACCCCAGCCTCCCACACCACTCTTTGAACCACACATTTAACCTTCTAATCTGCTTGTTCCTGTGCCAATTGGCGCATGGCTCAAGTAACAATCCAGAGATTATTACCTTTGAGGTTCTGCTTTTTAATTTGGATCCCAACTTCTCAAACTCTCTCAGCAGACCCTCATTCCTAGTTCCACCTATGTCATTGGTTCCTACATGGACCACCACAACTGGATCCTCCCCTCCCACTCCAAGTTCCTCTCCAGCCACAAGGAGATGTCTTTAACCCTGGCACTGAGCAGGCAACACAACATTCGTAACTCCCGGTTGGGGAAGCTACAGAGAACAGTACCTATCCCTCTGACTATACTGTCCCCTATCACAACTACATTCCCTTTCACTCCCCCCAACTTGAATGGCCTCCTGCACTATGGTGCCCTGGTCAGCCTGCTTATCCATCCTGCAGACTTTTCCCTCATCCACACAGGCAGCAAGAACCTCATGCCTGTTGGATAAGGACAAATGCCGAGGCTCCTCCAGTACTGCACCTGGGGTCCCCTTACCTGCCTGAGTTGCAGTCACATGCAATCTCATGTCCTTGGCCACTAACCAGACCTGTACCACTACCTAACCTAAGGAGTGTGACTGCTTCCTGGATCAAAGTGTCCAGGTAACTCTCCCCCTTCCTGATGCCCCACTATGTCTGCACCTCAGACTCCAGCTGAATTGTTAAGGGAATGTCGTGGAAACATAGAAACATAGAAAATAGGTGCAGGAGTAGGCCATTCGGCCCTTCGAGACTGCACCACCATTCAATAAGATCATGGCAGATCATTCATCTCAGTACCCCTTTCCTGCTTTCTCTCCATATCCCTTGATCCCTTTAGCCATCAGGGCCATATCTAACTTCCTCTTGAATATATCTAACAAACTGGCATCAACAACTCTCTGTGGAAGAGAATTCCACAGGTTAACAACTCTCTGAGTGAAGAAGTTTCTCCTCATCTCGGTCCTAATGGCTTACCCCTTATGTGACCACAGGTTCTGGACTTCCCCAACATCAGGAACATTCTTCCTGCATCTAACCTGTCCAGTCCCGTCAGCATTTTATATATTTCTATGAGATCCCCTCTTTTTTTTAAAGTGGAGTTACATTAGCTACCGTCCAGTCCATAGGAACTGATCCAGAGTCGATAGACTGTTGGAAAATGATCACCAATGCATCCACTATTTCTCGGGCCACTTCCTTAAGTACTCTAGGATGCAGACTATCAGGCCCTGTGGATTTATCAGCCTTCAATCCCATCAATTTCCCTAACATAATTTCATGACTAATAAGGATATCCTTCAGTTCCTCCTTCTCGCTAGACGCTCGGTCCCCTAATATTTCCGGAAGGTTATATGTGTCTTCCTTTGTGAAGACAGAACCAAAGTATTTGTTCAATTGGTCTGCCATTTCTTTGTTCCCCATTATAAATTCACCTGATTCTGACCGCAAGGGACCTATGTTTGTCTCCACTAATCTTTTCCTCTTCACATATCTAGAGAAGCTTTAGCAGTCAGTTTTTATGTTCCCAGCAAGCTTCCTCTCATACTCTATTTTCCCACTCCTAATTAAACCCTTTGTCCTCCTCTGCTGAATTCTAAATTTCTTCCAGTCCTCAAGTTTGCTGCTTTTTCTGGCCAATGTATATGCCTCTTTCTTGGATTTAACACGATCCCTAATTTCCCTTTTAGCCACGGTTGAGCCACCTTCCCCATTTTGTTTTTACTCCAGACAGGGATGTACAATTGTTGAAGTTCATCCATGTGATCTTCAAATGTTTGCCATTGCCTATCCACCGTCAATCCTTTAAGTATCATTCTAGCCAATTCACGTCTCATACCATCGAAGTTACCTTTCCTTAAGTTCAGGACCCTAGTCTCTGAATTAACTGTGTCACTCTCCATCTTAATAAAGAATTCTACTATATTATGGTCACTCTTCCCCAAGGGGCCTCGCACAACAAGATTGCTAATTAGTCCTTTCTCATTACACATCAACCAGTCTAGGATGACCAGCCCTGTAGTTGGTTCCTCAACATATTGGTCTAGAAAACCATCCCTAATACACTCAAGGAAATCCTCCTCCACTGCATTGCTACCAGTTTGGTTAGCCCAATCTACATGTAGATTAAAGTTGCCCATGATAACTGCTGTACCTTTATTGCATGCATCCCTAATTTCTTATTCGATGCTGTCCCCAACCTCACAACTACTGTTTGGTGGTCTGTACACAACTCCCACTAGAGTTTTCTGCCCCTTGGTATTCCGCAGCTCCACCCATACAGATTCCACATCATCCAAGCTAATGTCCTTCCTTACTATTGTGTTAATTTCCTCTTTAACCAGCAATGTACCCCACCTCCTTTTCCTTTCTATCTATCCTTCCTGAATGTTGAATACCCCTGGATGTTGAGTTCTCAGCCTTGGTCACCCTGGGACCATGTCTCCGTAATCATAATTATATCATATTCGTTAATAGCTGCCTGCGCAGTTAATTCGTCCACCTTATTATGAATACTGCTCGCATTGAGGCACAGAGCCTTCAGGCTTGTCTTTATAATACACTTTGTCCCTTTAGAATTTTGCTGCAATGTGGCCCTTTTTGATTTTTGCTTTGGGTTTCTCTGCCCTCTACTTTTACTTTTCTTCTTTCTATCTTTTCCTTCTGCCCCAATTCTACTTCCCTCTGTCTCCCTGCATTGGTTCCCATCCTCCTGCCATATTAGTTTAACCCCTTCCCAACAGCATTCGCAAACACTCCCCCTAGAATATTGGTTCCAGTCCTGCCCAGGTGCAGACCGTCCGGTTTGTACTGATCCCACCTCCCCCAGAACTGGTTCCAATATTCCAGGAATTTGAATCCCTCCCTTCTGCACCATTCCTCAAGCTACGTATTCATCTTAGCTATCCTGCCATTTCTACTCTGACAAATGTTGCACTGGTAGCAATCCTGAGATTACTACCTTTGAGGTCCTACTTTTTAATTTACCTCCTAGCTCCCTAAACTCAGCTTGTAGGATCTCATCCCATTTTTTTACCTATATCGTTGGTACCTATATACACCACGACAACTGGCTGTTCACCCTCCCCCTCCAGAATGCCCTGCAGCCGCTCCAAGACATCCTTGTCCCTTGCACCAGGGAGGCAACATACCACCCTGGAGTCTCGATTGCGGCCGCAGAAATGTCTATCTATTCCCCTTACAATTGAATCCCCTGTCACTATCGCCCTCCCACTCTTTTTCCTGCCCTCCTGTGCAGCAGAGCCACCCTTGGTGCTATGAACTTGGCTGCTGCTGCCTTCCCCTGATGAGTCATCCCCCCAACAGTATCCAAGGTGGTGTATCTGTTTTGGAGGGAGATGATCGCAGAGGACCCCTGCACTACCTTTTTCCTACTGCTCTGCCTGATGATCACCCATTCCCTATCTGGCTGTGTAACCTGTGCGGTGTGACCAACTCACTAAATGTGCTATTCACAACATCCTCAGCATCGCGGGTGCTCCAGAGTGAGTCCATCCGCAGCTCCAGTGCCGCAATAGGGTCTGCCAGGAGCTGCAGCTGGATACACTTTCTGCACATGTAGTTGTCAGGGACACTGGAAGCGTCCCTGACTTCCCACATAGCACAGGAGGAGCATGACACAGGTCTGGGCTCTCCTGCCATGACCTAACCCTTAAATTACTTAATTAATTCATTTGGCAACAATGCCAAGGTTTCTTACTGCTAAGAAAAAGAAAAAAGATAAAGAAAAAGAAAACTACTCACCACTCAACCAACCAATCACTTACCCTCTTGGCTGCGACATCACCCCTCGATTACTTTTTATTTCTTTCTTACTTTTGACCCTGTTACAGCTAGCTGCTCACTCCACCACTGACTGCCGCTGATCCCCGGATTCCCGCTGGGCCTTTATAGGCCTCTCCTCGCTCCTCCTCCGACTGCTCGCTCCACCACCGACTGTATCTGACTAACTTGATTGAATTTTTTGAGGAGGTAACAAGGAGGGTCGATGAGGGTAGTGCGTTTGATGTAGTGTATATGGATTTCAGCAAAGCTATTGATAAGGTCCCACATGGCAAATTGGTTATGAAAGTAAAAGCCCATGGGATCCAGGGCAAAGTGGCAAGTTGAATCCAAAATTGGTTCAGAGGCAGGAAGCAAAGAGTAATAGTTGATGGATATTTTTGTGACTAGAATGCTATTCCCAGTGGGGTTCCGCAGGGCTCAGTGCTGGGTCCCTTGCTTTTTGTGGTATATATCAATGATCTAGACTTGAATATAGGGGGTTTGATTAAGAAGTTTGCAGATGATACTAAAATCGGCAGTGTGATGGATAATGAAGAAGAAAGTTGTCATCATCATAGGCAGTCCCTCGGAATCGAGGAAGACTTGCTTCCACTCTTAACATGAGTTCTTAAGTGGCTGAACAGCCCAATACGAGAACCACAGTCTCTGTCACAGATGGGATAAATAGTCATTGAGGGAAAGGGTGGGTGGGACAGGTTTGCCGCACGCTCCTTCTGCTGCCTGCGCTTGGTTTCTGCATGCTCTCGGCGACAAGACTCAAGGTGCTCGGTGCTCTCCCGGATTCACTTCCTCCACTTAGGGCAGTCTTTGGCCAAGGACTCCCAGGTGTCAGTGGGGATGTTGCACTTTATCAGGGATGCTTTGAGGGTGCCCTTATAACGTTTTCGCTGCCCACCTTTGGCTCGTTTGCTGTGAAGGAGTTCCAAGTTGAGCGCTTGCTTTGGGAGTCTCATGTCAAGCATGCGAACAATGTGGCCTGCCCAGCGGAGCTGGTCGAGTGTGGTCAGTGCTTCAATGCTGGGGATGTTAGCCTGGTCGAGGACGCTAATGTTGGTGCGTCTGTCCTCCCAGGGGATTTGCAGGATCTTGCAGAGACATCATTGATGGTATTTCTCCAGCGACTTGAGGTGTCTACTGCACATGGTCCATGTTTCTGAGCCATACAGGAGGGCGGGTATTACTGCAGCCCTATTGACCATGAGCTTGGTGGAAGTTTTGAGGGCCTGGTCTTCGAACACTCTTTTCCTCAGGTGACCGAAGTGCAGAGAGCAAAATTCACTTGAACCCCCCTGTGTTTGGGCTCATCCGAAAGGAAATTTAATTTGGGACTATCTACCGAAAAGTTTGGAACTCTTAAGTGCTTATGGAAGAAACTACAAACTTTAATAGAGTTATGAACTTTTACAAGACAAATTCAAGCCTGTGGGCGGACCTCGGGAACAAAGGAAGCCCACTTGATTATTGGAACTGTCTGGATGTGAGGACTGAGGTAACCTGTCAGGAAGAATGAGTATTTGGAAATCTTCCTCCACAAGAGACATTACCATCACAGTATCACCCAGAGATAGCTCCCCATCAACATGGGTCTGGACAAACCATTTTCAGCATATACATCACAAAGAGGCCCAATCCAGCCTGTATGCGGAAGACTAAGCACAAAAGGACATTGCAATTACCAAACTAATTTTTCCATCAAGAAACAGTTTTTCGAAGATCAACCCACCCAAGACATATCAACTTTAACGAACCCCACAAAATATTACAAAGAAGAACCAAGTCCGCCAAAATTATACAAAGGATTGTGAACAGATTAGGTGGCAAGATTAGAACACTGAAATTGTATAACTGCCCCTGTTTTCAACAGAGGTTAGTGGGGGAGAGAGGTGGTCACTACTACCTCATCAAGACAAGGAGAGAAACCAACGTGACAGTTGTAAAACTAACTTCTCCAGCCTCGAAGTCTTGAAGTCCTGAAGGAAGGAAGAACATCACCATCAACCATTAACTATCGAAAGGATTGATAAGCATAAGTCCCTGCCTGCCCTGGAGTCTAACCTAGCTAGAATTAGGTATTGGGAGGTGGGAGGTATAATTTTACTGCAACCCCCTTTGAATGTGTAGTATATGGTACTTTATTAGAGTGATTATAAGTTTGACCTTGTACCTTTCCTTGTATTGTACTTTATTAGAGTGATTGTAAGTTTGGCCGTGTATTTTCTTACTAGAGTAATAAGCCTGTATTACTTTGACTGTAATAAAAACAAAGTTCTTTGCATCAAACCAGCGACCCCTGCACTTTTGTCACACCCCCAAATAAATCCAGAGTACAGAACCCAAGGGAGGGGGAGCGATTCGAAACTGCTCAAGTTGGTCAGAAGGGAACCTGACCCCCTCATAGAAACCCCCCCCCCGCTGCTTACAGAAGGTTGCACTGGTGCACTGGAGGCGGTGTCGGATCTCTTCGTCAATGCCTGCTCTTGTTGATAGAAGGCTCCCGGGATATGGGAAGTGGCCCATGTTGTCCAGGGCCGTGCCGTGGATCTGATTACTGGGGGACAGTGCTGTGATGTTTAGCGTAAGGCCCATGCTTTCGTATGCCTCAGTAAATACGTCGACTATGTCCTGGAGTTCAGCCTCTGTATGTGCGCAGATGCAGGCATCGTCTGCGTACTGTAGCTCGATGACAGAGGTTGGGGTAGTCTTGGACCTGGCCTGGAGACGGCGAAGGTTGAACAGCTTCCCACTGGTTCGGTAGTTTAGTTCCACTCCAGCGGGGATCTTGTTGACTGTGAGGTGGAGCATGGCAGCGAGAAAGATTGAGAAGAGGGTTAGGGCGATGACGCAGCCCTGTTTGACCCCAGTCCGGATGTGGATTGGGTCTGTAATGGATCCATTGGTAAGGATCACGGCCTTCTTGTCTAGGCCCCTCATAATTTTATACACCTCAATAAGATCTCCCCTCAGACACATGGCTGTGTGGTTGATAATGAAGAAGAAAACTGTAGACTGAAGGAGGATATCAATGAACTGGTCAGGTGGGCAGAACAGTGGTAAACGGATTTTAATCCGGAGAAGTATAAGGTAATGTATTTGAGGAGGGCTAACAAGGCAAGGGAATACACATTAAATGGTAAGAAACTGAGAAGTGTAGAGGAACAAAGGGACCTTGGAGTGTAGGTTCACAGATCCCTGAAGGTAGCAAGCCAGGTAGATAAAGTGGTTAGGAAAGCATAGGAATGCTTGCCTTTATTAGCCGAGGCATAGAATACAAGAGCAGGGAGGTTGAACTGTATAAAACACTGGTTAGGCCACAGCTGGAGTACTGCGTGCAGTTCTGGTCACCGCATTACAGGAAAGATGTGATTGCAGTAGAGCGGGTACAGAGGAGATTTACGAAGATGTTGCCTGGACTGGAGAATTTTGGCTATGAGGAAAGATTGGAGATGCTGGGTTTGATTTCTTTGGAACAGAGGAGACTGAAGAGTGACTTTATTGAGGTGTGTAAAATTATGAGGGGCCTAAATAGAGTGGATAGGATGGACCTGTTTCCCTTGGCAGAGAGGTCAACAACGAGGGGCATAGATTTAAAGTAATGGGTCGAAAATTTAGAGGGGATTTGAGGGTAAATTTCTACAGGTGGTGGGGTTCTGGAACTCACTGCCTGAAAGTGTGGTGGTGGCAGAAATCCTCACCCTTTTAAAGGGTACTTGGATGTGCACCTGAAGTGCCGTAACCTACAGGGCTATGGACCAAGAGCTGGAAAGTGGGATTAGGCTGGATGGCTCTTTGTCGGCCGGTGCGGACACGATGGGCTGAAATGGCCTCCTTCCATGCTATAAATTTCTATGATTCTCTTTGATTCAATAACTCTGAGATAAAGTTCCTCAAGATGTAGGCACTTACTACAAACATGGTTGTCCGGGATCACAATGCTCTCCACAAACTCCCACATGCTGCAGTTGTGGCATACCACCTGCCCTGCCAGCTCTATATCACCTTATTCTATTTAATTACATTTGTATTTAAGTAACTTAGTTTACAGTTTAGTTCTTTGACTACTTACTTGATCTAGATTAAGTTATGGGCAATGAAATTAAATATCTACCTGTAACACAAAGCACGACAAGTAGTGTAGGCAAAAAGCAGCAACTCCTACATTACAGGTACCACACAAAAGGTTACTGCACAAGATAAAAGTGCACGGGGTTGGAGGTAATATCTTAGCATGGATAGAGGGGATTGGCTAACTAACAGAAAACAGAGAGTTGGGATAAATGGTTCATTCTCTGGTTGGCAACCAGTAACTAGTGGGGTGCCGCAGGGATCAGTGCTAGGACCCCAACTATTTACAATCTATATTAACGACTAGGAAGAAGGGTCTGAGTGTAACGTAGCCAAGTTTGCTGACGATAAAAAGATTGGAGGAAAAGCAATGTGTGAGGAGGACACAAAAAATCTGCAAAAGGACATAGACAGGCTAAGTGAGTGGGTAAAAATTTGGCAGATGGGAGTATAACATTGGAAAATGTGAGGTCATGCACTTCGGCAGAAAAAAAATCAAAGAGCAGTTTATTATTTAAATGGAGAGAGATTGCAAAGTGCTGCAGTACAGTGGGACCTGGGGGTACTTGTGCATGAAACACAGAAGGATAGTATGCAGGTACAGCAAGTGATCAGGAAGGCCAATGGAATCTTGACCTTTAGCGCAAAGGGGATGGAGTATAAAAGCAGGGAAGTCTTGCTACAGTTGTACAGGGTATTGGTGAGGCCACACCTGGAATACTGCGTGCAGTTTTGGTTTCCATATTTACGTGAGGATATACTTGCTGTGGAGGCAGTTCAGAGAAGGTTCACTAGGTTAATTCCAGAGATGAGGGGGTTGACTTATGAGGAAAGGTTGAGGAGGTTGAGCCTCTACTCATTGGAGTTCAGAAGAATGAGAGGTGATCATATCGAAACGTATAAGATTATGAGGGGGCTTGACAAGGTGGATGCAGAGAGAATGTTTCCACTGATAGGGGAGACTAGAACTAGAGGGCATGATCTTAGAATAAGGGGCCACCCATTTAAAACTGAGATGAGGAGGAATTTCTTCTCTGAGGGTTGTAAATCTGTGGAATTCGCTGCCTCAGAGAGGTGTGAAAGCTGGGACATTGAATAAATTTAAGACAGAAATAGACAGTTTCTTAAACGATAAGAGGATAAGGAAATAGGGGGAGTGGGCAGCGTAGTGGAGCTGAGTCCATGATCGGATCAGCCATGCTTGTATTGAATGGCGGAGCAGGCTTGAGGGGCCATATGCCTACTCCTGCTCCTATTTCTTATGTTCTTATGTCCTTCCCCCTCTTCTCCGAATTCCCAAATAAAAGACTCAGTTTAAGTGCACTCCATTTAAGACTGCTCTGTGCGCTCACTGCGGTGTGCAATAAGGTAGAGCAGCACAGGGCCTGCTCTTTTTCGGTGAAATCCTCAGAGATTTTCCAGAATAAATTTTGGTGAAGCTTGACAAAGTGTCCCAGAAAATCTCCCGATGTGTTTCAAAGGTGCTCTTCAAGCCTCCAGCAACAAGTGAACAGTAAAATGTGATACACCTTTCATAGCGCTCAAAACCTCTGCAATGACCGCTTTACTTGCAGCGAGCTGGTCTCTGTTCAGACAGGGCGTGAGTTCAGGCGCTCAACACCAAAATACTGTGCAGGCTCCTCAATGAGCGCGAGCAGGCAAGTGAAGCGGTAATCAGCCCCTTGATCCTCAGGTCGGCCGTTCCTAGGGCTGGCTTCAACTCCTTTACCAAGATGGCGCCTTGCACTAAACGCAGGCTAAACCGACCTTTCAGCTTAAGCCCCCATCTTGGCCATCTCGGAAGCTCTTTAGCACCTAAGGCATCCGGGGAAAGTCACCTCATAACGTTGTTCTATAAATAACGACTTTTCAATATTGGTTTTCTGTGGCAAGGAAGTTAATTGACCTGAAGTTTCTGTTCCTCTTGCTGTGGGCTGTGATCAGGAGCGAGATTGCTACATGCTGCCTGTGACTGGATGGGTTTCTGCAGGCTTGCTGGCTCTTTACCATCCTCCTCTAGTATCGTATACGTGCAGCCCTACCCAGCAATCGGCGTCCTTGCAGGTCGGAGCCTTCAAAGAAGCTTCAAGATACGGCGCGTGCTGGAGTGCAATGGCTGTGAAGAGGGCGACTGGATTGGACATCACCATAACCCAGGTCGGTGACTGGAACATGGGCAGGTACAGCAGGAGCGGCGAGGTCGGGGCGAAGGAGTGGTGAGAGATTGCAGAGCAATGTGATCGGGGCCCAGGAGAGGCGTGAGTTCAGGGCCAGAGACCCAGGGGCAGCACGGACCAGCCCACACTGCGATATGTGCGCGCACTAGGTCCGTGCAGCAGAGCAGGTCTCCAGTCGTCCTGGTTAATCCTTACCACTGGACCAAGACCTAGCTCTGTCAAGCCCGTGTGGTGGCTGGTGTGCAACAGCCACCACACGTTAAAAAAATCCACGCACAGGCATCTCCCACCCTTCAGGATGTAGTTCGGGATCTGGAGTATTAGGTCCTTCATTGAAACACCTGTGAACTCATCCTTTTTTGGTGTGGAAGCAAGTCATCCTCAATACGAGGGACTGCCTATGACGATGAATTTCTGATTGGCAAAATCAGCTCCCAATCAAAGGAGCTTTCCAAAATGAAAACAGAAAACGCTGGAAATACTCAGCAGGTCAGGCAGCATCTGTGGAGAGAGAAACAGAGTTAATGTTTCAGGGCGATGACCCTTTGCCAGAACTCAGATCCTGCCCCCCTCAAAATGTTTGTGATTGTTTGGCCTCAGATAGACATTGACCAATCAGTGATCAGCCACAGCTGCCCTGTACTGCCATTGGATTACTGGATGATTTATACTGCAACCCTTGTTACCTGAGCCCTCGCCATTGTAGCCCTGCTTCAGTTTACATGGTTCTATCAGCATTATTGTCACTTCCTTCCACAACCTAACCTCTCCTCGCTGCATTGATCTGTACTCTGGGCTGAACCTTTCACTGTGACGTTCGAATGACAAAGTATTTTGAAGTTCCCATTGTGGCGTGATTGTTTTTCTGTGTTGAGCTGGCATGGTGTCAGTATCAGAGTTTGGATAGATAGAAAGGCTTTTAACTCCGCACTCTTGGGTCAGTATATTATTGGGTTAATGACCAGGGTTCACACTCGAGGTTACGACTCAGCTCTGACTGTACTGAGGTAACTCCGAGCCATGAGTAAACCTGTACCAGTATAAAAAGGCACACCGTACTATCAGCTATCCCGATGGCTGAATGGGTGAGCACAATGATCCATGTAGCACTGAGCAAGGCAGGCATGCACGTCGGAACAGAAGGAGGCCATTCGGCACCTTGAGCCTGTTTCATCATTACATCATGGCTGATCAGTACCTCAGCCTCATTGTTTGATCCATGCCACATGATACCTGTAGTGTATTTGCTTCATGGCTTCTTGTTTAAGAATTCATAGCAACACATTGCTATGCAGAACTAGTTAGTTTATTAACAAAGGTTTAACAATCAAACTACACATTATCGGTTCATCTACCAGGCTCACAACCACCTTGCCCCATCGTGGATCCCCCGAACCCAACGGGCCGGGGTTTTATTGAGTCCTGTGAACATCACGTGACTGGCTAAGCCACTCCCAGCTCAATAGCTCCACAAACCCGTGAGCATGCTCACAGGGGCACACCTGTTATGTCCTTAGATGCTCTAATAATGACTCCACGAGGCAGTGTGTTGTACTTGAACTATTGTGACCTTAGTCCTTTATTTGCTAACTCCAGAGCGAGGATCACACCTGGTGACCTGCCTTTTATACTAGGCCAGACACAGGTACCCTACAAGTCTCCCACTGCTGTGCCCTCTGGTGGCACGTCTTGTGATAGTACCAACAGTAGCCATGTACAATACATGGCAATATCCTTACCCACAAAAACCTATTGATCTCAGTGTTTAAAATTGCAATTGATCCCCAGCATCCACAGCCTTTTGGGGGAGAGTTCCAGATTCCCACTGCCCTTTGTGTGAAGAAGTGCTTCCTAATTTCACTCTTGAATGGCCTGGCTTGCTCTAATTTTAACATTATATCCCCTGTTCTTAATTCACCCACCAGGAATAGTTTCTGTCTATCTACCCTGTCAAACCCCCTTTATCATTTTAAGCAGCTCACACAGATCACCCCTTAAACTTCTAAACTCAATGGAATACAATCCAAGTTAATGCAAGCTGCCCTGATAATGTGGCCCTGTGAGTGTGGTGAGCCAGCGGTATACATGCGGTGTGAGTGCTAGGGAGAGGGTGGTGTTTCTGGAGGTCCAATAAACATCCTGGAGTGAAAATTGGCCATGACCCATTTTCAGATCCATAACCAGTGGGACATCGACAGCACGCAGCCCAACCAGGCAGCCCGAGACCAGCCCCAAATTGGTCCAGGGGCCTCATTAACATTGATCGCGTGCTCAGCCAGCACCGCCACAGGGAGCGTGCCCATTTAATGAGGTGAATACGTTAGCATCACTACCCGAGGGTTATTCCTCGGGGGGTGAGGGGGGAGTTATATCAGCAACAGAGGGGCGGTGATGGTGATCGCGAGGACTGTGCTCAAAGTCTACACATAGATGTTAGGTTATTGTTCCCCACTGCCCTGCTCCAAACCTACCTCTTTGACCCAGCTTTTGGTCACCCACTTCAAATGTCTCCTTTGGCTCAGCGTTCATTTTTGTTTGATGACACTCGTGTAAAACGCCGTGGGAAGTTTTACTACGTTAACGGCACTATATAAATACAAGTTGTTGAATTAATCACTACCTTGAATGAAAAGCAATATAAGATTGCAATCATAGTATCATAGAATTAGAATCTTCTGGCACAGTAGGGGGCCATTCGGCCCATCGGAAAAGAGCAATCCAATGTACTAAGCAGTTCTTTTGTCAGTGTTGGCTGTGGGCATTGGGCAGCACCCTCGCCTCTGGGTCAGAAGGTTGTAAGCACAAAAATCTAGGCTGACACTCCAGTGCAGTACTGAGAGAGTGCTGCACTGTCGGAGGTGCTGTCTTTCGACTGAGATTTTAAACTGATTTAAGTCTGCCTGCTCAGGTGGACCTAAAAGATCCCATGGCACTATTTTGAAGACCAGTGGAGTTCTCACCGGTGTCCTGGGGCCAATATTTATCCCTCAATCAACATCAATAAAACAGATTATCTGGTCATTATCACATTACTGTTTGTGGGAGCTTGCTGTGCGCATATTGGCTGCCACGTTTCCTACATTTTTTAAAATTCGTTCCAGGATGTGGGCATCACTGGCAAGGTTGGCATTTATTGCCCATCCCTAATTGCCCTTGAGAAGGTGGTGGTGAGCCACCTTCTTGAACCGCTGCAGTCCGTGTGGTGAAGGTGCTCCCACAGTGCTGTGAGGGAGGGAATTCCAGGAATATGACCCAGCGACGATGAAGGAACGGCGATATATTTCCAAGTCAGGATGATGTGTAATTTGGAGGGGAACGTGGAGGTGATGGTGTTCCCGTGCGCCTGCTGCCCTTGTCCTTCTCGGTGGTGGAGGTCGTGGGTTTGGGAGGTGCTGCTGAAGAAGCCTTGGCAAGTTGCTGCAGGGCATCTTGTAGATGGTACACACTGCAGCCACGGTGCGCCGGTTGTGGAGGGAGTGAATGTTGAAGGTGGTGGATGGGGTGCCGATCAGTGACTACACTTCAAAAGTACTTCATTGGCTGTAAAGCACCTTGGGGCATCTGATGACGGTAAAAGGTGCTATATATATATGCAAGTCTTTCTTTTTGGTAGTTAACCTTTTTGAGCTCTGATCTCCTGACTCTTTTTTGAAACTGTGGAAGCTAACTAGTTCCAGCTGACTTGATTCCAGTCTACTCTGCACAGCTCAACTCCCCTCAGCTTAACTCGTCTTATTTAAGACCCCTCAAAACAGTTGCTGGGGATTCCCATGTTGTGTTCAATGGTCAGCTGCACTCAGTATGGACCAGCTGTCTCACACATAACTCAGCGTTTCACACAACATGGTCTGGAGCCTGGGGCTTGGGGCCTGAGAGGGCCGAAAGCTGGTGTCCATGGTGGGAACAACACAACCTCATTTTGGGCTAGAAATTCATCTCGGGTGGTGGCGCTAAGCGGGCGGTATGGGATCGGGTGCCCATTACACATTCAATGGACTCAATGATCAGGGGCTGCGCGTAATAGGTGGCTGATGGAAAGTGCAGTGTAACCCGGCAAGTCTCTGCTCTCCTGCTGCGTGTGGGGGCAGAGCCCCAATCTAGGCTCAGTACTCAGAATCAGGTGATTATTTAAATAAAATGAATAGGCAAAACAGATTTGCAAAATTGTTACTGAAACTGGTATCTCCTCACAGTGATTTTCACTTCCCTGTTACAGTGCACGTGACTGGTACAAGCAGGAAGCAGCTGGGAGATATTGAGGCAGCTCAGAGAGAGGGGAAAGGACCAGATTTCTCTCATCCAATCATTGCAATCTCAAACTGGGAGTTGTGGTGTGAAAGGAACAGGAGGGGAACCAACTTATCGACAGCTCAGGAGTGACCCTGACAGACTCGCTGTGCAGGGTGGGGAGCCACGGCACTTCTGAGAAGGTTTATCAATTTATTGTCAGCCCAGGATGGAGAATCTTTACATCAGACACATCGAGGTGCTGGGATTTGAAAGAAGATTTGTCCCAAACCAGCATTACGTGAGTACCAGCATCAAATCATATTGCTGCATTAGATGCTGGCCCGAGGCCAGTCAATCTCTTAATTACAGTCAGTTCCATTGGCGCTGTGTGTGTTTCATTTGATTGCCCAAGGAAACTCAGAGGGCTAGACTCTCGGTTGTCTAACGGCTCAGCTAACGGCCAGAGGGGGCAGAGGGCGGCCAGAGGTGAGGTTACCGACCAGGAGCACAGCATTTAGCGCCCCGACCCAAAATTCATTCGAAACTCATCGGGGGCGCAAACCGCTAGCGCCCAGCTGCTGACGATCGCTCCGATCCTGACGTATTCCTGGTGCAATGCCCATGCTTGCGCCCCGGTCGGTAAATTCGGTGCGGCCGCCTCATTGAGCGTCTGCCAAGAACACAGTCTGGAAACACAGTCGGTGTAGGCTTGCAGGTCGTTAACCGGCAGCTACTTAAAGGGATGAGGAAGCGCTTCCCTCGAAGGTCACAGTCAGAGCAAGGTTTACACACAGCACGGTGCGTGAGTCTCAGTCACAGTCAGTGCAAGGTTTACACACAGCACGGTGCATGAGTCTCAGTCACAGTCAGTGCAAGGTTTACACACAGCACGGTGCGTGAGTCTCAGTCACAGTCAGTGCAAGGTTTACACACAGCACGGTGCGTGAGTCTCAGTCAGTCAGTGCAAGGTTTACACACAGCACGGTGCGTGAGTCTCAGTCACAGTCAGTGTACCGTTAACACACAGCACGGTGCATGAGTCTCAGTCACAGTCAGTGCAAGGTTTACACACAGCACAGTGTGTGAGTCTCAGTCACAGTCAGTGCAAGGTTTATGTTATGTAATGATGTGTGTATCATCCCAGTACCTTAAATGTATTGTAAGTACTATGCCACACCACAGAGGGCGCTGCGGTGGGAAACCCTGGTAGTACCTGTAACAAAGGCTATATAAGGCTGACCACCACACCTGGGAGGCACTCTGGAGCTGAACAATAAAGGACGAAGGTCACAGCAGTTAGACTTACACCAGACCGTGTGGAGTCAGTGATTTGTGTGCTACATACACCACATTGGCAACGAGGAAGCGGACGAACTCCACGCAACCATGGCTACTCTGGGCTCGCTAAAGGATTTTACCGTGGTCAATGATTGGGAGGCCTTTACGGAAAGGCTCGCGTACTACTTCACAGCAAATGACCTGATGGAGGACACATACGCAATGAGAGAGAAGCGTAAGGTGATATTGCTCTCCAGTTGTGGCGATGAGGTTTACTGTCTCGTCAGGGATTTGCTGGCACCTGGGAGCGCCAGGGACAAGTCATACGAGGAGCTGACTGAACTCATTCATGACCAGTTGAAGCCGAAGGAGAGCATCCTCACGGCCAGATACAAATTTTACCATCACTGCAGACCCGAGGGCCAGGATGTCACCAAATATGCTGCGGACCTCAGGAAACTCGCGGCGCCGTGTGATTTTGAGGCACACCTTGACGAGGCGTACGGGACATTTTCGTCATGGGGATTGGCCACGAGGGCCTCCTTCACAAGCTGCTGGCCACGGAACCCACAGTCACTCTGACAAAGGCCATTGCCATCAGCCAGGCATATATGACCTCGACTTGCAGCACCAAGCAAATGATCCACACAGTCTCGAACCCGGCAGGCACTGTCCACAGGATAGCGCCCACCACGGACAAAACTGCAGAACGTGGCTCTGCCCGGGGCAGAGAGCATGGACCTCGGGGTCCTGGAGCTCAGAGTCCGCCGAGGGGGGCCAATCAAGCAGCACCATGCTGGCGCTGTGGAGGAAGCCATGGGGCTCACCGGTGCAGGTTTGCGGTGTATACGTGCAATACCTGCCACGTTAAAGGCCACCTTCAGCGTATGTGTAAAAGAAATCGGACTCCCATTTGGCTGAGGAGATGGGGGATGATCCACTGTTCAGCGAGGAGCAGGTAGAAGAAGATGAGGTGCTTGGACTGTATACGTGCACCGACGATTCGCCCCCAGTGATAAGGGAAGTAAAAATCAACGGAGTCCCAGTGAGTATGGAAATGGACACGGGCTCGGGTCCGTCGTTGATGAGTCGGAGAACTTTTGATAAACTGTGGATTAACCCAGCTGCACGACCCAAGCTGGTCCCGGTCACGGCGAAGCTGCGTACCTACACCAGGGAACTGATACCTGTTCTTGGCAGAGCGATGGTGCAGGTATCCCATGGGGACGAGACACACGCTTTACCTCTGTGGGTCATTGCAGGCGATGGGCCGACGCTCCTCGGCCGGAGGTGGATGGGGAAGGTCCGTGGGAGCTGGGAAGACTTCATTCCTCCACAGGCTGCTGCTCCCCGGGGTGCCCCGGGTCCCCAGAGAGCAGTGCCGACTGAGCTGGAACTGCAGCCTCAATCCACCCACAGGCAAGTCCCAGGTCCAGATCTCACACAGGGACCCTGCAGCCCCAGCCCCCACAGGCAAGTCCCAGGCCTGGATCTTACACAGAGACCCTACAGCCTCAGCCCCCACAGGCAAGCAGCCCTGCACAGAGGGGCGTTGCGGGCGGGGTGCTGAGGGATCCAGGGGCCGGTGGTTCGGAAGGGCCCCGCCGAGGAGCTGGAGGCCATGGCAGCCGCAGGGGAGGCCACGGAGGACGCGGCAAGTGCGGCCGCTGGAGAAGCCACGACGGCCGCAGGAGAGGCGGCAAGTCAGGTGGCAGCGGAGGGGAGCAGAGGCTGCAACGGCGGAGGGCATTCGGAGCGGCGGAGAAGAAGATGGCGGCGGCATCGTGTCGGAGCAGAAGAGCATCAAAGTGGCACACAAATTGGCCAGAAATTGGCAGCGAACCCGGGGACTGGGAGAAATTTAGAACTCAGCAGAGGAGGACAAAGGGTTTGATTAGGGCAGGGAAAATGGAGTACGAGAAGAAGCTTACAGGGAACATTAAGGCGGATTGCAAAAGTTTCTATAGATATGTAGAGAAAAAGGTTAGTGAAGACAAACGTAGGTCCCCTGCAGTCAGAATCAGGGGAAGTCATAACGGGGAACAAAGAAATGGCGGACTAATTGAACAAGTACTTTGGTTCAGTATTCACTAAGGAGGACACAAACAACCTTCCGGATATAAAAGGGGTCAGAGGGTCTAGTAAGGAGGAGGAACTGGGAAATCCTTATTCGTCGGGAAATTGTGTTGGGGAAATTGATGGGATTGAAGGCCGATAAATCCCCAGGGCCTGATGGACTGCATCCCAGAGTACTTAAGGAGGTGGCCTTGGAAATAGCGGATGCATTGACAGTCATTTTCCAACATTCCATTGACTCTGGATCAGTTCCTATCGAGTGGAGGGTAGCCAATGTAACCCCACTTTTTAAAAAAGGAGGGAGAGAGAAAACAGGGAATTATAGACCGGTCAGCCTGACCTCAGTAGTGGGTAAAATGATGGAATCAATTATTAAGGATGTCATAGCCGCGCATTTGGAAAGAGGTGACATGATAGGTCCAAGTCAGCATGGATTTGTGAAAGGGAAATCATGCTTGACAAATCTTCTGGAATTTTTTGAGGATGTTTCCGGTAGAGTGGACAAGGGGGAACCAGTTGATGTGGTATATTTGGACTTTCAGAAGGCTTTCGACAAGGTCCCACACAAGAGATTAATGTGCAAAGTTAAAGCACATGGGATTGGGGGTAGTGTGCTGACAGGGATTGAGAACTGGTTGTCAGACAGGAAGCAAAGAGTAGGAGTAAATGGGTACTATTCAGAATGGCAGGCGGTGACTAGTGGGGTACCGCAAGGTTCTGTGCTGGGGCCCCAGCTGTTTACATTGTACATTAATGATTTAGACGAGGGGATTAAATGTAGTATCTCCAAATTTGCGGATGACACTAAGTTGGGTGGCAGTGTGAGCTGCGAGGAGGATGCTATGAGGGTGCAGAGTGACTTGGATAGGTTAGGTGAGTGGGCAAATGCATGGCAGATGAAGTATAATGTGGATAAATGTGAGGTTATCCACTTTGGTGGTAAAAACAGAGAGACAGACTATTATCTGAATGGTGACAAATTAGGAAAAGGGGAGGTGCAACGAGACCTGGGTGTTATGGTACATCAGCCATTGAAGGTTGGCATGCAGGTACAGCAGGCGGTTAAGAAAGCAAATGGCATGTTGGCCTTCATAGCGAGGGGATTTGAGTACAGGGGCAGGGAGGTGTTGCTACAGTTGTACAGGGCCTTGGTGAGGCCACACCTGGAGTATTGTGTACAGTTTTGGTCTCCTAACTTGAGGAAGGACATTCTTGCTATCGAGGGAGTGCAGCGAAGGTTCACCAGACTGATTCCCGGGATGGTCGGACTGACCTATCAAGAACGACTGGATCAACTGGGCTTGTATTCACTGGAGTTCAGAAGAATGAGAGGGGACCTTATAGAAACGTTTAAAATTCTGATGGGTTTAGACAGGTTAGATGCAGGAAGAACGTTCCCAATGTTGGGGAAGTCCAGAACCAGGGGTCACAGTCTAAGGATAAGGGGTAAGCCATTTAGGACCGAGATGAGGAGAAACGTCTTCACCCAGAGAGTGGTGAACCTGTGGAATTCTCTACCACAGAAAGTTGTTGAGGCCAAGTCACTAAATATATTCAAAAAGGAGTTAGATGTAGTCCTTACTACTCGGGGGATCAAGGGGTATGGCGAGAAAGCAGGAATGGGGTACTGAAGTTGCATGTTCAGCCATGAACTCATTGAATGGTGGTGCAGGCTCGAAGGGCCGAATGGCCTACTCCTGCACCTATTTTCTATGTTTCTATGGCGGCGCCCAAGGAGAAGCCTCATGGAATCCTCCTGCATCAAAGATGGCGCCTTAAAGAGGAAATGCACCCGGGAGTCTTAAAAGGGCCTTACAAAGAGGTGGTCCCCACAAAGGACTTCTGTTTGGCATAGCGAGTCTAAAATGAGCTATTTTAACGTGAGATAGTGAATTTATAATAAGAATTACTTTTTTTATGCTGAATGGCCACTGTATTTGTGTAAAATAATGGATGAAGTAGAATTAATGATAACGGCTAACAAGGAAATCAAGGTTCCGCTACCAGTCAATAACCAGTTAATGTACCAGATAATATGTACCATACTAACGCACTGTCTATGCCCACCTGCCTTCCGTTGGACAAGTGTGATGTGATGTAATGATGTGTGTATCGTTGTCCTGCGTCCAGGTGGGGGGCGGGGGGGGGAAGGTGATGTGATGTAATGATGTGTGTATCGTCCCAGTACCTTAAATGTAATGTAAGTACTATGCCACATCACAGGGGGCGCTGTGGTGGGAAACACTGGTAGTACCTGTAACAAAGGCTATATAATGCTGACCACCACACCTGGGAGGCACTCTGGAGCTGAACAATAAAGGACGAAGGTCACAGCAGTTAGACTTACACCAGACCATGTGGAGTCAGTGATTTGTGTGCTACATACACTACAGTTTACTCACAGCACGGTGCGTGAGTCTCAGTCAGTCAGTGCAAGGTTTACACACAGCACGGTGCGTGAGTCTCAGTCACAGTGTAAGGTTTACACACAGCACGGTGCGTGAGTCTCAGTCACACTCAATGTAACGTTTACACACAGCACGGTGTGAGTCTCAGTCACAGTCAGTGCAAGGTTTACACACAGCATGGTGTGAGTCTCAGTCACAGTCAGTGCAAGGTTTACACACAGCACGGTGCGTGAGTCTCAGTCAGTCAGTGCAAGGTTTACACACAGCGCGGTGCGTGAGTCTCAGTCACAGTCAGTGCAAGGTTTACACACAGCACGGTGCGTGAGTCTCAGTCAGTCAGTGCAAGGTTTACACACAGCGCGGTGCGTGAGTCTCAGTCAGTCAGTGCAAGGTTTACACACAGCACGGTGCGTGAGTCTCAGTCAGTCAGTGCAAGGTTTACACACAGCACGGTGCGTGAGTCTCAGTCACTGTGTGAGGTTTACACACAGCACGGTGCATGAGTCTCAGTCACAGTCAGTGCAAGGTTTACACACAGCACGGTGCGTGAGCCTCCCATCTTGCAGCGACAGACACACATAACAGTGCAGCTTGAAAACAAGTTGATAGGTCCTTACTATACAGTATAAATGCACACGAGGCCCATGCTTGAGAGGTCAGTCTGTAACCTGTCCTTTATTCCTTAGCACTCAAGTGATGAAGGTGGGTGGAGCTTCCCCTTTTGTACCTGAAGGCCCAGGTTAGGAGTGTCTCCCACCTAGTGGTCAGTGTTCTCACAGTGTACAACTTAGGTCAGATTATACATGGGTTACATTGCTGGTTGAATACATGACACAAGTGATTGTGAAAACTTTAACGGGTGTGTTACTATGCCGCGCCTTTAAGACTTGGCTTTTCCCGGGATCTGACTCGGAGTTCCGCGCATGCGCAATCGTTCTGCCAAATGTACCGACCAAACTTCCGTTATTGCCGCTGTCAGCTCCTCGCCCGAATGTGACGAATTTCTGGGCGGGAGGCATAAATCTTTTCAAGGCGCTAAAATTACCACTCCGCCTGGATTCCCACCGCAACATCTCTCCCCCAGGGAGTTGGAAATGAGCAGAATGTTTCTGGGGAGCAGTGAGTGTGACCGAGAGCTTTTGGAAACTGAGATTGTCTGGTTGCAGAATGAAGGAAATTCCCCAATCCATCGCGGTGGTTGATTACCAATCTTCCTGGTGCTGCTCTGCCGATATCGTGTCTGTCTCCGGACTCATGGCAAGCATTGCCCACACCGATCACTGGGCACCATCAAGGCCACTGATTCATGGCTTTCTTCGGGGGATAAAGGACAATCTGCAAAACACCAAGTAATAAAAACAGCATTTGATTTATTCAGAAACCCTTCACCAGTATTTTGCTGATTGAATCCTTCAATGCTGCACCAGAGAAACCAGCAAATACACCTCTTAGTCTCACACATCACCTTCCACCGCATGAGCCAAATAGTCTAATCCCACACTCCCTCTCACTCCCCACCCTTTAATATCCCACCCAGTCTAATCCCACACTCCCTCTCACTCTCCGCATCCTTTAATATCCCACCCAGTCTAATCTCACTCTCCCCCTCACTCCCCCCCTTTAATATCCCACCCAGTCTAATCCCACTCCCCCCCTCACTCCCCCTTTTAATATCCCACCCAGTCTAATCCCACTCTCCCCCTCACTCCCCCCCTTTAATATCCCACTCAGTCTAATCCCACTCTCGCCCTTACTCCCCCCCTTTAATATCCCACCCAGTCTAATCCCACTCTCCCTCTCACTCCCCCCCCTTTAATATCCCACTCAGTCTAATCCCACTCTAGCCCTCACTCCCCCCTTTAATATCCCACTCAATCTAATCCCACTCTCGCCCTCACTCCCCCCCTTTAATATACCACCCAGTCTAATCCCACTCTCCCCCTCACTCCCCCCCCCTTTAATATCCCACCCAGTCTAATCCCACTCTCGTGCTCAGGCTCCATAGTTTTAATATTCGTTTTGAAGAAACTATCAAATTCATTTCAAAATTATTGATAGCTTCTGATTGAAAATGGTTTGTGGGAGAACATTAAAATAGGAGGAGGCCATTCAGCCCTTCAAGCCTGCTCTGCCATTAAATTAGATCATGGCTGATCGTTATCTCAACTACCGGTGATCAGGATGTCATCTTGGAACACGACGGTTCTGGGAACGGACTTCAGTAGATTTTCAATATTCCTCTTCGACACCTCGACCAACTCCTGTGTCATATAGGCTGACGTCTAGTCCAGTTTTATGAATGACTTCCCTCTGGCTAGCTTCGCAAACAAGTTATCAGCCTTTGGTAATGGGTACTGATCTTGTTTCGAAACCCTGTTGATCGTAGCCTTGTAGTCTCCACAAAAACATAGAAACATAGAAAATAGGTGCAGGAGTTGGCCGTTCGGCCCTTCGAGCCTGCACCACCATTCAATAAGATCTTAGCTGATCATTCCCTCAGTACTCCTTTCCTGCTTTCTCTCCATACCCTTTGATCCCTTCAGCCATAAGAGCCATACCTAACTGCCTCTTGAATATAGCCAATGAACTGGCATCAATAACTCTCTGCGGCAGGGAATTCCACAGGTTAACAACTCTCTGAGTGAAGAAGTTTCTCCTCATCTCAGTCCTAAAAGGCCTACCCCTTATCCTAAGACTGTGTCCCCTGGTTCTGGACTTCACCTACATCGGGAACATTCTTCCTGCATCTAACCTGTCCAGTCCTGTCAGAATCTTATATGTTTCTATGAGATCCCCTCTCATCCTTCTAAACTCCAGGGAATACAGGCCCAGTCGATCCAGTCTCTTCTCATATGTCAGACCAGCTATCCCGGGAATCAGTCTGGTGAACCTTCGCTGCACTCCCTCAATAGCAAGGACCTCCTTCCTCAGATTAGGAGACCAAAATTGAACACAATATTCCAGGTGAGGCCTCACCAAGGCCCTGTACAACTGCAGTAAGACCTCCCTGCTCCTATAGTCAAATCCCCGAGCTAAGAAGGCCAACATACCATTCTTCACCGCCTGCTGTACCTGCATGCCAACTTTCAGTGACTGATGAAGCATGACACCCAGGTCTCGTTGCACCTCCCCCTTTCCTAATCTGCCGCCATTCAGATAATATTCTGCCTTCGTGTTTTTGCCCCCAAAGTGGATAACCTCACAATTATCCACATTATACTGCATCTGCAATGCATTTGCCCACTCACCTAACCTGTCCAAGTCACCCTGCAGCCTCTTAGCGTCCTCCTCACAGCTCACACTGCCACCCAGTTTCGTGGCATCCGCGAACTTGAAGATACTACACTCAATTCCTTCATCTAAATCATTGATGTATATTGTAAATAGCTGGGGTCCCAGCACTGAGCCCTGTGGCACTCCACTAGTCACTGCCTGCCATTCTGAAAAGGACCCGTTTATCCCGACTCTCTGCTTCCTGTCTGCCAACCAGTTCTCTATCCACGTCAGTACATTACCCCCAATAATATGTGTTTTGATTTTGCACACCAATCTCTTGTGTGGGACCTTGTCAAAAGCCTTTTGAAAGTCCAAATACACCGCGGCCGCAGAAATGCCTATCTATTCCCCTTACAATCGAATCCCCTATCACTATAGCTGTCCCACTCTTTTTCCTGCCCTCCTGTGCAGCAGAGCCACCCACGGTGCCATGAACTTGGCTGCTGCTGCTCTCCCCTAATGAGTCATCTCCCTCAAAAGTACCCAAAGCGGTGTATCTGTTTTGCAGGGGGATGACCGCTGGGGACCCCTGCACTACCTTCCTTGCACTGCTCTTCCTGTTGGTCACCCATCCCCTATCTGGCTGTGTACCCTTTACCTGCGGTATGACCAACTCAATAAACGTGCTATTCACGTCATTCTCAGCATCATGGATGCTCCAGAGTAAATCCACCTGCAGCTCCAGTGCCGTAATGTGGTCTGTCAGGTGCTGCAGGCGGATGCACTTCCCGCACACGTTGTCATCAGGGACACGGAAGTGTCCATGACTTCCCACATATTACAGGAGGAGCATAACACGTGTCCGAGCTCTCCTGCCATGACTTAACCCTTAGATTAACTTAATTTGGCAACAACAATGCTAAAAGTTACTCACTGATAAAGAAAAGAAAAGCTACTCACCAATCACCAGCCAATCGTTTACCCCCTTGGCTGTGACGCCACCTTTCAATTTCTTTCTACTTCTTTTTTGCCTCACTGCTGCAGCTGCACCGGCTGGCCTCTTCGATGCTGCTGCTGCTGGGCCTTTTATAGGCCTCACCAACACTGCTCCCCGACTGCCTCTGATTCTGACTGAGCCATCTCTTTTCAGCACAGGAACAATGGGGCTGGCCCATTCATTAAATTCGACCGGTGATATGATCCCTTCACGCTGGAGTCTGTCCAGATCAATTTCGACCTTCTTCCTCATCATATACGGAACTGCCCGAGCTTTATGATGGATGGGTCTTGCATCTGAGTCCACGTGGACTGTACCTTGGCTCCCATGAAGTTGCCGATACCCGGTTCAAACAGTGAGGGGAACTTGCTCAATACTTGGGCACATGTATCTTCCTCCGAAAGCAAAGCCTTTATGTCGTTCCAGTCGCATCTGATTTTCTCCAACCAGCTCCTGCTGAGCAGCGTTGGGCCATTGCCTGGAACGATCCACAGCGGTAACTCGTGAACTGCACCATTACATGACACGTTAATTTGTGCACTGCCAATCACCTTTATCAGTTCTTTGGTGTACATGCGCAGCTTGGCTTTAACAGGGTTCAGCCTGGGCCTCACTGTCTTAGTATCTCACAGCTTATTAAATGGCCTCTCTTTCATGATCGATTGACTCGCTCCCATGTCCAGTTCCATCGATACCGGTATCCCGTTAAACTTTATATTAATCAAAATTGGTTTACTCTTGGTTATGAAGGAGTACAGTCATAGAAAAACATAGAAAACATAGAAAATAGGTGCAGGAGTAGGCCATTCGGCCCTTCTAGCCTGCACCGCCATTCAATGAGTTCATGGCTGAACATGCAACTTCAGTACCCCATTCCTGCTTTCTTGCCATACCCCTTGATCCCCCTAGTAGTAAGGACTACATCTAACTCCTTTTTGAATATATTTAGTGAATTGGCCTCAACAACTTTCTGTGGTAGAGAATTCCACAGGTTCACCACTCTCTGGGTGAAGACGTTTCTCCTCATCTCGGTCCTAAATGGCTTACCCCTTATCCTTAGACTGTGACCCCTGGTTCTGGACTTCCCCAACATTGTGAACATTCTTCCTGCATCTAACCTGTCTAAACCCATCAGAATTTTCAACGTTTCGATGAGCTCCCCTCTCATTCTTCTGAACTACCGTGAATACAAGTCCAGTTGATTTAGTCTTTCTTGATAGGTAGTCCCGCCATCCCGGGAATCAGTCTGGTGAACCTTCGCTGCACTCCCTCAATAACAAGAATGTCCTTCCTCAGGTTAGGAGACCAAAACTGTACACAATACTCCAGGTGTGGCCTCACCAAGGCCCTGTACAACTGTAGCAACACCTCCCTGCCCCTGTACTCAAATCCCCTCGCTATGAAGGCCAACATGCCATTTGCTTTCTTAACCGCCTGCTGTACCTGAATGCCAACCTTCAATGACTGATGTACCATGACACCCAGGTCTCGTTGCACCTCCCCTTTTCCTAATCTGTCACCATTCAGATAATAGTCTGTCTCTCTGTTTTTACCACCAAAGTGGACAACCTCACATTTATCCACATTATACTTCATCTGCCATGCATTTGCCCACTCACCTAACCTATCCAAGTCGTTCTGCAGCCTCATAACATCCTCCTCGCAGCTCACACTGCCACCTAACTTAGTGTCATCTGCAAATTTGGAGATACTACATTTAATCCCCTCGTCTAAATCATTAATATACAGTGTAAACAGCTGGGGCCCCAGCACAGAACCTTGCGGTACCCCACTAGTCACCGCCTGCCATTCTGAAAAGTACCCATTTACTCCTACTCTTTGCTTCCTGTCTGACAACCATTTCTCAATCCATGTCAGCACACTACCCCAATCCCATGTGCTTTAACTTTGCACATTAATCTCTTGTGTGGAACCTTGTCGAAAGCCTTCTGAAATATACCACATCAAATGGTTCTCCCTTGTCAACTCGACTGGAAACATCCTCAAAAAATTCCAGAAGATTTGTCAAGCATGATTTCCCTTTCACAAATCCATGATGACTTGGACCTATCATG
Organism: Pristiophorus japonicus; assembly: GCF_044704955.1. Classification (NCBI taxonomy): domain Eukaryota; kingdom Metazoa; phylum Chordata; class Chondrichthyes; family Pristiophoridae; genus Pristiophorus; species Pristiophorus japonicus. The sequence goes on from NC_091992.1 coordinate 64,363,770, forward strand.
TCACCTCTTTCCAAATGCGCGGCTATGACATCCTTAAAACTGATTCCATCATCTTACCCACTACCGATGTCAGGCTGACCGGTCTACAATTCCCTGTTTTCTCTCTCCCTCCTTTTTTTAAAAAGCGGGGTTACATTGGCTACCCTCCACTCGATAGGAACTGATCCAGAGTCAATGGAATGTTGGAAAATGACTTTCAATGCATCCGCTATTTCCAAGGCCACCTCCTTAATTACTCTGGGATGCAGTCCATCAGGCCCTGGAGATTTATCGGCCTTCAATCCCATCAATTTCTCCAACACAATTTCCCAACTAATAAGGATTTCCCTCAGTTCTTCCTCCTTACTAGACCCTCTGACTCTTCTTATATCAGGAATGTTGTTAGTGTCCTCCTTAGTGAATACCGAACCAAAGTACTTGTTCAATTGGTCTGCCATTTCTTTGTTCCCCGTTATGACTTCCCCTGATTCTGACTGCAGGGGACCTACATTTGTCTTTACTAACCTTTTTCTCTTTACATATCTGTAGAAACTTTTGCAATCTGTCTTAATGTTCCCTGCAAGCTTCTTCTCGTACTCCATTTTCCCTGCCCTAATCAAACCTCAGCAAATCAATCCTCCTCTGCTGAGTTCTAAATTTCTCCCAGTCCCCGGGTTCGCTGCTATTTCTGGCCAATTTGTATGCCACTTCCTTGGCTTTAATACTATCCCTGATTTCCCTTGATAGCCACGCTTGACCCACCTTCGCTTTTTTATTTTTATGCCAGACAGGAATGTACAATTGTTGTAGTTCATCCATGCGGTCTCTAAATGTCTGCCATTGCCCATCCACAGTCAACCCCTCAAGTATCATTCGCCAATCAATCCTAGCCAATTCAGGCCTCATACCTTCAAAGTTACCCTTCTTTAAGTTCTGGACCATGGTCTCTGAATTAACTGTTTCATTCTCCATCCTAATGCAGAATTCCACCATATTATGGTCACTCTTCCCCAAGGGGCCTCGCACAACGAGATTGCTAATTAATCCTCTCTCATTACACAACACCCAGTCTAAGATGGCCTCTCCCCTAGTTGGTTCCTCGACATATTGGTCTAGAAAACCATCCCTTATGCACTCCAGGAAATCCTCCTCCACCGTATTGCTTCCAGTTTGGTTAGCCCAATCTATGTGCATATTAAAGTCACCCATTATAACTGCTGCACCCTTATTGCATGCACCCATAATTTCTTGTTTGATGCCCTCCCCAAGTCCATACACTTCCTCCTCTGGCATCTCGGATTGCATATCCAGATCCGCGCTAGTCTGACTCTCATCCTCCACGTGGCGTGTCACAGCACGCTTGCTCATCTGCGGACACTTGCGCTGGAGATGCCCCACTCTCAGACAGCCTTTGCATCTATATTGCTTAAATCGGCATTGCTGGTGCCGATGATTTCCCCCACAACGCCAACACGGAGAAGTCGGATACGTTCCCGCTGGCAGATTTGGGCAGCCACAGGTTTCGCGAATGCAGCCGGATAGGCCCTGCCGTGTGCCGCTCTGCCGAATGCCGAATCAATCACATTTACAGTACTTGCCGAGGTTCGGTTCTTCACCGCTATTTGCTTTAGACTCCTGTTAATCGTCATTGAGCGATCTGGATGGCCCTTTTTAAATCCAACTCCTCCACCGCCAGAAGTTTGCGCAGGATCACCTCGTGGTTGATACCGATAACAAAGAAGTCCCGCAGCATGTCTGCAAACACCGTCCCGAACTTGCACGGTCCCGCTAGACGTCTCAGGTCGGCAACGAATTCCGCCGCGCTCTGGCCCTCTGATCGAACGTGTGTAAAACTTGTATCTTGAGATGATGGTGCCATCGTCTGGCTTGAGGTGCTCCCGTACCAATGTACACAACTCCTCATAAGTTTTCTCTGTTTGAACACTAGACATGAGTAGATTCTTCATCAGACTGTAGATCTTTGAACCGCACACAGTGAGGAACACAGCCCAGCACCGATCTGCATCGTCGACCCACTTCATTTTGTTGGCCACGAAGTACTGGTTCAAATGGCTCACAAAGTCTGCCCAATCTTCTCCCTCCACGAATCACTCTAAAAATCCAATCGTGCTCATTTTGTAAACAAAGCTTCTTGTATTCTCGTTGCCAACTGTTATGTATGCAATAAAGGTTCAAACTGAGTAATGTTTAACTAAACAAGGTACACCCTTAGCTCTGCTTTATTTAGGCCCAAAGTGCCTGATTCTCAAAATGGCTGGCCTTTTATACCAGAGCAGCACCATGTGTGTGTTGCTCAGTGGCCTCCAACAATTACACCATCTGGTGGCTGCATGTACATACATGACACATAGTCAAATCATCCTCTTGGTAAAGAAATGTTTCTAACCTCCCCAGTAACTCTTTTTGTGATTCTATTAAGTTTGTGTCCTCTCTTTACCATTTCACTGACCAGCGGAAACATTCTGTAACTGTGCACCTTATCATCGCCCCTTCATCATCAGGGTCACCTCTTCCCCATTCCAGCTCTTCAATCTCCATCAATAACTGTCATTCCTTGGCCTAGAAATTGGGCTCTGCCCGGCCTGGGGGCGGTAACACTCGGGAGGGGCCAGACTTTGTGGCGTGGCAGAAGTCCCGCCCCAGCAATAAATTCAGCTTATTGCCCCGGAAGGAAGTGGAGTAGGAAGTTCCCTGGGGCGGTAAAGGGGCACAGGCCTCAGCAACATTCCGTAGTGGTCCGTGTAGCCCTTCTGACTCTGCTGAAGCAGCAGCCGGCTACCTGGAGTCCGAGGACCAGGGGTGCGGGCGATTAGTAGCCTGCCGGGCCGAGTGATCGCGGCACCAACCCCGCCAACAGCCCGCGATCCAAGCGCCAACGGAAACGCCGGCCGCCTCCCCTTTAACTACCGCCCCGGTAGGGGCAGGGATCCGGCATGTGTCCCCTGTCACTGTCACCGCCCCACTCTACTCCGGGGGCAAAACCCAATGTAGGAGCGGGCCCCACTAACGGGGCGATGCGCACGGTGATCATGGCCGCCGCTAAACTCCCGGCCAATTTAGTCGGAGTCGGCAGTGGCACCGACCCCGGTCACAAAGTCATCCCAGGGGTGCTAATCCTAAATGCAAATGCACCCAATTTCTCCCCCCTTATCTCTGGCGATACACCAGTGAACCCACACTGCAACCTCCGTCCTGTAATAGGGGCACAAGACTCCATGCAGTAGTTGAACTGCAGCCTAACTAATGCGTCGTACAAGCTCAACATCACCACTTCCAATAACGAATTCAGGAGAAACGTCTTCACCCTGCGCGGTGAGAATGTGGAACTCGCTGCCATGGGGAGCGGTGGAGCGAATGGACCAGCGGCATTGCAGGGGGAGCTGGATAAACACATGCGGGAGAAGGGTTTTGCTGATTGGGGGAGATGAAGAGCTGTGGGAGGTGGGTCTTGTGGAGCATAAACATCGGCATCAACCTGTTGGGCCCAGTGGAATTTACAGCACAGAGGCAGGCCATGTAATTCATGGGATTCTTTGCTTTTCTAATCTATGCCTCTAGATATAAAACCATGAGTCCATTGGCCTGATATACTTGCACTGCCGTCTGTAGTGACCGTTTTGACTTTACAAGGTCCCTCTGCTCCATTTAAAATCACACAAGGTAAGATCAATTTCCTGTCACACTGCTGCTTCCAAAATAATTGTCACAGCTTTCCACGTTGACCTGCATGTGCCACTTATCTCCAATGCTGCTCCCCTCTCTGTATCCTCCCAAAGTCATTGTCACAGTTTACCATAGCCCATTTTTGGTGTCAGGAGCAGATATGTTCCCTCAGTTCTTACACCAAGATCATTTCTGTATATAGTAAGAGAAACTCCAACATAAACCCGTGTGGAACCCCACTCACTGCATGATCCCGTCTGAGACACTTCCTCCACCCCTGACCCTTTGCACCCTGCCCCCGGATCATCCCTATACCCACGTGCCCACATTTCCCTCATTCTCTTATGTGGGACCTCATCTAATGCTTTTTGAACATCCATGTAACCCACACCACCTTTTCTTCATCTACTCTCTCTGATCGCTCTTCAGCAAATTCTGCGATTGGTCTCTGGCCCACCCACAATCGAGTTTCACTTACTGCTGGGTTTCTATTTTCATCAATGGCTTCAGTTCCCCAATTGTTCCCTGCACCTGTTAGTTTCCATTTCTTTGTACTGTTTCCTAGTTTGTGGCCTTCCCACATCTCGTGTTGTTTTACAATCTTTTCCTCTATAGTCTTTTACGCACCTTTCTCCCTGTTCACCTAAAGATGAATCTCCTCTCTGAGCTGGCGACTAAACTCCTGCCTCTCCAGTGACTGATCCCAGTAATGGTTCCGATTCTGGGACCACGTTCGGTGCCGCCCCATTCGGTAACCGAGACGGGGCGGGACTTGCTACGCCCGGCATGGAGGCCCAGCACCAGCCTGGTGTTACCGACTGAAGGGCAATGTTGGGCACTCCACTGCCTCTCGGGGCAGGAACGGGGCGATATAAGCGGGAATTGTCCAGCGCTGTGCGACCTCTCCGTGTTAAAGGCTCGGCAGTGGGGTGAGTGGGCTCCACTACACCACGGGGGAGCAGGGTGCCGTGGCCGCAGGGGTGGAGTGCCGGGCTGCACCATCGCGGCATGGACTCTGCGAATTGGGTAACGGAAGGCCGGCCATGCTGAATAAAGGCACCGTGCACCCCCTTTACGTTTCGCCCCGCGAGCAGAGCGCGGCCGTGACCTGCGAGGCTGGCACTGACATTGCCCATGGTGACCTCACGGCGCCTTGTCCAATCTCCGCCATGGGGCGGAAACAGGTCGCTGCGCATGGCGATGACATCATCATCGGTGCAGTGGCCCGGGTGCTATTGGTGGGAGTGGGGTGCTGCCGGTTTGCACCTCCGCTAACTCGCGAGCTATTCCGCAGGAGATGGCAGCGCCCCAATTGCGCCCCTCCCCCTGCCCCCGGCCGGCGAGAAATCGTTTGTGCCTCATTAGCCTTCCCCAAGAGGGGGCACAAACCAGGCAACGCTCTCCCCCTTGCTTCAGGCCTGCCTGCACCAGCAGTGTTTCCCAGTTATTAAACAGAGATGATTCCATTAACTTGATTGTTTTTCTATCTTTATTCCTCTCCTGGGGAGCTGTGGAAAGTAGTGGAAGGGTTCGTAAGCTGATTAACGGACTGATAGGCCGTGCCCTGAATGTTCCTCCCATGGCCGTAACCAGCTTTACCCCGGCCGAGAGGGTCATTAGTCCTGTACAGCGAGAGGGTTTATGGGCTCCCACAACCCGTAGGATAAGGGCACAAACCCACCCCCCCCTCACCCATACCCACCCACATCCCCCAACCCCCCCACCCATACCCACCCACATCCCCCAACCCCCCCACCCATACCCACCCACATCCCCCAACCCCCCCACCCAAACCCACACACAACCACACCCCCCCCCACCCAAACCCAACCTCACCCACCCCACCCCCACCCAAACCCAAACCCACACACAACCACACCCACATCCCACACCCCACCCAAACTCACCCACCCACCCCCACCCAAATCCACACACAACCACACCCACACCCACACCCCACCCACACCTCTCCCACCCCTGTGACAATAACAACGACAACTTGCATTTATAGAGCACCTATGATGTGGTAAAATATCCCAAGGTGTTTCACAGGAGCGTTATCAGACACAATTTGACACCGAGTTACATAAGGAGAGATTAGCACAGATGAGAGGAAGGTTTTAAGGAGCATCTTAAAGGAGGATAGAGAGGGGGAGAGTTTTAGGGAGGGAGTCCCAGAGCTTAGGGCCCAGGCAACAGAAGGCACGGCCACCGATGGTGGAGCGATTATAATCGGGGATGTTCAATAGGCTGCGTTTATCTCTGTCCAGAGTTAATTTTCTATCTATAGAATGGTTTCTGTAGTTTCTGGCTGTTTTCTCTACCCCCTCCCTGCATTACCCACATTTTGGGTGCGAGATTAATGTTGTGCAGGGAGAACACCAATGTGCTTCCCAATATCCAAGGTGTTACAAAGCATTGGCAGATCAATGACCTGTGGCAGGGGTGAAGGGACCTGGCTTTGTCCTGTACTTGGATACATGTCTCAGTAGAGACCAACTGCATCTCCGTGCCTCACCCACTGACTGTGGGTGGCAGGAGAAGGCCATTAAAGGGCAGACATTGGCTTTATAAATAGAAGAGGAATACAATAGAAAAGCCAGGAAGCTAGGATGAACCTGTATAAAACACTGGTTCGGCCCCAGCTGGAGTATTGTGTCCAATTCTGGGCACCACACTTTAGGAAGGATGTGAGGGTGCAGAGATTTCCGAGAATGGTTCCAGGGATGAGGGACTTCAGTTACGTGGAGAAGCTGGGGTTGTTCTCCTTGGAGCAGAGAAGGTTAAGGGGATATTTAATAGAGGTGTTCAAAATCATAGAATCATAGAAGTTTACAGCACAGAAGGAGGCCATTTCAGCGCATCATCCCGACCAACAAGAGGCTACCCAGCCTAATCCCACTTTCCAGCTCTCGGTCCGTAGCCCTGTAGGTTACAGCACTTCAGGTGCACATCCAAGTGCTTTTTAAATGTGGTGAGGGTTTCTGCCTCTACCACCCTTTCAGGCAGTGAGTTCTAGACCCACACCACCCTCTGGGTGAAGACATATCCCCTCAAATCCCCTCTAAACCTCCTACCAACAACTTTAAATTTATGCCCCCTGGTTGTTGACCCCTCTGCCAAGGGAAACAGGTCCTTTCTATCCACTCTATCCAGGCCCCTCATAATTTTATACACCTCAATGAGGTCTCCCCTCAGCCTCCTCTGTTCCAATGAAAACAAATCCAGCCTATCTAATCTGTCCTCATAGCTATGATTCTCCACTCCCGGCAACATCCTCATAAATCTCCTCTGTACCCTCTGCAATGCAATCACATCCTTCCTGTAATTCCTATTGTAGTGTATGGAGAAAGAGCCAGACTGAACACCGTGAGCTCAAAGTAAAGTGTGACCTTAGTCTTTTATTGCAGGTCTCCAGAGTGCCTCTCCAACCTGTGAGGCCTCCTTAAATACCTGTGCTTCCAAGCGATTATGGGATCCCTTGGGAATCCAGGGGAATGAGCCTCTGGTGACTGTACAGAGTAAATACAAGTTTACATATATAACAACAGTCCCCCCCCGCAAAGTCAATAGTGTAACTATTTACAATGTGAGTCGATCTGGGGCCCTTCTTGCCCTGGTTGATCGTCTCGGTGTGAAAGCTGGTGTTGTTGAATCATTTGTTGGGCCCTCGCTGGGCTGCTGCACAGCTGGCCTTGCTGGGCTGCCTGGTGTGTTGGACCCTGCAGGGCTGTTGTGGATGATGGGTTCTGCTTCATGGTCAACCGTGGTGTCGGTTGACATTGGTGTGTGTGTTGGGGGATCAAAAAAGGTAGGGTCCAAGGTGGGTTGCTCAGGATAGTCCGTGAATCGGAGTTTGATTTAGTCCAAGTGTTTCCGGTGAATGAGTCCATTTGAAAGTTTGACCCGAAACACCCTGCTCCCCTTTTGGCCACGACAGTGCCGGGAAGCCACTTGGGACCTTGTCCATAATTTAATACAAATACAGGATCATTGACTTCAATCTCGCGTGACACATTTGCGCTATCGTGGTATGCACTTTGTTGAAGCCGCCTGTTCTCTATCTGTTCGTGTAGATCAGGGTGAACTAACGAGAGCCTTGTCTTAAGTGCTCTTTTCATGAGCAGTTCAGCAGGTGGGATCCTAGTGAGTGAGTGAGGTCTCGTGCGGTAGCTAAGCAGGACTCGGGATAGACGAGTCTGCAGTGAGCCTTCAGTTACCCTCTTCAAGCCTTGCTTGATGGTTTGCACTGCTCTCTCTGCCTGACCATTGGACGCTGGTTTAAACGGGGCAGATGTGACATGTTTGATCCCATTACGGGTTAAATTCTTTGAACTCAGCACTGGTAAAACATGGCCCATTGCCACTCACCAGAACTTCGGGTAAGCCGCGAGGGGCAACCATGGCCCGCAGGCTTTCAGTAGTGACAGCGGATGTGCTAGCCAACATTATCTCACATTCAATCCACTTGGAGTATGCATCTACAAACACAAGGAACATTTTACCCAAGAACGGGCCTGCATAGTCAACGTATACCCTAGACCACGGTTTGGAGGGCCAAGACCATAAACTTTGCGGCGCCTCCCTGGGTACATTGCTTAACTGCGAGCATGTATTACATCTGTGAACGCAGGACTCTAAGTCTGCATCGATACCGGGCCACCACACGTGGGATGTGGCTATCGCTTTCATCATTATGCCTGGGTGGGTACTGTGGAGGTCATTGATGAAGGTGTCTCTGCCCTTCTTGGGGACCACTACCCCACAGAAGGCAGTCTGCCTGTATAGACATTTCATCTTTGCGCCATTGGAACGGCTTTATCTCTTCCTGCATTTCCACTGGGATACTGGACCAGCTCCCGTGAAGCACACAGCTTTTGACTAGAGATAATAAGGGGTCCTGGCTTGTCCAGGTTTTGATCTGCCGGGCAGTGACGGGTGATTGCTCACTCTCAAATGCTTCCATAACCAGGGCTAGATCTGCGGGCTGCACCATTTCTACCACCGTGGTGGGCAATGGCAGCCTACTGAGAGCATGGGCGCAGTTTTCTGTGCCTAGCCTGTGGCGGATGGCGTAGTTGTATGCGGATAACGTGAGTGCCCATCTCTGGATGCGGGCTGATGCGTTGGTATTTATCCCTTTTTTCTCGGAATACAGGGATATAAGTGGCTTATGGTCAGTTTCCAATTCGAATTTTAGTCCAAACAGGTATTGATGCATTTTCTTTACCCCATAGACACACACTAACGCTTCTTTTTCAATCATGCTGTAGGCTCTCTCCGCCTTAGACAGACTCCTGGATGCATAAGCATCTGATTGCAGTTTCCCAAAATCAAAAGCTTGTTGCAATACACATCCGACGCCATATGACGATGCAAAACATGTTCGTACCAAACGCTTACATGGATCATACAACACAAGCAATTTGTTTGAGCATAACAATTTTCTCGATTTTACAAAGGCATTTTCTTGGCTTTTGCCCCAAACCCATTCACCCCCTTTTTGTAATGAGACATGCAGTGGTTCTAACAGTGTGCTGAGACCCAGTAAGAAGTTACCAAAGTAATTCAAGAGTCCCAGAAACGACCACAGCTCCGTCACGTTCTGTGGCCTCAGTGCATTCTCGATTGCCTCCGTCTTCGCGTTGGTGGGCCTGATGCCGTTCGCCACAATCCTCCTTCCCAGGAACTCCACTTCAGGCGCCAGGAAAATGCACTTCGAGCGTTTTAACCTGAGCCCCACGCGGTTGAATCGACTAAGAATCTCCCCCAGGTTCTGCAGATGCTTGACTGTGTTCCGACCTGTGACCAAAATGTTGTCCTGGAAGACCACGGTGTGCGGGACCGACTTTAGTAAACTTTCCATGTTTCTCTGGAATATTGCCACAGCCGATCGGATTCCAAATGGACATCTGTTATAAACAAAAAGACCTTTGTGTGTGTTAATGCAGGTGAGGGCCTTCGATGATTCCTCCAGTTTCTGCGTCATGTAGGCTGAGGTCAGATCCAGCTTCGTGAATGTCTTTCCTCCTGCCAGCGTTGCAAAGAGGTCGAAACAATTGATACTTACTTTGTAATCGCCACAGATTCTGACAGTGCCGTCTCCCTAAGGACTACAGTTTACTCACAGCACGGTGCGTGAGTCTCAGTCAGTCAGTGCAAGGTTTACACACAGCACGGTGCGTGAGTCTCAGTCACAGTGTAAGGTTTACACACAGCACGGTGCGTGAGTCTCAGTCACACTCAATGTAACGTTTACACACAGCACGGTGTGAGTCTCAGTCACAGTCAGTGCAAGGTTTACACACAGCATGGTGTGAGTCTCAGTCACAGTCAGTGCAAGGTTTACACACAGCACGGTGCGTGAGTCTCAGTCAGTCAGTGCAAGGTTTACACACAGCGCGGTGCGTGAGTCTCAGTCACAGTCAGTGCAAGGTTTACACACAGCACGGTGCGTGAGTCTCAGTCAGTCAGTGCAAGGTTTACACACAGCGCGGTGCGTGAGTCTCAGTCAGTCAGTGCAAGGTTTACACACAGCACGGTGCGTGAGTCTCAGTCAGTCAGTGCAAGGTTTACACACAGCACGGTGCGTGAGTCTCAGTCACTGTGTGAGGTTTACACACAGCACGGTGCATGAGTCTCAGTCACAGTCAGTGCAAGGTTTACACACAGCACGGTGCGTGAGCCTCCCATCTTGCAGCGACAGACACACATAACAGTGCAGCTTGAAAACAAGTTGATAGGTCCTTACTATACAGTATAAATGCACACGAGGCCCATGCTTGAGAGGTCAGTCTGTAACCTGTCCTTTATTCCTTAGCACTCAAGTGATGAAGGTGGGTGGAGCTTCCCCTTTTGTACCTGAAGGCCCAGGTTAGGAGTGTCTCCCACCTAGTGGTCAGTGTTCTCACAGTGTACAACTTAGGTCAGATTATACATGGGTTACATTGCTGGTTGAATACATGACACAAGTGATTGTGAAAACTTTAACGGGTGTGTTACTATGCCGCGCCTTTAAGACTTGGCTTTTCCCGGGATCTGACTCGGAGTTCCGCGCATGCGCAATCGTTCTGCCAAATGTACCGACCAAACTTCCGTTATTGCCGCTGTCAGCTCCTCGCCCGAATGTGACGAATTTCTGGGCGGGAGGCATAAATCTTTTCAAGGCGCTAAAATTACCACTCCGCCTGGATTCCCACCGCAACATCTCTCCCCCAGGGAGTTGGAAATGAGCAGAATGTTTCTGGGGAGCAGTGAGTGTGACCGAGAGCTTTTGGAAACTGAGATTGTCTGGTTGCAGAATGAAGGAAATTCCCCAATCCATCGCGGTGGTTGATTACCAATCTTCCTGGTGCTGCTCTGCCGATATCGTGTCTGTCTCCGGACTCATGGCAAGCATTGCCCACACCGATCACTGGGCACCATCAAGGCCACTGATTCATGGCTTTCTTCGGGGGATAAAGGACAATCTGCAAAACACCAAGTAATAAAAACAGCATTTGATTTATTCAGAAACCCTTCACCAGTATTTTGCTGATTGAATCCTTCAATGCTGCACCAGAGAAACCAGCAAATACACCTCTTAGTCTCACACATCACCTTCCACCGCATGAGCCAAATAGTCTAATCCCACACTCCCCACCCTTTAATATCCCACCCAGTCTAATCCCACACTCCCTCTCACTCTCCGCATCCTTTAATATCCCACCCAGTCTAATCTCACTCTCCCCCTCACTCCCCCCCTTTAATATCCCACCCAGTCTAATCCCACTCCCCCCCTCACTCCCCCTTTTAATATCCCACCCAGTCTAATCCCACTCTCCCCCTCACTCCCCCCCTTTAATATCCCACTCAGTCTAATCCCACTCTCGCCCTTACTCCCCCCCTTTAATATCCCACCCAGTCTAATCCCACTCTCCCTCTCACTCCCCCCCCTTTAATATCCCACTCAGTCTAATCCCACTCTAGCCCTCACTCCCCCCTTTAATATCCCACTCAATCTAATCCCACTCTCGCCCTCACTCCCCCCCTTTAATATACCACCCAGTCTAATCCCACTCTCCCCCTCACTCCCCCCCCCTTTAATATCCCACCCAGTCTAATCCCACTCTCGTGCTCAGGCTCCATAGTTTTAATATTCGTTTTGAAGAAACTATCAAATTCATTTCAAAATTATTGATAGCTTCTGATTGAAAATGGTTTGTGGGAGAACATTAAAATAGGAGGAGGCCATTCAGCCCTTCAAGCCTGCTCTGCCATTAAATTAGATCATGGCTGATCGTTATCTCAACTACCGGTGATCAGGATGTCATCTTGGAACACGACGGTTCTGGGAACGGACTTCAGTAGATTTTCAATATTCCTCTTCGACACCTCGACCAACTCCTGTGTCATATAGGCTGACGTCTAGTCCAGTTTTATGAATGACTTCCCTCTGGCTAGCTTCGCAAACAAGTTATCAGCCTTTGGTAATGGGTACTGATCTTGTTTCGAAACCCTGTTGATCGTAGCCTTGTAGTCTCCACAAAAACATAGAAACATAGAAAATAGGTGCAGGAGTTGGCCGTTCGGCCCTTCGAGCCTGCACCACCATTCAATAAGATCTTAGCTGATCATTCCCTCAGTACTCCTTTCCTGCTTTCTCTCCATACCCTTTGATCCCTTCAGCCATAAGAGCCATACCTAACTGCCTCTTGAATATAGCCAATGAACTGGCATCAATAACTCTCTGCGGCAGGGAATTCCACAGGTTAACAACTCTCTGAGTGAAGAAGTTTCTCCTCATCTCAGTCCTAAAAGGCCTACCCCTTATCCTAAGACTGTGTCCCCTGGTTCTGGACTTCACCTACATCGGGAACATTCTTCCTGCATCTAACCTGTCCAGTCCTGTCAGAATCTTATATGTTTCTATGAGATCCCCTCTCATCCTTCTAAACTCCAGGGAATACAGGCCCAGTCGATCCAGTCTCTTCTCATATGTCAGACCAGCTATCCCGGGAATCAGTCTGGTGAACCTTCGCTGCACTCCCTCAATAGCAAGGACCTCCTTCCTCAGATTAGGAGACCAAAATTGAACACAATATTCCAGGTGAGGCCTCACCAAGGCCCTGTACAACTGCAGTAAGACCTCCCTGCTCCTATAGTCAAATCCCCGAGCTAAGAAGGCCAACATACCATTCTTCACCGCCTGCTGTACCTGCATGCCAACTTTCAGTGACTGATGAAGCATGACACCCAGGTCTCGTTGCACCTCCCCCTTTCCTAATCTGCCGCCATTCAGATAATATTCTGCCTTCGTGTTTTTGCCCCCAAAGTGGATAACCTCACAATTATCCACATTATACTGCATCTGCAATGCATTTGCCCACTCACCTAACCTGTCCAAGTCACCCTGCAGCCTCTTAGCGTCCTCCTCACAGCTCACACTGCCACCCAGTTTCGTGGCATCCGCGAACTTGAAGATACTACACTCAATTCCTTCATCTAAATCATTGATGTATATTGTAAATAGCTGGGGTCCCAGCACTGAGCCCTGTGGCACTCCACTAGTCACTGCCTGCCATTCTGAAAAGGACCCGTTTATCCCGACTCTCTGCTTCCTGTCTGCCAACCAGTTCTCTATCCACGTCAGTACATTACCCCCAATAATATGTGTTTTGATTTTGCACACCAATCTCTTGTGTGGGACCTTGTCAAAAGCCTTTTGAAAGTCCAAATACACCGCGGCCGCAGAAATGCCTATCTATTCCCCTTACAATCGAATCCCCTATCACTATAGCTGTCCCACTCTTTTTCCTGCCCTCCTGTGCAGCAGAGCCACCCACGGTGCCATGAACTTGGCTGCTGCTGCTCTCCCCTAATGAGTCATCTCCCTCAAAAGTACCCAAAGCGGTGTATCTGTTTTGCAGGGGGATGACCGCTGGGGACCCCTGCACTACCTTCCTTGCACTGCTCTTCCTGTTGGTCACCCATCCCCTATCTGGCTGTGTACCCTTTACCTGCGGTATGACCAACTCAATAAACGTGCTATTCACGTCATTCTCAGCATCATGGATGCTCCAGAGTAAATCCACCTGCAGCTCCAGTGCCGTAATGTGGTCTGTCAGGTGCTGCAGGCGGATGCACTTCCCGCACACGTTGTCATCAGGGACACGGAAGTGTCCATGACTTCCCACATATTACAGGAGGAGCATAACACGTGTCCGAGCTCTCCTGCCATGACTTAACCCTTAGATTAACTTAATTTGGCAACAACAATGCTAAAAGTTACTCACTGATAAAGAAAAGAAAAGCTACTCACCAATCACCAGCCAATCGTTTACCCCCTTGGCTGTGACGCCACCTTTCAATTTCTTTCTACTTCTTTTTTGCCTCACTGCTGCAGCTGCACCGGCTGGCCTCTTCGATGCTGCTGCTGCTGGGCCTTTTATAGGCCTCACCAACACTGCTCCCCGACTGCCTCTGATTCTGACTGAGCCATCTCTTTTCAGCACAGGAACAATGGGGCTGGCCCATTCATTAAATTCGACCGGTGATATGATCCCTTCACGCTGGAGTCTGTCCAGATCAATTTCGACCTTCTTCCTCATCATATACGGAACTGCCCGAGCTTTATGATGGATGGGTCTTGCATCTGAGTCCACGTGGACTGTACCTTGGCTCCCATGAAGTTGCCGATACCCGGTTCAAACAGTGAGGGGAACTTGCTCAATACTTGGGCACATGTATCTTCCTCCGAAAGCAAAGCCTTTATGTCGTTCCAGTCGCATCTGATTTTCTCCAACCAGCTCCTGCTGAGCAGCGTTGGGCCATTGCCTGGAACGATCCACAGCGGTAACTCGTGAACTGCACCATTACATGACACGTTAATTTGTGCACTGCCAATCACCTTTATCAGTTCTTTGGTGTACATGCGCAGCTTGGCTTTAACAGGGTTCAGCCTGGGCCTCACTGTCTTAGTATCTCACAGCTTATTAAATGGCCTCTCTTTCATGATCGATTGACTCGCTCCCATGTCCAGTTCCATCGATACCGGTATCCCGTTAAACTTTATATTAATCAAAATTGGTTTACTCTTGGTTATGAAGGAGTACAGTCATAGAAAAACATAGAAAACATAGAAAATAGGTGCAGGAGTAGGCCATTCGGCCCTTCTAGCCTGCACCGCCATTCAATGAGTTCATGGCTGAACATGCAACTTCAGTACCCCATTCCTGCTTTCTTGCCATACCCCTTGATCCCCCTAGTAGTAAGGACTACATCTAACTCCTTTTTGAATATATTTAGTGAATTGGCCTCAACAACTTTCTGTGGTAGAGAATTCCACAGGTTCACCACTCTCTGGGTGAAGACGTTTCTCCTCATCTCGGTCCTAAATGGCTTACCCCTTATCCTTAGACTGTGACCCCTGGTTCTGGACTTCCCCAACATTGTGAACATTCTTCCTGCATCTAACCTGTCTAAACCCATCAGAATTTTCAACGTTTCGATGAGCTCCCCTCTCATTCTTCTGAACTACCGTGAATACAAGTCCAGTTGATTTAGTCTTTCTTGATAGGTAGTCCCGCCATCCCGGGAATCAGTCTGGTGAACCTTCGCTGCACTCCCTCAATAACAAGAATGTCCTTCCTCAGGTTAGGAGACCAAAACTGTACACAATACTCCAGGTGTGGCCTCACCAAGGCCCTGTACAACTGTAGCAACACCTCCCTGCCCCTGTACTCAAATCCCCTCGCTATGAAGGCCAACATGCCATTTGCTTTCTTAACCGCCTGCTGTACCTGAATGCCAACCTTCAATGACTGATGTACCATGACACCCAGGTCTCGTTGCACCTCCCCTTTTCCTAATCTGTCACCATTCAGATAATAGTCTGTCTCTCTGTTTTTACCACCAAAGTGGACAACCTCACATTTATCCACATTATACTTCATCTGCCATGCATTTGCCCACTCACCTAACCTATCCAAGTCGTTCTGCAGCCTCATAACATCCTCCTCGCAGCTCACACTGCCACCTAACTTAGTGTCATCTGCAAATTTGGAGATACTACATTTAATCCCCTCGTCTAAATCATTAATATACAGTGTAAACAGCTGGGGCCCCAGCACAGAACCTTGCGGTACCCCACTAGTCACCGCCTGCCATTCTGAAAAGTACCCATTTACTCCTACTCTTTGCTTCCTGTCTGACAACCATTTCTCAATCCATGTCAGCACACTACCCCAATCCCATGTGCTTTAACTTTGCACATTAATCTCTTGTGTGGAACCTTGTCGAAAGCCTTCTGAAATATACCACATCAAATGGTTCTCCCTTGTCAACTCGACTGGAAACATCCTCAAAAAATTCCAGAAGATTTGTCAAGCATGATTTCCCTTTCACAAATCCATGATGACTTGGACCTATCATGTCACCTCTTTCCAAATGCGCGGCTATGACATCCTTAAAACTGATTCCATCATCTTACCCACTACCGATGTCAGGCTGACCGGTCTACAATTCCCTGTTTTCTCTCTCCCTCCTTTTTTTAAAAAGCGGGGTTACATTGGCTACCCTCCACTCGATAGGAACTGATCCAGAGTCAATGGAATGTTGGAAAATGACTTTCAATGCATCCGCTATTTCCAAGGCCACCTCCTTAATTACTCTGGGATGCAGTCCATCAGGCCCTGGAGATTTATCGGCCTTCAATCCCATCAATTTCTCCAACACAATTTCCCAACTAATAAGGATTTCCCTCAGTTCTTCCTCCTTACTAGACCCTCTGACTCTTCTTATATCAGGAATGTTGTTAGTGTCCTCCTTAGTGAATACCGAACCAAAGTACTTGTTCAATTGGTCTGCCATTTCTTTGTTCCCCGTTATGACTTCCCCTGATTCTGACTGCAGGGGACCTACATTTGTCTTTACTAACCTTTTTCTCTTTACATATCTGTAGAAACTTTTGCAATCTGTCTTAATGTTCCCTGCAAGCTTCTTCTCGTACTCCATTTTCCCTGCCCTAATCAAACCTCAGCAAATCAATCCTCCTCTGCTGAGTTCTAAATTTCTCCCAGTCCCCGGGTTCGCTGCTATTTCTGGCCAATTTGTATGCCACTTCCTTGGCTTTAATACTATCCCTGATTTCCCTTGATAGCCACGCTTGACCCACCTTCGCTTTTTTATTTTTATGCCAGACAGGAATGTACAATTGTTGTAGTTCATCCATGCGGTCTCTAAATGTCTGCCATTGCCCATCCACAGTCAACCCCTCAAGTATCATTCGCCAATCAATCCTAGCCAATTCAGGCCTCATACCTTCAAAGTTACCCTTCTTTAAGTTCTGGACCATGGTCTCTGAATTAACTGTTTCATTCTCCATCCTAATGCAGAATTCCACCATATTATGGTCACTCTTCCCCAAGGGGCCTCGCACAACGAGATTGCTAATTAATCCTCTCTCATTACACAACACCCAGTCTAAGATGGCCTCTCCCCTAGTTGGTTCCTCGACATATTGGTCTAGAAAACCATCCCTTATGCACTCCAGGAAATCCTCCTCCACCGTATTGCTTCCAGTTTGGTTAGCCCAATCTATGTGCATATTAAAGTCACCCATTATAACTGCTGCACCCTTATTGCATGCACCCATAATTTCTTGTTTGATGCCCTCCCCAAGTCCATACACTTCCTCCTCTGGCATCTCGGATTGCATATCCAGATCCGCGCTAGTCTGACTCTCATCCTCCACGTGGCGTGTCACAGCACGCTTGCTCATCTGCGGACACTTGCGCTGGAGATGCCCCACTCTCAGACAGCCTTTGCATCTATATTGCTTAAATCGGCATTGCTGGTGCCGATGATTTCCCCCACAACGCCAACACGGAGAAGTCGGATACGTTCCCGCTGGCAGATTTGGGCAGCCACAGGTTTCGCGAATGCAGCCGGATAGGCCCTGCCGTGTGCCGCTCTGCCGAATGCCGAATCAATCACATTTACAGTACTTGCCGAGGTTCGGTTCTTCACCGCTATTTGCTTTAGACTCCTGTTAATCGTCATTGAGCGATCTGGATGGCCCTTTTTAAATCCAACTCCTCCACCGCCAGAAGTTTGCGCAGGATCACCTCGTGGTTGATACCGATAACAAAGAAGTCCCGCAGCATGTCTGCAAACACCGTCCCGAACTTGCACGGTCCCGCTAGACGTCTCAGGTCGGCAACGAATTCCGCCGCGCTCTGGCCCTCTGATCGAACGTGTGTAAAACTTGTATCTTGAGATGATGGTGCCATCGTCTGGCTTGAGGTGCTCCCGTACCAATGTACACAACTCCTCATAAGTTTTCTCTGTTTGAACACTAGACATGAGTAGATTCTTCATCAGACTGTAGATCTTTGAACCGCACACAGTGAGGAACACAGCCCAGCACCGATCTGCATCGTCGACCCACTTCATTTTGTTGGCCACGAAGTACTGGTTCAAATGGCTCACAAAGTCTGCCCAATCTTCTCCCTCCACGAATCACTCTAAAAATCCAATCGTGCTCATTTTGTAAACAAAGCTTCTTGTATTCTCGTTGCCAACTGTTATGTATGCAATAAAGGTTCAAACTGAGTAATGTTTAACTAAACAAGGTACACCCTTAGCTCTGCTTTATTTAGGCCCAAAGTGCCTGATTCTCAAAATGGCTGGCCTTTTATACCAGAGCAGCACCATGTGTGTGTTGCTCAGTGGCCTCCAACAATTACACCATCTGGTGGCTGCATGTACATACATGACACATAGTCAAATCATCCTCTTGGTAAAGAAATGTTTCTAACCTCCCCAGTAACTCTTTTTGTGATTCTATTAAGTTTGTGTCCTCTCTTTACCATTTCACTGACCAGCGGAAACATTCTGTAACTGTGCACCTTATCATCGCCCCTTCATCATCAGGGTCACCTCTTCCCCATTCCAGCTCTTCAATCTCCATCAATAACTGTCATTCCTTGGCCTAGAAATTGGGCTCTGCCCGGCCTGGGGGCGGTAACACTCGGGAGGGGCCAGACTTTGTGGCGTGGCAGAAGTCCCGCCCCAGCAATAAATTCAGCTTATTGCCCCGGAAGGAAGTGGAGTAGGAAGTTCCCTGGGGCGGTAAAGGGGCACAGGCCTCAGCAACATTCCGTAGTGGTCCGTGTAGCCCTTCTGACTCTGCTGAAGCAGCAGCCGGCTACCTGGAGTCCGAGGACCAGGGGTGCGGGCGATTAGTAGCCTGCCGGGCCGAGTGATCGCGGCACCAACCCCGCCAACAGCCCGCGATCCAAGCGCCAACGGAAACGCCGGCCGCCTCCCCTTTAACTACCGCCCCGGTAGGGGCAGGGATCCGGCATGTGTCCCCTGTCACTGTCACCGCCCCACTCTACTCCGGGGGCAAAACCCAATGTAGGAGCGGGCCCCACTAACGGGGCGATGCGCACGGTGATCATGGCCGCCGCTAAACTCCCGGCCAATTTAGTCGGAGTCGGCAGTGGCACCGACCCCGGTCACAAAGTCATCCCAGGGGTGCTAATCCTAAATGCAAATGCACCCAATTTCTCCCCCCTTATCTCTGGCGATACACCAGTGAACCCACACTGCAACCTCCGTCCTGTAATAGGGGCACAAGACTCCATGCAGTAGTTGAACTGCAGCCTAACTAATGCGTCGTACAAGCTCAACATCACCACTTCCAATAACGAATTCAGGAGAAACGTCTTCACCCTGCGCGGTGAGAATGTGGAACTCGCTGCCATGGGGAGCGGTGGAGCGAATGGACCAGCGGCATTGCAGGGGGAGCTGGATAAACACATGCGGGAGAAGGGTTTTGCTGATTGGGGGAGATGAAGAGCTGTGGGAGGTGGGTCTTGTGGAGCATAAACATCGGCATCAACCTGTTGGGCCCAGTGGAATTTACAGCACAGAGGCAGGCCATGTAATTCATGGGATTCTTTGCTTTTCTAATCTATGCCTCTAGATATAAAACCATGAGTCCATTGGCCTGATATACTTGCACTGCCGTCTGTAGTGACCGTTTTGACTTTACAAGGTCCCTCTGCTCCATTTAAAATCACACAAGGTAAGATCAATTTCCTGTCACACTGCTGCTTCCAAAATAATTGTCACAGCTTTCCACGTTGACCTGCATGTGCCACTTATCTCCAATGCTGCTCCCCTCTCTGTATCCTCCCAAAGTCATTGTCACAGTTTACCATAGCCCATTTTTGGTGTCAGGAGCAGATATGTTCCCTCAGTTCTTACACCAAGATCATTTCTGTATATAGTAAGAGAAACTCCAACATAAACCCGTGTGGAACCCCACTCACTGCATGATCCCGTCTGAGACACTTCCTCCACCCCTGACCCTTTGCACCCTGCCCCCGGATCATCCCTATACCCACGTGCCCACATTTCCCTCATTCTCTTATGTGGGACCTCATCTAATGCTTTTTGAACATCCATGTAACCCACACCACCTTTTCTTCATCTACTCTCTCTGATCGCTCTTCAGCAAATTCTGCGATTGGTCTCTGGCCCACCCACAATCGAGTTTCACTTACTGCTGGGTTTCTATTTTCATCAATGGCTTCAGTTCCCCAATTGTTCCCTGCACCTGTTAGTTTCCATTTCTTTGTACTGTTTCCTAGTTTGTGGCCTTCCCACATCTCGTGTTGTTTTACAATCTTTTCCTCTATAGTCTTTTACGCACCTTTCTCCCTGTTCACCTAAAGATGAATCTCCTCTCTGAGCTGGCGACTAAACTCCTGCCTCTCCAGTGACTGATCCCAGTAATGGTTCCGATTCTGGGACCACGTTCGGTGCCGCCCCATTCGGTAACCGAGACGGGGCGGGACTTGCTACGCCCGGCATGGAGGCCCAGCACCAGCCTGGTGTTACCGACTGAAGGGCAATGTTGGGCACTCCACTGCCTCTCGGGGCAGGAACGGGGCGATATAAGCGGGAATTGTCCAGCGCTGTGCGACCTCTCCGTGTTAAAGGCTCGGCAGTGGGGTGAGTGGGCTCCACTACACCACGGGGGAGCAGGGTGCCGTGGCCGCAGGGGTGGAGTGCCGGGCTGCACCATCGCGGCATGGACTCTGCGAATTGGGTAACGGAAGGCCGGCCATGCTGAATAAAGGCACCGTGCACCCCCTTTACGTTTCGCCCCGCGAGCAGAGCGCGGCCGTGACCTGCGAGGCTGGCACTGACATTGCCCATGGTGACCTCACGGCGCCTTGTCCAATCTCCGCCATGGGGCGGAAACAGGTCGCTGCGCATGGCGATGACATCATCATCGGTGCAGTGGCCCGGGTGCTATTGGTGGGAGTGGGGTGCTGCCGGTTTGCACCTCCGCTAACTCGCGAGCTATTCCGCAGGAGATGGCAGCGCCCCAATTGCGCCCCTCCCCCTGCCCCCGGCCGGCGAGAAATCGTTTGTGCCTCATTAGCCTTCCCCAAGAGGGGGCACAAACCAGGCAACGCTCTCCCCCTTGCTTCAGGCCTGCCTGCACCAGCAGTGTTTCCCAGTTATTAAACAGAGATGATTCCATTAACTTGATTGTTTTTCTATCTTTATTCCTCTCCTGGGGAGCTGTGGAAAGTAGTGGAAGGGTTCGTAAGCTGATTAACGGACTGATAGGCCGTGCCCTGAATGTTCCTCCCATGGCCGTAACCAGCTTTACCCCGGCCGAGAGGGTCATTAGTCCTGTACAGCGAGAGGGTTTATGGGCTCCCACAACCCGTAGGATAAGGGCACAAACCCACCCCCCCCTCACCCATACCCACCCACATCCCCCAACCCCCCCACCCATACCCACCCACATCCCCCAACCCCCCCACCCATACCCACCCACATCCCCCAACCCCCCCACCCAAACCCACACACAACCACACCCCCCCCCACCCAAACCCAACCTCACCCACCCCACCCCCACCCAAACCCAAACCCACACACAACCACACCCACATCCCACACCCCACCCAAACTCACCCACCCACCCCCACCCAAATCCACACACAACCACACCCACACCCACACCCCACCCACACCTCTCCCACCCCTGTGACAATAACAACGACAACTTGCATTTATAGAGCACCTATGATGTGGTAAAATATCCCAAGGTGTTTCACAGGAGCGTTATCAGACACAATTTGACACCGAGTTACATAAGGAGAGATTAGCACAGATGAGAGGAAGGTTTTAAGGAGCATCTTAAAGGAGGATAGAGAGGGGGAGAGTTTTAGGGAGGGAGTCCCAGAGCTTAGGGCCCAGGCAACAGAAGGCACGGCCACCGATGGTGGAGCGATTATAATCGGGGATGTTCAATAGGCTGCGTTTATCTCTGTCCAGAGTTAATTTTCTATCTATAGAATGGTTTCTGTAGTTTCTGGCTGTTTTCTCTACCCCCTCCCTGCATTACCCACATTTTGGGTGCGAGATTAATGTTGTGCAGGGAGAACACCAATGTGCTTCCCAATATCCAAGGTGTTACAAAGCATTGGCAGATCAATGACCTGTGGCAGGGGTGAAGGGACCTGGCTTTGTCCTGTACTTGGATACATGTCTCAGTAGAGACCAACTGCATCTCCGTGCCTCACCCACTGACTGTGGGTGGCAGGAGAAGGCCATTAAAGGGCAGACATTGGCTTTATAAATAGAAGAGGAATACAATAGAAAAGCCAGGAAGCTAGGATGAACCTGTATAAAACACTGGTTCGGCCCCAGCTGGAGTATTGTGTCCAATTCTGGGCACCACACTTTAGGAAGGATGTGAGGGTGCAGAGATTTCCGAGAATGGTTCCAGGGATGAGGGACTTCAGTTACGTGGAGAAGCTGGGGTTGTTCTCCTTGGAGCAGAGAAGGTTAAGGGGATATTTAATAGAGGTGTTCAAAATCATAGAATCATAGAAGTTTACAGCACAGAAGGAGGCCATTTCAGCGCATCATCCCGACCAACAAGAGGCTACCCAGCCTAATCCCACTTTCCAGCTCTCGGTCCGTAGCCCTGTAGGTTACAGCACTTCAGGTGCACATCCAAGTGCTTTTTAAATGTGGTGAGGGTTTCTGCCTCTACCACCCTTTCAGGCAGTGAGTTCTAGACCCACACCACCCTCTGGGTGAAGACATATCCCCTCAAATCCCCTCTAAACCTCCTACCAACAACTTTAAATTTATGCCCCCTGGTTGTTGACCCCTCTGCCAAGGGAAACAGGTCCTTTCTATCCACTCTATCCAGGCCCCTCATAATTTTATACACCTCAATGAGGTCTCCCCTCAGCCTCCTCTGTTCCAATGAAAACAAATCCAGCCTATCTAATCTGTCCTCATAGCTATGATTCTCCACTCCCGGCAACATCCTCATAAATCTCCTCTGTACCCTCTGCAATGCAATCACATCCTTCCTGTAATTCCTATTGTAGTGTATGGAGAAAGAGCCAGACTGAACACCGTGAGCTCAAAGTAAAGTGTGACCTTAGTCTTTTATTGCAGGTCTCCAGAGTGCCTCTCCAACCTGTGAGGCCTCCTTAAATACCTGTGCTTCCAAGCGATTATGGGATCCCTTGGGAATCCAGGGGAATGAGCCTCTGGTGACTGTACAGAGTAAATACAAGTTTACATATATAACAACAGTCCCCCCCCGCAAAGTCAATAGTGTAACTATTTACAATGTGAGTCGATCTGGGGCCCTTCTTGCCCTGGTTGATCGTCTCGGTGTGAAAGCTGGTGTTGTTGAATCATTTGTTGGGCCCTCGCTGGGCTGCTGCACAGCTGGCCTTGCTGGGCTGCCTGGTGTGTTGGACCCTGCAGGGCTGTTGTGGATGATGGGTTCTGCTTCATGGTCAACCGTGGTGTCGGTTGACATTGGTGTGTGTGTTGGGGGATCAAAAAAGGTAGGGTCCAAGGTGGGTTGCTCAGGATAGTCCGTGAATCGGAGTTTGATTTAGTCCAAGTGTTTCCGGTGAATGAGTCCATTTGAAAGTTTGACCCGAAACACCCTGCTCCCCTTTTGGCCACGACAGTGCCGGGAAGCCACTTGGGACCTTGTCCATAATTTAATACAAATACAGGATCATTGACTTCAATCTCGCGTGACACATTTGCGCTATCGTGGTATGCACTTTGTTGAAGCCGCCTGTTCTCTATCTGTTCGTGTAGATCAGGGTGAACTAACGAGAGCCTTGTCTTAAGTGCTCTTTTCATGAGCAGTTCAGCAGGTGGGATCCTAGTGAGTGAGTGAGGTCTCGTGCGGTAGCTAAGCAGGACTCGGGATAGACGAGTCTGCAGTGAGCCTTCAGTTACCCTCTTCAAGCCTTGCTTGATGGTTTGCACTGCTCTCTCTGCCTGACCATTGGACGCTGGTTTAAACGGGGCAGATGTGACATGTTTGATCCCATTACGGGTTAAATTCTTTGAACTCAGCACTGGTAAAACATGGCCCATTGCCACTCACCAGAACTTCGGGTAAGCCGCGAGGGGCAACCATGGCCCGCAGGCTTTCAGTAGTGACAGCGGATGTGCTAGCCAACATTATCTCACATTCAATCCACTTGGAGTATGCATCTACAAACACAAGGAACATTTTACCCAAGAACGGGCCTGCATAGTCAACGTATACCCTAGACCACGGTTTGGAGGGCCAAGACCATAAACTTTGCGGCGCCTCCCTGGGTACATTGCTTAACTGCGAGCATGTATTACATCTGTGAACGCAGGACTCTAAGTCTGCATCGATACCGGGCCACCACACGTGGGATGTGGCTATCGCTTTCATCATTATGCCTGGGTGGGTACTGTGGAGGTCATTGATGAAGGTGTCTCTGCCCTTCTTGGGGACCACTACCCCACAGAAGGCAGTCTGCCTGTATAGACATTTCATCTTTGCGCCATTGGAACGGCTTTATCTCTTCCTGCATTTCCACTGGGATACTGGACCAGCTCCCGTGAAGCACACAGCTTTTGACTAGAGATAATAAGGGGTCCTGGCTTGTCCAGGTTTTGATCTGCCGGGCAGTGACGGGTGATTGCTCACTCTCAAATGCTTCCATAACCAGGGCTAGATCTGCGGGCTGCACCATTTCTACCACCGTGGTGGGCAATGGCAGCCTACTGAGAGCATGGGCGCAGTTTTCTGTGCCTAGCCTGTGGCGGATGGCGTAGTTGTATGCGGATAACGTGAGTGCCCATCTCTGGATGCGGGCTGATGCGTTGGTATTTATCCCTTTTTTCTCGGAATACAGGGATATAAGTGGCTTATGGTCAGTTTCCAATTCGAATTTTAGTCCAAACAGGTATTGATGCATTTTCTTTACCCCATAGACACACACTAACGCTTCTTTTTCAATCATGCTGTAGGCTCTCTCCGCCTTAGACAGACTCCTGGATGCATAAGCATCTGATTGCAGTTTCCCAAAATCAAAAGCTTGTTGCAATACACACCCGACGCCATATGACGATGCAAAACATGTTCGTACCAAACGCTTACATGGATCATACAACACAAGCAATTTGTTTGAGCATAACAATTTTCTCGATTTTACAAAGGCATTTTCTTGGCTTTTGCCCCAAACCCATTCACCCCCTTTTTGTAATGAGACATGCAGTGGTTCTAACAGTGTGCTGAGACCCAGTAAGAAGTTACCAAAGTAATTCAAGAGTCCCAGAAACGACCACAGCTCCGTCACGTTCTGTGGCCTCAGTGCATTCTCGATTGCCTCCGTCTTCGCGTTGGTGGGCCTGATGCCGTTCGCCACAATCCTCCTTCCCAGGAACTCCACTTCAGGCGCCAGGAAAATGCACTTCGAGCGTTTTAACCTGAGCCCCACGCGGTTGAATCGACTAAGAATCTCCCCCAGGTTCTGCAGATGCTTGACTGTGTTCCGACCTGTGACCAAAATGTTGTCCTGGAAGACCACGGTGTGCGGGACCGACTTTAGTAAACTTTCCATGTTTCTCTGGAATATTGCCACAGCCGATCGGATTCCAAATGGACATCTGTTATAAACAAAAAGACCTTTGTGTGTGTTAATGCAGGTGAGGGCCTTCGATGATTCCTCCAGTTTCTGCGTCATGTAGGCTGAGGTCAGATCCAGCTTCGTGAATGTCTTTCCTCCTGCCAGCGTTGCAAAGAGGTCGAAACAATTGATACTTACTTTGTAATCGCCACAGATTCTGACAGTGCCGTCTCCCTAAGGACTGGGACAATAGGACTGGCCCACTCGCTGAACTCGATCGGTGAGATGATGCCCTCTCTTTGTAGCCGGTCTAGCTTGATCTCTACCCTTTCTCTCATCATGTACGGTACTACTCTCGCCTTGTGATGGATGGGTCGTACCCCCGGAATTAGGTGGATCTGCACTTTTGCACTTTGGAATTTCCCAATCCCTGGTTCGAACAGAGAAGGAAACTTGTTTAAGACCTGGGCACACAAAGTGTCGTCTGCGGGCGATAGCGCTCGGATGTCGTCCCAGTTCCAGCGTACCTTTCTCAGCCAGCTCCTGCCGAGCAGCGTGGGACCATCGCCCGGTACCACCCAGAGTGGTAGCTTGTGCACCGCTCCATCGTAGGAGATCTTTACGTAGCACTGCCGATTACAGGAATCAGTTCTTTTGTGTAAGTTCTTAGTTTCATGCGAATTGGAGTTAAGACTGGCCTTGAGGCCTTGTTGCACCACAAGCTTTCGAAAGTCTTTTTGCCCATGATGGACTGGCTCGCACCCGTGTCCAGCTCCATTGACACCGGGAGTCCATTTAGTTCAACATTCAGCATTATTGGGGGACAATTCGTGGTGAATGTGTGTACCCCATGTACCTCTGCCTCCTCTATCTGAGGCTCTGTTTCATCATGATCCTCCTCTGCAACCTGGTGTTTTGCAGGTTTAACAGGCTTAGCAGCTCACCTGCACACTCATTGGAGCTGTCCCATTGTTCCACAGTCCTTGCAAATGTATCCTTTGAATCGGCATGAATGGAAACGATGATCACCCCCACAGCGCCAACAAGGTGTTAATGGCCTTACATTCATCACCGTGATGGTGGGCTCTGAGACATCTGCGCGCGTGTAGGTGCACGTATGTGTGACCTGCCCTGTACGTTACAATTTGAAAACAACATCACTTTGTTCACAGTACTTGTAGCAGCACTTGTGTGCTGAGAGATTTGCTTCGTATTGTCACTGGTGGCAATGAATGCCTGGTCTATCGCTATGGCCTTACTCAAGGTTGGGGTCTCTATTGTCAAAAGTTTGCGAAGTATGGTTTCGTGGCCAATGCCAAGTAAGAAAAAGTCTCTGAGCATGTACTCCAAATGTCCTTCAAATTCGCAATGTCCTGCTAGGCGTCTTAGCTCGGCGACATAACTCGCTAGTTCCTGGCCTTCAGACCTTTTGTAGGTGTAGAACCGGTACCTCACCATCAGAACGCTTTCCTTCGGGTTCAAATGCTCTCAGACCAGTGTGCACAAATCGTCGTACGATTTCTCCGTGGGTTTCGCTGGAGTGAGCAGATTCTTCATGAGGCCATACGTTGTTGCCCCACAGACGGTGAGGAGGATAGTCCTTCGTTTGGCAGTGCTCTCTTCCCCATCTATCTGACCCTCTGACCCCTTTTATATCCGGAAGGTTGTTTGTGTCCACCTAAGTGAATACTGAACCAAAGTACTTGTTCAATTGGTCTGCCATTTCTTTGTTCCCCTTTATGACTTCCCCTGATTCTGACTGCAGGGGACCTACGTTTGTCTTTACTAACTTTCTTCTCTTTACATACCTATAGAAACTTTTGCAATCCGCCTTAATGTTCCCTGAAAGCTTCTTCTCGTACTTCATTTTCCCTGCCCTAATCAAACCCTTTGTCCTCCTCTGCTGAGTTCTAAATTTCTCCCAGTCCCCGGGTTCACTGCTATTTCTGGCCAATTTGTATGCCACTTCCTTGGCTTTAATACTATCCCTGATTTCCCTTGATAGCCACGGTTGAGCCACCTTCCCTTTTTTATTTTTACGCCAGACAGGAATGTACAATTGTTGTAGTTCATCCATGCGGTCTCTAAATGTCTGCCATTGCCCATCCACAGTCAACCTCTTAAGTATCATTCGCCAATCTATCCTAGCCAATTCACGCCTCATACCTTCAAAGTTAGCCTTCTTTAAGTTCTGGACCATGGTCTCTGAATTAACTGTTTCATTCTCCATCCTAATGCAGAATTCCACCATATTATGGTCACTCTTCCCCAAGGGGCCTCGCACAATGAGATTGCTAATTAATCCTCTCTCATTACACAACACCCAGTCTAAGATGGCCCCCCCCCTAGTTGGTTCCTCGACATATTGGTCTAGAAAACCATCCCTTATGCACTCCAGGAAATCCTCCTCCACCGTATTGCTTCCAGTTTGGCTCGCCCAATCTATGTGCATATTAAAGTCACCCATTATAACTGCTGCACCTTTATTGCATGCACCCCTAATTTCCTGTTTGATACCCTCCCCAACATCACTACTATTGTTTGGAGGTCTGTACACAACTCCCACTAACGTTTTTTGCCCTTTGGTGTTCTGCAGCTCTACCCATATAGATTCCACATCGTCCAAGCTAATGTCCTTCCTAACTATTGCATTAATCTCCTCTTTAACCAGCAATGCTACCCCACCTCCTTTTCCTTTTATTCTATCTTTCCTGAATGTTGAATACCCCTGGATGTTGAGTTACCAGCCCTGATCATCCTGGAGCCATGTCTCCATAATCCCAATCACATCATATTTGTTAACATCTATTTGCACAGTTAATTCATCCACCTTATTGCAGATACTCCTTGCATTAAGACACAAAACCTTCAGGCTTGTTTTTTTAACACCCTTTGTCCTTTTAGAATTTTGCTGTATAGTGGCCCTTTTTGTTCTTTGCCTTAGGTTTCTCTGCCCTCCACTTTTCCTCATCTCCTTTCTGTCTTTTGCTTTTTCCTCCTTTTTGTCTCCCTCTGTCTCCCTGCATTGGTTCCCATCCCCCTGCCATATTAGTTTAACTCCTCCCCAACAGCACTAGCAAACACTCCCCCTAGGACATTGGTTCCGGTCCTGCCCAGGTGCAGACCATCCGGTTTGTACTGGTCCCACCTCCACCAGAACTGGTTCCAATGCCCCAGGAATTTGAATCCCTCCCTGCTGCACCACTGCTCAAGCCACGTATTCATCTGTGCTATCCTGCGATTCCTACTCTGACTAGCACGTGGCACTGGTAGCAATCCCGAGATTACTACTTTTGAGGTCCTACTTTTTAATTTAGCTCCTAGCTCCTTAAATTCGTTTTGTAGGACCTCATCCCTTTTTTTACCGATGTCGTTGGTACCAATGTGCACCACGACAACTGGCTGTTCTCCCTCCCTTTTCAGAATGTCCTGCACCTGCTCCAAGACATCCTTGACCCTTGCACCAGGGAGGCAACATACCATCCTGGAGTCTCGGTTGCGGCCGCAGAAACGCCTATCTATTCCCCTCACCATTGAATCCCCTATCACTATCGCTCTCCCACTCTTTTTCCTGCCCTTCTGTGCAACAGAGCCAGCCACGGTGCCATGAACTTGGCTGCTGCTGCCCTCTCCTGATGAGTCATCCCCTCAAAGCGGTGTATCTGTTTTGCAGGGGGATGACCACAGGGGACCCCTGCACTACCTTCCTTGCACTACTCTTCCTGCTGGTCTTCCATTCCCTATCTGGCTGTGGACCATTCACCTGCGGTAAGACCAACTCGCTACACGTGCTACTCACGTCATCCTCAGCATCGTGGATGCTCCAGAGTGAATCCACCCTCAGCTCCAACTCCGCAATGAAGACCGTCAGGAGCTCGAGGCAGATACACTTCCCGCACACGTAGTCGTCAGGGACACCGGAAGTGTCCCTGAGTTCCCACATGGTACAGGAGGAGCATAACACCCGACCGAGCTCTCCTGCCATGACTTAACCCTTAGATACACTTAAAACAAAGTGTACAGTTTTGGACTCCTAACTTGAGGAAGGACATTCTTGCTATTGAGGGAGTGCAGCGAAGATTCACCAGACTGATTCCCGGGATGGTGGGACTGACCTATCAAGAAAGACTGGATCAACTGGGCTTGTATTCACTGGAGTTCAGAAGAATGAGAGGGGACCTCATAGAAACGTTTAAAATTCTGACGGGTTTAGACAGGTTAGATGCAGGAAGAATGTTCCCAATGTTGGGAAAGTCCAGAACCAGGGGTCACAGTCTAAGGATAAGGGGTAAGCCATTTAGGACTGAGATGAGGAGAAACTTCTTCACCCAGAGAGTGGTGAACCTGTGGAATTCTCTACCACAGAAAGTAGTTGAGGCCAATTCACTAAATATATTCAAAAGGGAGTTAGATGAAGTCCTTACTACTCGGGGGATCAAGGGGTATGGCGAGAAAGCAGGAAGGGGGTACTGAAGTTGCATGTTCAGCCATGAACTCATTGAATGGCGGTGCAGGCTAGAAGGGCTGAATGGCCTACTCCTGCACCTATTTTCTATGTTTCTATGTTTCTATCTAGCTCATTGGCCACAAAGTATTGGTCGAGTCGCTCCACAAAAGTTTCCCAATCATCTCCCTCTGAAAATTTCTCCAGGATGCCCACTGTTCTCTGCATCTTTGGGTTCGCTATCTGTATCTCGTCGCCAGTTGTAGTGTATGGAGAAAGAGTCAGACTGAACACCTTGAACTCAAAGTGAAGTGTGACCTTAGTCTTTTATTGCAAGTCTCCAGAGTGCCTCTCCAACCTGTGAAACCTTCTTAAATACCTGTGCTCCCAAGGGATTATGGGATCCCTTGGGACTCCGGGGAGTGAGCCCTCTGGCGGCTGTACAGAGTAAATACAAGTCCACATATATAACACCTATATTCTATGCCTCAGCTAATAAAGGCAAGTATTCCGTATACTTTCTTAACCACCTTATCTACCTGGCCTGCTACCTTCAGGGATCTGTGGACATACACTCCAAGGTCCCTTTGTTCCTCTACACTTCTCAGTATCCTACCATTTAATGTGTATTCCCTTTCCTTGTTAGACCTCCCCAAATGCATGACTTCACACTTCTCCGGATTAAATTCCATTTGCCACTGTTCTGCCCACCTGACCAGTTGATTGATACCTTCCTGCAGTCTATAGCTTTCTTCTTCATTATCCACCACACTGCCGATTTTAGTATCATCTGCAAACTTCTTAATCAAACCCCCTGTATTCAAGTCTAGATCATTGATGTATACCACAAAAATCAAGGGACCCAGTACTGAGCCCTGCAGAACCCCACTGGATACAGTCTTCCAGTCACAAAAATATCCATCCACCATTATCCTCTGCATCTTGCCTTTGAGCCAATTTTGGATCCAACTTGCCACTTTGCCCTGGATCCCATGGGCTTTTACTTTCGTGACCAGTCTACCATGTGGGACCTTATCAAAAGCCTTGCTGAGAGCCATATACACTACATCAAAGACACTACCCTCATCGACCCTCCTTGTTACCTCCTCAAAAAATTCAATCAAGTTAGTCAGATATGTCCTTCCCTCAACAAATGATGAAGGGTTTTGATGGAGTAAATCGGGAGAAACTGTTCCAGTGGAGGAGGGTGTCGGTAACCAGAGGACACAGGTTTAAGGTGATTGACAAAAGAATCAGGGGAGAATTTTTTTACGCAGTGAGTTCTGGTGACCTGGAAGGCGCTGCCTGAAAGGGTGGTGGAAGCAGATTCAGTAGTAAGTTTCAAACGGGAACTGGATAAATAATTAAAAAGGAAACATTTTCAGGGTATGGGGAAAGAGCGGGGTAGTGAGGCTGATTGAACAACACTTTGAATGATGGGCTGAATGGCCTCCCTCTGAGCTAGCTGATCCTGTGAATCACTGACTGCTGTTGTGCCTGACAGCAGCTGGTTTTACAGCAACATTGGGGAGGCCCATGGGTAACAAGGATCTGCCCTCAGCCAGAGCTGGGCCATTGTCAGCATCGTGGGACAGGAGAGGCTGAAACACATGGTGACACACACCTTTCACAGAGCACTCCTTACTGAAGAAACATTTCTCCTGAAACAACAGTATTGTAATGTTTGATAACTCAGAAGGAAGAGGATGGACTCTGGAAATAAGTTAGCCCTGAGAAACCCATAGGAACACTTGTGCTAAACGGGACAATATCTCCGAGATCAGAGTGTTTATTGAACGATGGCTCTGTGCCTCTGGTGAATTCTATGAATACTCAGCCGTAGACACTCACAGGAAGTCAGTTTAGGAAAGAGCTGTCTGTTATGAAAGCCCCAAAAAATGTTAGTGTTCCAAAGGCTAAAATGCGACCTTTATTTGGATGCTACTGTGCCTCTAATCTCATGCAGTGTGGTGCTTGAAGCAGAATTGTTATTACAATCCACTAGGGGTTAGCTGAATTTCTGCATTGATTCTTCTTTTAAAGCCTTTGGGGGCTATTTCCCCGGATACGTTAGAGACTTCGAGATCGCCAACCTGGGATGGTTAGCCTGCTTTTAGCACAAAGCGCCATCTTGGTAAAGGTGTTGGAGGGCTGGAAATGGCCGCCCCGAGGATGATTAAGGCCATGATGACCAATTAAAGTGGCTCCTAATGCTCATTAACGAGGCTGCCCACCATTCTGCGGCTTTCACTGCGGGAACGGTTATATTACTGGGCCAGTAATCAGTGGCCTGAATTAATAATCCGTGAGTTCACATCCCCACAGCAGCTGGAATAAAAAGCCAGTGTCAGTAATGGTGGCCACGAAACTATCGATTATTGTAAAAACCCATTTGGTTCACTGCAGTCCTTTAATGAAGGAAATCTGCTGCCCTTACCCAGTCTGGCCGATATGTGACTCCAGGCCCACAGCAATGTGCTTGACTTTTAACTGCCCTCTGAAATGGCCCAGCGAGACACTCCATTGTACCAAAACCACTACAAAAAACAATAATAAGAATAAAACCGGTCGGACCACCCGTCATCCTCAATGATGGCCCAGCAAAAGACAAAGCTGAAGTGTTTGCAACCATCTTCAGCCAGAAGTGCCGAGTGGATGATCCTTCTCGGCCTCCTCCCGAGGTCCCCACTATCATAGAAGTCAGTCTTCAGCCAATTCAATTCACTCCGTGTGATATCAAGAACTGGTTGTGCACACTGGATACAGCAAAGGCCATGGGCCCCGACAACATCCCGGCTGTTGTGCTGAAGTCTTGTGCTCCAGAACTAGCCGTGCCTCGAGCCAAGCTGTTCCAGTACAGCTACAACACTGGCATCTACCCGACAATGTGGAAAACTGCCCAGGTTTGTCCTGTCCACAAAATGCAGGACAAATCGAATCCGGCCAATTACCGCCCCATCAGTCTACTCTCAATCATCAGCAAAGTGATGGAAGGTGTCATCGACAGTGCATTTACTCACCAATAACCTGCTCACTGATGCTCAGTTTGGGTTCCGCCAGGACCACTTGGCTCCAGACCTCATTACAGCCTTGGTCCAAACATGGACAAAAGAGCTGAATTCCAGAGGTGCGGTGCATTTGACCAAGTGTGGCATCAAGGAGCCTGAGTAAAACTGAAGTCAATGGGAATCAGGGGAAAACTCTACACTGGCTGGAGTCATACCTAGCACAAAGGAAGATGGTTGTGGTGGTTGGAGGTCAATCATCTCAGCCCCAGGACATCGCTGCAGGAGTTCTTCAGGGCAGTGCCCTGGGTCCAGCCATCTTCAGCTGCTTCATCAATGACCTTCCTTCCATCATGTCAGAAGTGGGGATGTTCGCTGATGATTGCACAGTGTTCAGTTCCATTCACAACTCCTCAGATAATGAAGCAGTCCATGCCCACATGCAGCAAGACCTGGACAACATTCAGGCTTGGGCTGATAAGTGCAAGTAACATTCGCATCACACAAGTGCCAGGCAATGACCATTTCCAACAAGCGAAAGTCTAACCACCGCTGCTTAACATTCAACGGCATTACCATCGCCGAATCCCCCACCATCAACATCCTGGGGTTCACCATTGCCCCGAAACTTAACTGGACCAGCCATATAAATACTGTGGCAACAAGAGCAGGTCAGAGGCTGGGTATTCCACCATCTACAAGGCACAAGTCAGGAGTGTGATGGAATACTCTCCACTTGCCTGGATGAGTGAAGCTCCAACAACAACTCAAGAAGCTCGACACCATCCAGGACAAAGCAGCCCATTTCATTGGCACCCCATCCACCACCTTCAACATTCACTCCCGCCACCACCGGCGCACTGTGGCTGCAGTGTGTACCATCTACAAGATGCACTGCAGCAACTCGCCAAGGCTTCTTCAGCAGCACCTTTACCGCCTAGAAGGACAAGGGCAGCGGGTGCATAGGAACACCATCACCTCCAAGTTCCCCTCCAAGTTACACACCATCCTGACTTGGAAATATATCGTCGTTCCTTCATCGTTGCTGGGTCACAATCCTGGAACTCCCTCCCTAACAGCACTGTGGGAGCACCTTCACCACACGGACTGCAGCGGTTCAAGAAGGCGGCTCACCACCACTTCCTCAAGGGCAAATAGGGATGGACAATAAATGCCGGCCTTGCCAGCGACGCCCACATCCCAGCAACGAATAAAACATTTTTCTACGACCTCTCCAACAGCGACCCGTTGACCCGGGGTGAACAAGTCTTTGCTGAGGATTGCGAGCGCTAATTCAAGCCGTGTTGAGCTTTCACTGCTCACTCGCTGCTGGAGAGCGACCGACTGCGCTGTGTTTGAAAAGGACGTTTGACACTCATCCGGGGACTTTCTGGGACACTTTGTCAATTTTCACCAACACGCAAGCAGCATTTATTCTGGAAATTCTCTGGGGACTTCACCTAGAGCGAGGGAGTGCTGTGCTACCCCACCTTATTGGACATCCTATAGGAGTCACCAGAAGAGAGGGAGTGCTTGGTCACGGGCAGCTTGCTCGGGGTCTGAGGTGTGAGTAGTGCATGTGAAGGATGCACTAGTGTGGGGTGTGTGATTGTCTGTGTATAGTTAGATGGTGGATAGTGGTTAGATAATAGCAGAGCAGGTCTCCAGTCATCCTGGTTAACCCTTGCCACTGGACCAAGACCTAGCTCTGTCAAGCCTGTGTGATGGCAACGGCCACCCCACGTTAAAAAAATCCATGCACCGGCATCTTCCACCCTTCAACATGTAGTTCAGGACCTGGAATATTAGGTCCTTCATTGAAACACCTGAGAACTCATCCCTTTTGGTGTGGAAGCAAGTCTTCCTTGACTCCGAGGGACTGCCTATGATGATAATGGTGGATGAAGTGTGTTGGGGCTGTGATGCTGGTTGTGGGGCAGTTATTGAGAAGTGTATTTGTGAGATGGGCTCTAACCTTGACCCTTCGTGTCAAATCACTAATCTCTTGCTGCACTGGAGGCATGTTCTGGGGACAGGGCTCCTGGCTGTCACCTCCCGGGCAATCTCCTTCCACATCCATTGCATCATTTGCCTCTGTGGCCTCCCCCCCCCGCAGATACAGGAAATCCCTCCTGTACTGGACCTCCTCCAGTATTGCCTCATCCGAGACCCTGTGAGCTCTCTCCCTCTGTCCCTGAAATGTCCCTGGCTGTGTACCAGCCTTCAGTGTAAGTGTGTGTGAGAAAGCTGCACTTGGCTAAAGCTGCAGGTCTCTGGGTTAGTGCCTCCCAGCATGTTTACATCACGGTAATCAGCAATTAGCCCAAAATTGTGGGCTAAAACCAGACTTCAAACAGGCGTGCCTTATTAGCACCCACTTATGTGTATTCAGCCATTTTCTTTTATAAGTGACAATGTCCTGAGTGTAAAGAAACGACTATTTTAGAAGATTAATGGCCGAGAGACAATGAGTTAGAACTGGATTAGTCGCAGCTCTGTGCCACCCACAGCTGAATAGCCCACCTATGTTCACTCTTTGGGCTTTCCTACCAAAGGTACCATGGCAAGGACTCGCCCCTTCAGGAAAGGACGGGATCATGTTTTTAGATGCAAAGTGAGTTGTGAAATCGACTTCTATCCAAATCCCTCTGTGGCTGGGGCTAGACAGCTCACTGAGCGGAGGGATACACTGGGCGGAGAGATACACTGAGCAGAGGGATACACTCGGCGGAGGGATACACTGGACGGAGGGAGACACTGAGCGGAGGGATACACTGGGTGGAGGGTACACTGGGCGGAGGGAGACACTGGGCGGAGGGATACACTAGGTGGAGGGTACACTGGGTGGAGGGTACACTGGGCGGAGGGAGACACTGGGCAGAGGGTACACTGGGCGGAGGGAGACACTGGGCAGAGGGTACACTGGGTGGAGGGAGACACTGGGCGGAGCTGAACATCCAGCAGCTACCGATGAGGTGGGAAAGCTGATCTGTGATCCTGCACTCATTTTACATTGTGTTTCCAACCTGTTAGCTCAAGTTATGAAACCACAAGCAGTGCTCCTAGTTTGTGGTGAGATAATAAAGTGCTGTTGGCATCTTGGGGAATTTTGTCGATTGGCTCAGTTCCTGGATTATCCCCGAGAAATTCCCGATACCTTGGCTACCTTCCACCAGTAAATCACACGCACAAAAAATACATTTGTAACATAATCTGAGTTCCTCTATCGGTAATCCTCTATCCACTCGGAGACTAGAGCCAGTTGGGGACATGACCTGAATCTAAAGATGAATGGACAAGAGTGGGAGGGAGTATCGCTTTCAGCTGATAAAGTCTCTGTTTGGATTGGGACAACTGATGCCCGTCCAGTTTGGAATTCAACAGGCAGAACCAAAGAAACGGGTTGGACTTTTCACTAACTACAAATTCTCCCATACCTGCTTTGTCCTGTCTCTAGTTAAAAGTAACCATAAGATCAAGTAGATAAAATTGCCGGGGTTGGAGTAAGTCCCAGTTGCATCCCAGAACACAGACCCAATCCCAACTCCACTGAGAGAACATCCCAGTTGGACCAGGCCTTTAGATCTCAGTCAGGGGACCTGGGTAGATCTCCTGCCCACGTCCCGCTGTGTCAGGGTGCGGATCGCAGTCCCTGGTCGTCCCCGGGGAATCCCCCCCTTTACTCTCTTGGTGGAGCCCCTGCAGCTGCTGAAGGCCTCACACGCTCACTAGAATCGGGTCATCGACCCCAGGGTGCCCCAGCACTGTCTCTGATGGGAGCGGCTCCATTGGGAATGTGAGTATTTTTAGAAATCTTTTTCTTCAGCCCGTTTGGAATTTTTGTTGTTGTCTCGGACATGTAGCCCAGGGTCTCTATGGTATCCCACGGTACCTCACGGCACCCCACGGTATCCCACGGCATCCCATGGTACCCCATGATACTCCACGGTATCCCATGGCACGTCACGGCACCCCACGGTATCCCACGGCATCCCACGGCACCCCACGGTATCCCATGGTATCCCACGGTACCACACGGCACCCCACGGCACCCCACGGTATCCCACGGCATCCCATGGTACCCCACGGTACCCCACAGTATCCCACGGTACCCCACGGCACCCCAAGGTACCCCATGACACCGCACGATATTCCATGGTACCCCACGGCATCCCACGGTATCCCACGGCATCCCACGGTATCCCATGGCACCCCACGGCACCCCATAGTATCCCATGGCACCCCACAGCACCCCACGGTATCCCATGGTAGCCCACGGCACTCCACGGCACCCCACGATATCCCACGGCACCCCACGGCACCCCACGATATCCCACGGCACCCCACGGTATCCCACGGTACCCCACGGCACTCCACGGCACCCCACGGCACCCCACGGCACTCCACGGTATCCCATAGTACCACACGGTACCCCACGGCACTCCATGGCACCACACGGTACCCCACTGCACCCATCGCAACCGAGCAAGGACGGAGGAATTTGAAGACAAATATTCTAAGCACATAGATTGGAGATAATTAACAATCTGTGCATCTTTTGGGTACACATACATAAAGCTGTGTCCTCTTGTACTCCGCTGCACTCCAGGACTGTGACCAGGACTCCCTGCTCATGTCACTCCCAAAATGTTGTTGAGAGAAGGCAGCTCTCATTCTCCGCACAATATCTGTTTCACTTCATGGGGATCAGTGCCGAGAACCACAGAGGTTTACAGGACAGGCGGATGGCATTTGTTTATTGTGTCCATGCCAACCCAGGCTTGAAGGGTGATGTGATCTGCTCCTGTTCCTAATTCTTATGTTCTTAAATCACACACACGTGTAACTGGGGGCTCTGGATCGCAGTCAGGAATCACGAACCCTGGCAGATTGTTGTCATGTCTTCAACTTCATTGTAACCCATGTATAAACTGACCTAAGTTGTACACCTTGAGAACATTGACCACAGGGGGCAAACTTGGACTTTCAGGTATAAAAGGGGAAGCTCCACCCACCTTCATCACTTGAGGCCTTGGTAATAAAGGTTACTGGTCACAGAGTGACCTCCACTCAAGTATGGGCCTCGTGTGCATTTACACTGTATAGTAAGGACATATTATTGCCGACGAGAAACTGGGATGTAAACCACGCGAGCATGGCCACTAGCAGCACAGACGAGCGGTACTGTGTTGCTGATGATTGGGACAACTTTATTGAGAGACTACAGCAAAGTTTTGTCACTAAGGAATGGTTGGGACAGGAATCGGCCGACAAACGCAGGGCTCATCTCCTGACGGTTTGTGGATCCAGAACGTACTCCCTGATGAAGGACCTTCTAGCGCCAGAGAAGCCGGCAGACAAGACGTTCGAAGAGCTCAGTAAGTTGATCGGGGAACACCTTAAACCGGCGAGCAGCATGCACATGGCGAGACATCGGTTTTATACGCACCGGCAGCGAGAAAGGCAAAGCGTTCCAGACTTCGTGGCAGATCTCCGGCGACTGCCGAGCCTCTGTAAGTTCCCAGATGTATGCAGAGCGGAGATGCTGCGAGACTTTTTTATTGAGGGCGTCGGGCAAGATGGGGTTTTCAGGAGACTGATTGAGACCAAAGACTTGACCTTGGAAGCAGCGGCTATGATAGCCCAGACAATTATCTCAGGGGAGGAAGAGACCAGAATGATGTATGCCAAAAATCTTAGCTCAAATGCGGCAAACGACCAGGAAGTCAACATTGTTAACGCGACACACAGTTCTCTAGGCAGACAAGGGCAATCGGACATGCCCCAGCATGCAGTTGAACCCAAAGAGGAAATTCAACAGAGACAATGGCTAGCTGAATGGCGATTCATGCCATCGCAATGGACAATGCGGCCAGTAATGGGGCCATCAACACCTGTTAATGGTGTGCTTAAGGACAGTTACAGAGACAGTCAGAGATGATCAACTGGTAATGGATCTTTTGTTTCCAACAATGGGGCCTTTAGCTCATGCTCGAGGTGTGGAGGCAAACACCCAGCCAGAGCTTGCAGGTATCAGCAATATACCTGCAGAAATTGCAACGTCAGCGGTCACTTGGCGCGTATGTGCAGGAAGCCTGCAGCCAGATTGATGTACGAGGAGGACGGGCCCGATGTAAGCCCTACGAGGCCAAATGAATACTGGGGGAAACCGCTGGAAGCTGAAGTTCAGTGAGTTCATGTGGAGCACATACACAGTTCATATACCAGGACGCCACCGATAATGATGAAAGGGCTCCTCAATGGCATCCCAGTATTAATGGAGCTAGACACGGGGCCAGCCAGTCTCTGATGAGTATCAAACAGTTCGAAATGTTGTGGGTGTCCAAGGCCAGGAGGCCAAAATTATTGCTGATTGACACACAGCTACAGACATATACAAAGGAGATCATTCCGGTGCTAGGCAGCACCACGATAATTGTGACCCACAAAGATTCGGAGAACAGGTTGCCACTCTGGATTGTCCCGTGGGACAGTCCTGCACTAGTGGGGAGGAGTTGGCTTGCTGTCATGAACTGGAAATGGGGCGATGTCAATGCAATTTCTTCTGTGGAGCGAGTATCATGCTCACAGGTCCTGGACAAATTTGACTCATTATTTCAACTCGGCATCGGCATTTTCATGAGGACCAAGGTAGTGACTCACATAAACCCAGACGCCAGGCCAGTACACCACAAGGCCAGAGCGGTGCCGTACATGATGCAGGAAAAGATAGAATGCGAATTGGACCGCCTGCTGAGGGAAGGCATCATCTCACCAGTCGAATTCAGTGACTGGGCGACCCTGATCGTGCCGGTGCTCAAAGTGGATGGGTCGGTCAGGATATGTGACGATTACAAGGCCACCATCAACCGGGTGTCACTCCAAGACCAGTACCCGCTACCAAGAGCGGAGAACCTCTTTGCGACACTATCCGGTGGCAAACTTTTTTCAAAATTGGACCTGACCTCAGCTTACATGGCCCAGGAACTGGCGAGTGAGTCGAAGAAGCTGACCACCATCACGACACACAAAGGGTTGTTTGAGTACAACAGATGTCCATTCGGGATTCGCTCGGCCGCCGCGATCTTCCAACGAAATATGGAAAGCCTCCTCAAATCGATTCTAAGGACGGTTGATTTTCAAGACGACATCCTCATCACGGGTCGCGATACTGAAGAACACCTCCACAACCTGGAGGAGGTGCTACGCAGACTGGACCGAGTAGGGCTGCGACTGAAAAAGGCAAAGTGAGTCTTCTTAGCTCCAGAGGTAGAATTCTTGGGGATGAGGGTAGCAGCAAGTGGGATCAGACCTACTGCGTCCAAAACGGAAGCAATCCAGAGAGCACCCAAACCCCGTAACACGATGGAGCTGCATTCATTCCTGGGGCTCTTGAACTATTTTGGCAACTTTCTTCCCAAATTGAGCACGCTGCTAGAGCCGCTACACGTGCTCCTACGCAAAGGTTGCAATTGGGTCTGGGGGGACAGCCAGGAAAGGGTTTCTGATAGAGCACGCAATTTGTTATGCTCCAACAAACTGTTAACGTTATATGACCCGTGTAAAAAACTAGTTTTAACGTGTGATGCGTCATCCTATGAGGTCGGGTGTGTGTTGCTGCATGTGAATGCCAATGGTCAGTTACAGCCGGTAGCTTATACCTCCAGAAGTCTGTCCCGGGCAGAAAGGGGCTACGGGTTGGTAGAAAAGGAAGCGCTAGCATGTGTATATGCAGTAAAAAAAAATGCACCAGTACCTGTTTGGAAGGAAATTTGAGCTGGAGACAGATCACAAACCCCTAACGTCCCTTTTGGCCAACAACAAGGCCATAAATGCGAATGAATCGGCCCGCATACAGAGATGGGCACTCACGTTAGCCGCCTATGACTACACAATTCGGCACAGACCGGGCACTGAAAACTGCACCGATGCACTCAGCAGGCTCCCACTAGCCACCACTGAGGGGGCAACTGAGCATGATGTGAGATGGTCATGGCTGTTGAAACTTTCGAAAGCGAAGGCTCACCTGTGACAGCCCATCAGATTAAAGTCTGGACAAATAAAGACCCGCTACTGTCTTTAGTTAAGAAATGTGTCCTGAATGGGGAATGGGCAGTCACGTACGGGACATGCCCTGAGGAGATTAAACCGTTTCATAGGCGCAAGGATGAACCCTCGATTCAGGCCGATTGCCTACTGTGGGGAAACCGAGTAATCATGCCCCAGAAGAGCAGAGAGGTGTTTATCAGAGAACTTCAGAATGAGCACCCGGACATTGTCATGATGAAGGCAATTGCCAGGTCACACGTTTGGTGGCCAGGGATAGATGCAGACCTGGAACTTTGTGTTCGCAGGTGCAACACGTGTGCTCAGCTGGGCAACGCACCCAGGGAAGCTCCCCTTAGCCCCTGGTCCTGGCCCGCCAAGCAATAGTCACGCATCCATATGGACTACGCAGGTCCTTTCATGGGAAAAATGTTTTTGGTTGTAGTAGACGCCTACTCCAAATGGATTGAGTGTGCCATTTTAAATTCAAGCACATCCTCTGCTACGGTAGAAAATCTATGGGAAATGTTCGCCGCCCATGGTCTATCGGACGTCTTGGTCAGCGACAATGGCCCATGCTTCACAAGCACTGAATTCCAGGACTTCATGGCAGGTAATGGAATCAACCATGTCAGAATGGCACCGTTCAAGCCGGCCTCAAATGGCCAGGTGGAACGTGCAGTGCAGATAATCAAACAGGGGATGCTCAGAATCCAAGGGGGTTCCCTACAAAGCCGCTTATCACGCCTCCTGTTAACCAATAAATCCCAACCACACTCGCTCACAGGGGTTCCACCCACAGAGCTGCTAATGAAAAGGACGCTCAAAACCAGGTTATCCCTTATACACCCCACTGTGAAAGAAATTGTTGAGAGCAGGCGCCAGTCACCATGACAGGAATGTGAGGGCGCGATGTATTGATGTCAATGACCCTGTTTTTGTCCTTAATTACGCTGCAGGGCCTAAATGGCTCGCAGGCACTGTGATTGCCAAAGAGGGAAATAGGATTCTGGTAGTTAAACTTACCAATGGACAAATCTGCCGCAAACACGTGGATCAAACTAAAAGGAAGTTCAGCAACCCCATAGAAGAAGCAGAGGAAGAACACGACGTAGAGTTCACTCCACCACAGGTGACCGAACACCAGAACCAAGTGGAGGAGAGCCCAGTCACTGTGGGCAGTCTGGACAGGTCTGAGGCACCGCAAACAGCAGACACTCAGGCCAGCGCCCAACAACCGGAGCCCCAACTCAGGCGCTCTACAAGCGACTTAACCTGTGATCCCAATAAGACTTTGGGGGGGAGGTGATATCATGTATTCAACTTTCATTGTAACCCATGTATAAGCTGACCTAAGTTGTATACCTTAAGAACATTGACCACAAGGGGCGAACTTGTGGGAGACACTCCTAACCTGGACTTTCTGGTATAAAAGGGGAAGCTCCACCCACCTTCATCACTTGAGGTCTTGGTAATAAAGGTAACTATTCACAGAGTGATCTTCTCTCAAGTATTGGCCTCGTGTGCATTTATACTGTATAGTAAGGACATATTAATTGTCTTCTCACTAACCTCAGGCTGCCAAACACAATCGGAGCACTCCTACCAGCAACACATTGCACATTGTGAAACTCAATTCAATAAATCTGGTGATTTGAGGATTGGCACCAGAAAAAACTAACCATGAAAACTGCTGGATTGCTGTAAAAACTCAACTAGTTCACTCATGTCTCTAATGTATTTGCTTCGTGGGTTCTTTGCTTAAGAATTCAGAGCAACTCATTGCTGTTAAGGACTAGTTGGTTTATTAACAAAGGTTTAATAAACACACTACACGTTACCAATTTATCCACCAGACTCACAATTGCATACCTCATCGTGGATCCAACTGGCTGGGGTTTTATTGAGTCTTGTGAACATCATGTGACTGCCTAAGCCACTCACGATGCAACAGCTCTACAACTATTTTGGTTGAAACTACAAATCAAGTGCCCCCTTATTAAAGGAGCATTGAAAGCGACAAATTAAATAAATTAAACTTTTAACATTGAAGAATCAAATTTAAATTTGGTTGCCAGTGGTGATGATGCACTCCAGTTCCTCTGGCATCACCTCTCACGGAAGGCCGCGAGCATACCGGTGGACACCGCGTGCTCCATCTCCAGGGACACCCTGGCTCGGATATAGCAACAACTCTACAAACCTGTGAGCATACTCACATTATACTGTCGTTCAGTGAAAGAAAGCTACCCTCCTGATCCAGTCTGGCCTGTATATACATCAGCCGTGGCTCAGTGGGTAGTATTCTCACCTCTTGAGTCAGAAGGTTGTGGGTTCAAGTCCACTCCAGGGACATAAGCATGAAAGTCTAGGCTGACACTCCCAGTGCAGTGCT
Organism: Pristiophorus japonicus; assembly: GCF_044704955.1. Classification (NCBI taxonomy): domain Eukaryota; kingdom Metazoa; phylum Chordata; class Chondrichthyes; family Pristiophoridae; genus Pristiophorus; species Pristiophorus japonicus. Next base: position 64,407,270 of record NC_091992.1, read on the forward strand.
GAGGGAGTGCTGCACTGTCAGAGGTGCCGTCTTTCCGATGAGATGTTAAACTGAGGCCCCGTCTGCTCTCTCAGGTTGTAAAAGTTCCCAGCCTCTATTCGAAAGAGAGCAGGGGAGCTATCCCCATTGTATTGGTCAATATTTAGCCCTCAACCAACATCTCTAAAGCAGATTATCTGGTCCTGATCACATACTGTTTGTGGGAGCTTGCTGTGCACAAATTGGCTGCTGTGTTTCCTACATTACAACAGTGACTACACTCCAAAACTATTTCATTGGCTGTAAAGCACTTTGAAATGTCCTGAGGTCGAGACAGGCACTATAGAAATGCAGGTCTTTCTTTCTTTTTACAAATGGCTCCAGTCCTCCTCGAAGCAAAATGCCCAAATTACTAAACAGGGTCAAAACTCCAGATCATTAGGGGGCAGTTAGTAAGTGTGGGTTAGGGACAGGGTCAGGGTCAGGGTTAGGGTGTTCAGTATTTAGGGTTAGTGTCTGGGTCAGGATCAGGGTCAGGGTCAGGATTCGGGTCAGGGTTAGGGTCAGGGTTAGGTTAGGGTCAGGGTTAGGTTCAGGGCCAGGGTTAGGGTGTTCAGTAGTTAGGGTTAGTGTCTGAGTCAGGATCAGAATCAGGGTAATGATTAGGGTCAAGGTTAGGGTCAGGGTCAGGATCAGGGTTAGGTTAGGGTCAGAGTCAGGGTTAGGGTCAGTTTTAGGGTCAGGGTTAGGGTCAGGGTTAGTGGCAGTGTCAGGGTCAGGGTTCGGGTTAGGGTCAGGGTTAGGGTCAGGGTTAGTGTTAGGGTCAGGGTTAGTGGCAGAGTTAGGGTCAGGATCAGGGTTAGGTTAGGGGCAGGGTCAGGGTCAGGGTCAGGGTAAGGGTCAGGGTTAGGGTTAGGGTTAGGGTCAGGGTTAGTGTCAGGGTTAGGGTCAGGGTTAGGGTCAGGGTCAGGGTTAGGGTCAGGGTTAGGGTCAGTGTTAGGGTCAGGGTCAAGGTTAGTATCAGGGTTAGGGTCAGGGTCAGGGTTAGTGTCAGGGTTAGGGTCAGGGTTAGGGTCAGAGTTAGGGTCAGGGTTTTGGTCAGGGTCAGGGTCAGGGTGTTCTGTATTTAGGTTCAGGGTCAGGGTCAGGGTTCGGCTTCTCTGTAATAATGAGGCAAATGAAGTCCTTGTTGTGAGTAGTTCGCCCAATGGTGAAGCGTGGCAGTCCCACCGCTTACAATGGTGTTCGCGTGATATGCCCACAATAAGCGGGGTTGTATGCGGCCCACGATTAGCGTGCCTGCTAATGTCTGCAAAGTGAACCGCCCTGTAATGTTGGCTCAACACTGTATTTAGATTCAATGTTGGGTGTGAGCAGAGATTGCTGTTCGAAGGTGTCCCTCCCTGAGAGCTGACCATTACATTTATTTTGCAGGTTTATATGCTAATGGTGAAATGGAGTGACTTGTCAGAAAAGCTCATCTACAGAAAGTTCTCCGAAATCTATGATTTCCATGTAAGTAGCTGGTGCTAACTATGCCGGTGGTGTAAGTGGTTTGATCCGAACCCAATTACTGGACAGGCGGTTCGAATTGCTCCCGCCTTACGAAAATTCTAGACCCGGGAATTATTATTCAGAGTGTAAATGAAATGAGTCACGGAGAGGAATGCTTTGGTGAAAAAATCGTATTTATATTTATTTGGTCTAACATACACTGACTAAAACGTGCACTACTAAACGCAATCACTGTCTATGGAGAATAAAATCCAGGTTACAAACAGCATATACACAGTACAGAAATGAGACCTGGTAACACGCAGTAACTCCCTGGTGGATTCTAACTCCGCCCCACCAACAAATTACCCAGTCGAAGCTTCCTCCCCAGAATAGCCCTGAAAAGCTTCACTTCTGAGAAAACCCTGAGCCCTCACACCTCACCCAGCTCGCCTGGGATATCTGGTTACCGGCTTGGGACACTCGCGAACATGCTGACGACCACACCCACAGTTGGTTTCCTTGCTCAGCTCAGCTGTGGGGAGTCACTGCCTGCTGGCTTTCAGTCTCGGTGACTTCGTCTGCGGAACTGCGATTTCTTCCTCTGGTACATTGATATTGATGGAGCGAGAGCAAGAGGGAGATAGAGTTCTCTCTAGATACAAGCTGCAAGCTTCACTCTCCAAGCTCCAAGCTAAAAATAAAGCGGAAAGACCCTGTCTTTATGGGAGTCTTGCTACCCCCCTATCTTTCCCGCCAATCTTGAAAATCATTTTGTTTCTAAGCACGGGTACTTAGTCAGTGATGGGCCATCCAACCCATGTGTATTGGGCTGATGGCCCTTACTCTCAGTCTTTGTGTTGGGAAAGATCTGGCTCCTCTTTGGCTGGCCAGGCTAGTGGGTTCATTGTTCTGCTTTCCTTCTGAGATGGAGGTGAGAAGTGCTTTTGCATATTAGAGTGGCTTTGTCAATGGCCTCTCTTTCTGGCCGACAGCTCTTTTGTCAATATTCGTGGCCTCCTTCCTTTAGCTGGGACTGATGGGCAAACCCGTTCTGGATGACTGACAGGTCTTTTGTCACAGCAAACTGCCATGCGGTCTCTGGAGTTTTAACAAAACCAGCTTTATCCATATTTCTACACAGGCTAATCCCATAAAATCCACAAAATATTCTCGACTGAGTCCATTCTTTAAACAGAAACTATGCAATCTCTTGAGTGGGTCGATTGGCGATTGGCGGAGTTAGGAAGTGGCACTGTAACCATCACAGCACCGCGTGACCCACTGGTCTCCAGCTTGGTGTGACAGAATGCTCAGCCTGCTGGGTATAAACTCTTTGACACAACAATCTAGAAACAGAACATAAAACATCTTAGCAACGCCTCACTGGCCAATTGTCGAGAACAGATGAACTCTTCCTAGAAAGCTGAATATTAACCTCACCGGGAAGCTGGTCTTGAGTTGCTGCCTGCCCCATTTATGTTGGATAACTGGACGACAGTCGATTTATCCAGCCTAAGCTTGCCTGATGGGAATTTCAATCGGGCTTCGAAATGGGCGGCCAGTGAGCCCCCCAAAACAGGCCAGAGCCACACTGTAAATTGGGGCTGGGATGGCAGTCTGTGTTCCGATCGATGAAGTGTGTGTAGCCTGTGCTCTGCTTATCGGCAGCAGGCCAAACCCATCATCATAGTCAGTCCCTCGAGTCGAGGATGACCTGCTTCCACGACAAAAAGTTCACAGATGTTTCAATGAAGGACCTAATATTCCAATCCCAAACTACATGCTGAAGGGTGGAAGATGCCTGTGCGGGGATTTTTTTAAGGTGTGGTGACCGTTGCACACCAGCCACCACACGGGCTTGACAGTGGCAAGGATTAACCAGGACGTCTGGAGACCAGCTCTGCTGCACAGACCTAGTGCGCGCACATATCGCAGTGTGGGCTGGTCAGTGCTGCCCCTGGGCCCTCGACCACAAACTCACGCCTCTCACATCCCTCTACGGTCTCTCGCCGCTCCTTCACCCCGACCTCGCTGCGCCTGCCCAATCGCCGACCTGGGCCTTGGTGACGTCCCTTTTCACTGCCGTTGCTCTCCTGCTCCAGCACGTGCTGCTCCCTGGAGTGGTATGCTGCCACGCTGCTCCTTCCACTCCCCGGCCTGCTCCCATGGTGCTCGCAGGTCAGGGGCCGCACAGACTGCTGGGCTAGGCCGCCACCCTGCTCCCCTTAAAGGGACCATCGGAGACCACTCAGGAAAAAGGCCCCAATCAGATTTTTAACATCCTGAATGCTCCTCCAGGCCCCATAAATATCCTCAGGCCCGCTGTCAGCTTCCCAGTGCCCCCGACACTCCCCCCCACCTCTCTCTAGCCCCCCACCTCTCTCTAACTCCCCACCCCTCACTCCCCCCCACCTCTCTCTAGCCCCCCACCTCTCTCTAACGCCCCACCTCTCTCTACCCCCCACCTCTCTCTACCCCCCCACCTCTCTCTACCCCCCACCTCTCTCTACCCCCCCACCTCTCTCTACCCCCCACCTCTCTCTACCCCCCACCTCTCTCTACCTCCCCACCTCTCTCTACCCCCCCCACCTCTCTCTACCCCCTCCACCTCTCTCTACCCCCTGACCTCTCTCTAACTCCTCACCTCTCTCTACCTCCCCCACCTCTCTTTACCCCCTGACCTCTCTCTAACCCTCCACCTCTCTCTACCCCCCCACCTCTCTCTACCGCCCCCACCTCTCTCTAACCCCCCACCTCTCTCTAACCCCCCACCTCTCTCTACCCCCCCACCTCTCTCTACCCCTCCCCTCCCGTCGTACTCTTGTATAGCACAGAACTTGTGTTTCCTACATTACAACAGTGACTACACGGCAAAGAGTGTTTGATTGGGTGTAAAGCACTTTGGGACGTTCTGAGTTTGTGAATGGACCAGTGTAAATGCAAATCTTCTTTACCCTCACCTTCTGAGAGAGACAAGTGCCAGGCAAGCTCCGAGATTGAGAATTTGATGTTTTTCCCGAGGCGGGACTCTGTTCCACCCCATTTCATCTCCTGAGGCTGGTTGGTACGGTCTCCCACTAGATGTACAACAGCAGGATAACGTTCCCACATTCCCGATCACACGGCTTTCCTTCATTCAACTGATGAATCCATGGGCCCAGCGGCTCCTTCACCAGCAAATCCCACAAAGCATTCATTGACTTTCAGTTACAGCAGATACACGGCACAGGAACAGGCCATTCGGCCCAACCAGTCCATGCCGGTGTTTATGCTCCACTCGAGCCTCCTCCTGCCTTTCCTCATCTCAGTCTGTTAGCATAACCCTCTAGTCTCTTCTCCCTCATATGTTTACCTAACTGCCCCTTAAATGCATTGATATTATTCAATTAACCACTCCCTGTGGCAGCGGGTTCCACATTCTCACTACTTTCTGGCTAAGGAAGTTCCTCCTGAATTCCCGATGTATCTGTTATCCCTCAATCCCATTCCTGACCAGAAATCCATCGACGCCGTTATTTTCTGGTGTTCATCAATTTCTGGGGTGAAATTGCAGTTAGTGCCTCCAGGGGGCGGCAGCGGGGCACCAATGGCCCTGCAGGATTGGGCGGGATTTGCAGAGACTCGCTGCTGCCAGGAGCGCCCCGCTGGATTGTGCATGGCGATGGTGACATCATCGCGTACGCTTCGCCCCCTTATCACCGCAGAAGCTAAATTACCCGCGCAGCCTACCTTAGCGCCTGGCGATGATGACGACAGCTTCAGCTCTCAAGTTGCAGTCGGGAACTGGGTGGAGCAGCACTATTTACAGCGCCATCTTGGCCATCATTTCTGTCACTATTACCTTTTTATGCATTCAAACAGATAGGCAGAGTGGCTGGTGGACTGATGGCAGCGATTTTTACTCTTCTGCCTCCTCACTAATCCCCTGTATAACTCACGGCAGTTTTGAAGTTAAAACATTTCTGTCGCTTCATGGGGGCTGTGCTGACACGTGACCTCCTGCTCCAGGTCAGACAAAGACAAAGGCACCGCCAATTAGAGAGAAAGGCATAGGGAGGGAGCACCACAGGGCGACGGAGAGGGAGCAGGGCGCAGAGAGAGGGAGAGGGAGAGGGAGAGGGACAGGGACAGGGAGAGGGAGAGGGGACAGGGAGTGGGAGAGGGAGAGAGAGAGAGAGGGGGAGAATGAGAGGGAGAGGGAGAAGGAGAGAGACAGGGAGAGGGAGAGGGAGAGGGAGAGAGACAGGGAGAGGGAGAGGGAGAAGGACAGCAAAATGTGGCCAGATGGAGAAGGCTCAACAAGGCTGGCAACAGGAGCCCTTACCCTCCCCGGGTATTCCATCAGCAGTTCTCCTGCATCAATGTCACTGAGGAGCAGTGTGTGCGAAGGCTGCATTTCAGCAAGGATGTGTTCACAGAGCTCTGCCATCTGCTGCACCCAGACCTGGAGCCTCAGACCAGGGCGAGGACAGCTCTCTCAGTGGCAGTCAGGGTCACCATCGCGCTCAATTTCTACACCAATGGATCCTTCCAGGGAGCAACAGGAGACATCTCCAACGTCTCCCAGTTTTCCGTCCATTGCTCTATCCCCGAGGTCACAGATTCTCTGTACAGAAGGAGGAGGGACTACATTTCCTTCCACATGAGCGAGAGAAGCAGCTCGAGGGCATGTGGCTTTGCCAGGATAGCGGGCTTCCCCACGGTGCAGGGCGCCATTGACTGCACCCACGGTGCATCACAATCCTGAGATCTTCCGTAACCGCAAAGGCTCCCATTCATTGAATGACCAGTCGGTGTGTGACCACACACACTATACTCACCGTCAATACCCGCTATCCTGGCAGCAGCCACGTGGCTTTCATCCTGCGCCAGGCTGGTGTGCCAGCTCTGTGCCAGCCCCCAAATGAAGCTCGTGGCTGGCTGCTCGGAGACAAGGGCTATCCACTCTCCACCTGGCTCCTGACTCCCCTCCACCGCTCCTGCCCAGACCTCGTACAATGGGAGCCATGTCACCACCAGGAACATCACTGAGCAGACCATCGGAGTGCTGAAGCAATGGTTCTGCTGCCTTGACCACTCGGGAGGAGTCCTGCAGTACTCGGCTGAGCGGGTGTCCCTATTCGTTGTCGTCTGCTGCATGCTGCACAACCTGACCAGCATGAGGGCACAGCCATTGTCACCAGGCATAGCCGCACCACCTCAGGAGGAGGAGCAGGACCAGGAGGAGGACCAATATCAGCAGGAGGAGGATGAGGTGGAGGAGGATGAGGAGGAGGAGGAGGGAGCAGGAGGAGGAGGACCAATAGCAGGAGGGCGAGGAGGAGGAGCAGAGGAGGTGGAGGAGGAGCAGGAGGAGGACGAGGAAGATAAGGTGGAGGAGGATGAGGAGGAGAAGGAGCAGCAGCAGCCGCGACGGAGGAGGCAGTGAGTCCATCGAGATCCTGCAAGGGAGGTCCGTGACCATCTCATCGGAGCTCGTTCCCACGGATTTCCATTCCATTTCCCGGTTCTTTGGGACGTTCCCCCATCACCACATCAATATGCCCTTCCATACCAAAGCCCCAAGACTGAAATGAGAGTCAACAGCAAACACTAAACATTCCAATCAACATTTATCAAACAATAAAATGTATAAATGTGTATTTATTCGTCACCCGTGTGCATTTCCTTATTTGCTCCCTTTCGTTGCCCAATTCTAATACCCCTCCGCAGCGTGTCCCCTGTGGCTGCAGCACGGCTGGTGGAAAGCTGCAGTGTGTCGGGGCCAGAGACTACAGATGGCCTTGCAGGATGCCCTCGACCAGCTCTGGGCCTGGAAGGCCCGGCTGTAGGCTGCACCACCTCAGGCTGGGCGGCGGCAGTCTGGGCTGGCTGGGTGACAGGCAGCAACAAGGGCAATGGTGGAGTGGCAGTGGTGGGATCAGGAATGCTGTTATCCTGAGAGAGGACAGCAGGTTCCTGCTGCACTGACCCACTGCCACTGCCCCGGGGCAGCACCTCAGCATCTCCACCAGTCTGCTGCAGGACAGATTGCTGGGCTGCTGCGACACCGTGAGATCCCCGGTCGACTATGGTGGACCCAGCGGCGATGGCAGCAGTCAGAGCTTGCGTGGCATCCAGCGGAGACTGTGTGACAGCACCAAGATGTTGCGTGGCATCATGCTGAGCCTGGGTGAGAGCAGTCGGAGAATGGATGGCAGCAGTCACTGACTGTATGACAAGCACCAAGACATGAGAGCAGTCTGAGCATCCATGTGAGCCACTGACTCCATTTCAGCACCAAGACGTTGCGTGGAATCTCTTGGGGGGCTCAGGTGCAGGATGGAGAGTTTCTGCCTGGTTATCTGAAAGCACAACCGCCACATTCTCGGGATGTGGGCGTCGCTGGCAAAGTCAGTATTTATTGCCCATTCCTCGTTCCCTTGGCAACTGTATGAGCAGTGCACACTATACCAACGCACATCTTGTTCAGCTGGCGGCAACACCAGAGTATCTCGGGCCGAAGGGACCCCGCACCAGTCCGCTTCTATCCCGGGCTGAAGGGACCCCTGCGGCTCCTGTTCGGGGTTTGAAGCCTATACCGGGACTTTTTAAAATCGGCTGAAGGGACTCCGGGACCGGCATTGAACCGTCCGAAGGGACCAAACTGCCATAATTACTTTGAGGGGCCAGAATTCCTACTAATGATTTACATCTGAAACTTTTGATCAACTTATAATCAATTTTTAAACTTTTAAACAATTTGGGAAAATTTTTATAACCTATGACTAATTTACATTTTAGGCTTTTTTCAACTTTTAATCAACTCTTAATCTATTTTTTTTTAAACACATGCTATGACCGTGCCAGCAAGCCATTTTGGACCATGTCCATATTTGAGTACAAATACAGGGTCATTGACTTCAATATCGCGTGACAAGTTTGCGCGATCGTGGTACATGCTTTGTTGATGCCGCCTGCCCTCGATGTGATCATGGAGATCAGGGTGGACAAGAGAGAGCCTTGTTTTGAGTGCCCTTTTCATGAGCAGCTTGGCTGAGAGAATCCTGGTGAGCGAATGGGGTCTGGTGCGGTAGCTGAGCGGGACTCGGGACAGGCGAGTCTGCAGGGAGCCTTCCGACACACGTTTCAAGCTTTGCTTGATGGTCTGGACTGCCCATTCTGCCTGGCCATTGAACAAGGCAGATATGCTGTGCTTGATCACATTGCGGGTCATGAATTCCTTGAATTCAGCACTGGTGAAACATGGCCCATTGTCGCTGACAAGGACATCCGGCAGGCCGTGTGTGGCAAACATGGCACGTAGGCTTTCGATGGTGGTGGTGGACATGCTTACAGACATTATTACACATTCAATCCATTTTGAATAAGCATCCACAACAACCAAGAACATTTTGCCTAGGAATGGGCCCGCAAAGTCAATGTGGATCCTAGACCACGGTTTGGAGGACCATGACCACAAACTTAGCGGTGCCTCTCTGGGTGCATTGCTCAGTTGAGAGCAAGTGTTGCATTGGTGCATGCATGACTCTAAGTCTGAGTCGATGCCAGGACACCACACATGGGATCTGGCTATGGCTTTCATCATTACTATGCCTGGGTGGGTACTGTGTAGGTCGCGTATGAACGTTTCCCTGCCTTTCTTAGGCAAAACCACACAATTACCCTGCCTGTATGGACTTTTCGTCTTTGCGCCTTTGGAATGGCTTGATCTCTTCCTGTATCTCCGCTGGGATGCTGGACCAGCTCCCATGGAGGACACAGTTTTTTTTATCAGGGACAGTAAAGGATCCTGGCTGGTCCAGGTCCTGATCTGGCGGACCATAACAGGTGACTTTTCATTTTCGAATGCATCCATCACCAAGAGCAAGTCTGCAGGCTGTGCCATTTCCACCCCGGTGGTGGGCAATGGTAGTCGACTGAGAGCATTAGCGCAGTTCTCTGTGCCTGGTCTGTTGGGATTACATAGTTGTATGCTAATGTGATATATTCACAGAGCACAGCACATACAGCTTCCTAACATGGCAGGCAGCTCTCTCGGAAGTCTCCAGAAATCTGCCTGGTTCTGTTTATTATTAACCCTGTACTTGCAGTACGCAATACGTCCACATCCACAGTGTGGAGCTACAAACATTACAAGCTTACAGACATTACATTTCTCCCTCCTTAATGAAGAAGCCATCATAACAAACATCATACACAACTTTCATGTTTATACATAACACATGATATAAACTTATTTTTTTCCCTTATTTACAAATTTAACTTTACCACTTGTTTTCTGTTTCGAAGCGGATATCTTCGCTCTCGAACAGAACCTTCCAAACATGGTCTCGAATCTAAACTCATTCGAGACTCATCCTGACGAACGTTTTCCTCCACGGAATTTCCTTGATTTTCATTTGAACTCACTTTAGGCTCATTGTTTTCCTGACTCGGACTCAGACTTTCATTCTGATTCTCTCCTGGATTTGTTTCCTGTACTTTGGATTGAGGATTTGCTACTGGTATATCAAAACTATCTGATGAGTCAGAAATAACTGAATCATTCCCACCTTCAAAACTCTTGGTCAAGCACATTCCCAGGTGCTGGTCATGGAAGTCTCCGAATAACTTGGACCTGAATTTATTTGGTATAACCACTCTTGCACCCCACATGATACAATCTTCATCGACTGATAATTCATTCCTACGAATGAAGAATGGATGTGTATCTTTGTCTGTTACCTGGTTTGGCCATCCATTTGCAATATACTCATACACCTTTGACATCACTGGGTCACGTTTGGTTGCTCTACCAATCTCTTCAGCTGTGACTGGCAGTTCATCAATATATGAAAAATAAAACACTTCTTCCCTATTGGGTGTAACTTGTGATGGGGAAGGCAATCTAGACATAGCATCAGCATTACTGTGATCAGCTGATCGTCTGTATTCAATATCACATGTATATGATGACAAAATCAAAGCCCATCTCTGCATTCGGGCTGCAGCTAATGTTGGAACTGGGGACTTTGGATGGAGGATTGCTGTTAGGGGCTTATGGTCCGTATGACCATACAAGTATTTGTGAAACTTCTTGACCCCAAAAATTAATGCCAAAGGCTTCCCTTTCAATTTGCGCAACGTTACTCTCACTGGCACTGAGAGTGCGTGAAGCAAAAGCAATTGGTCTCTCCTCCCCACTACTTAATACATGAGAGATTACTGCCCCAACTCCATATGGAGAGGCATCACATGCTAACTTAATCTCCTTAGATATGTCATAGTGAACTAACATGGTGCTCTCTACCAATTTGCTTTTACACTCCTTGAATGCTGTATCGCATTCTTTTGACCACTTCCAATGGACCTGTTTTTTCAAAAGTTCATTCAGTGGATGTAATACTGTAGCCAAATTTGGTAGGAACTTCCCATAATAGTTCAAAAGACCCAAGAATGAACGAAGTTCAGTGACATTCCTGGGAGTGGGTGCATTTCTGATCGCATCCAATTTTTCCATGGTTGGATGTAACCCATCTTTGTCTACTCTGTACCCTAAGAACTCCACTGAGTTTTTAAATAACTCACACTTGCGAGCAGATACTCGTACTCTGTGCTTCTCTAGCCGTTTGAGGACTTCATTCAATATGTTATTATGAATTTGCCTATTTGGTGCTGAAATGAGTATGTCATCCAAATAACATACTACCCCTTCAATACCTTGCAAAATCTGGTTCATCACCCCTTGGAATATGGCTGGGGTGGAAGACACTCCAAATGGTAGCCTATTAAATTGATATAGGCCTAGATGAGTATTTATAGTCAAACATGACTTGGACTCCTAATCTAGTTCAAGCTGTAAGTAGGCATTCGTAAGATCCAGTTTTGAGAAGATCTGACCACCTGTCAGTGTTGTGAACAAATCTTCTATATTCGGAAATGTATTGGGGACATTACCCTCGAGAACCTGGTTTACGGTTACTTTATAATCACCACACAATCTTACCTTACCATCAGACTTAGGTACAACAACAATGGGTGTAGCCCAATTACATCGATCTATCTTACAAATAATGTTCTCAGTCTCTAGTTCTTTGAGTTCTTGCTCAACTTTCTCCTTGAGTGCCTCTGGTACGGAACGTGGCTTGTAGTAAACCGATCTAGCGTCCTTCTGTACCCTGACACTCACCTTGGAGCCTTGGATCGGACTACCCGTTTCACAGTACACCTTCGGATACTTCTTGATAACCTCATCCGTTGATGAAAATCTCGCTTCCACACAGAAAATCTTACTCTAATCCAGCTTCAGTGAGCTCAACCAATTTATTCCTAGTAAGGCAGGCTTGTCTCCTTTCACTACTATTAGAGGCAAGTTCTGAAATTGATCTTTATATTTCAGCGGTACGGTGATATGACCTACCACAGGAATTTTCTCTCCCGAGTAGCCTCGCAGCTCTATCTTGGATTTCTCCAGTTGAAAATCACGCAATTTGTCGAGGTACAGCGACTCCGGTACAACACTCACGGATGCACCCGTGTCAATTTCCATTGGTATCTTGAATCCCGCAACATCTATGTGGATTTTGATGCTTTCCGAATCGCTATCCGTTAACCTCATGCTCCTGATGACGTGTAACTCTAACATCTCCTCGTCCTATTGTTGTTCTTCCATGCTATGTAGTCTCTTTGGATTTCTACTCATAGTTTGAATGATGGACTCATAGCTTTAAAAACTGGTTTGCCCTTCAGTCGGCATGCCTTCGAAAGATGCCCACTTATTCTGCAGAAGAAACACTCTGTCTTCACGTATGGACAACTTTGAGCAATGTGTTGTCCCAGGCACCTCTCGCACGATCTCAACGCTCTGTTAGAATTTCCAGTTTCTGAGTCTTTCGGCCATGCCCATCTTTTACTTTGAACCTGCAGGTGATTTACCTCGGTTAACTGACGACCGTAATCATTATTTAATTCTTGGGACTATTGTTCGGCCATGCTCATCGACCTCGCTGTCTGACAAGCAAACTCAAAAGTCAAGTCATCCATCATAAATAACTTCCTTCTGATCGCATCATTTTTCACCCCACAAACAAATCGATCCCGTGATGCTCGGTTTTGAAAGTTTCCAAAACTACAGTGCATCGATGGCTTTTTTAATGCTATGTTGTAATCACTGATACTTTAATCAGCCTTTTGATTCCGAAGCCTGAAACGATAGCTTTCAGCAATTTCTAATGGTTTGGGGTTATAGTGCTGCTCCAGCTTCGTTAAAATGTCTTTAAGCGTTGTGTCCTTTGGCTCGTCAGTCACAAGCAGATTTACAAGGGTTTCGTATAATGCTGGACCTGCCTCCGATAAGAAGATCGCTTTCTTACGTTCCAACACAGCCCGGTTCTGGACTGCATTGTCTGGAACTTCGATTATGTTATTTGCAATGAAATACATTTCTAGCCAATCCACATACGCTGTAAAACGTTCCCGGTCGTGTCTATATTCCCCCAAATATCCGATTACAGCTGCAATTTTAATCTCTAGCTGTTCACACCGTGTGTTTTATTTTACCTCGGATTTTGTAACTTTTTTCCAAAGACAGAAACTTCCAAAGTCTCTTTGTCGGTTAGCTGAATCCTTCACTAACAAAATTTAAGCTTTAAATCATCCAAAAAATCCCATCTCAGTCGCCAAATGTGATATATTCACAGAGTACAGCACACACAGCTTCCTAACATCGCAGGCAGCTCTCTCGGCAGTTTCTGGAAATCTGCCTGGTTCTGTTTATTATTAACCCTGCACTTGCAGTACACAATACATCCACATCGGTGTGGAGCTACAAACATTACAAGCTTACAGACATTACAGCTAACAGCGTGAGGCCCATCTTTGGATGCGGGCAGAGGCATTGGTATTAATCCCTTTGCTCTCTGAGAATAGCGATATGAGTGGCTTATGGTCAGTTTCTCGCTCAAACTTGAGACCAAACAGATACTGGTGCATTTTTTTCACCCCGTAAACGTACGCCAGAGCTTCTTTTTCAATCATATTGTAAGTCCTTTCGGCTTTGGACAGACTCCTGGATGCATAGGTGACCGGTTGCAATGTTCCCAATTCGTTAGCCTTTTGTAACACACACCCGACCCCGTATGACGACGCATCGCAAGCTAGCACTAATCATTTACATGGGTTATACAGAACAAGCAGTTTGTTGGAACATAACAGATTTCTGGCTTTCCCAAAAGCAGCCTCTTGTGATTTCCCCCATACCCAGTCGTCTCCCTTGCGCAGTAGCGCATGTAAGGGTTCTAGCAAGGTGCTTAACCCGGGTAGGAAATTACCAAAATAGTTGAGGAGTCCCAGGAACGACTGCAGCTCCTGTGACTGTGGTCTCGGTGTGTTCTTGATGGCTTCTGTCTTGGCGTCGGTGGGTCCGATGCCGTCTGTCACGATTCTTCTCCCTAAGAACTCAACCTCTGGCGCCAGGAAAACACACTTCGAGCATTTCAACCTGAGTCCCATGCGATTTAGCCGACTTAGAACCTCTTCCAGATTTTTCCAGTGTTCGATGGTGTCCCGACCTGTGACCAGTATGTCGTCCTGGAAAACCACGGTGCATGGAACCGACTTTAGCAGGCTCTCCATGCCGAACGAATCCCAAATGGGACCTTTGTGCATGTTGATGCAGGTGAGGCCTTTCGAAGATTCCTCCAGCTCCTGTGTCATGTAGGCCGAGGTCAGGTCCAACTTGGTGAACGTCTTTCCTCCAGCCAGGGTCGCAAATAGATCGTCTGCCTTGGGTAGCGGGTACTGGTCCTGTAGCGAAAAACGATAATCGTTACTTTATAGTCCCCACAAATTCTAACTATGCCGTCGCCTTTGAGAACCAGAACAATCGGACTGGCCCACTCGCTGAACTCCACCGGCACGATGATGCCTTCTCTCTGCAGCTCAATTTCCACTTTCTCTCGCATCATGTATGGTACCGCCCGTGCCTTGTGGTGGATGGGCCGTGTACCGGGAACCAAGTGGATCTGCACCTTCGCCCCCGAGAAACTTCCAATGCTTGGCTCAAACAACGATGGGAATCTGCTCAGAACCTGGGGACATGAGGCGTTGTCCGGACAAAAGCGCTCGGATGTCGTCCCAGTTCCAGCGGATTTTTCCCAGCCAGCTTCTGCTGAACAGTGTGTGGCCATCTCCTGGTATAATCCATAGTGGGAGTTCGTGCACTGCTCCATCATAGGAGACTTTTATTTCTGCACTGCCAATAATAGGGATCAGCTCATTGGTGTAAGTTCGTAGCTTGGTGTGAATAGGGCTGAGCTTGGGCCTGTGTGCCTTGTTGCATCATAACCTGTCAAAGGCCTTTTTGCTCATTATAAACTGACTCGCACCTGTGTCCAGTTCCATGGATACTGGAATTCCGTTCATTTCAACTTTTAACATGATCAGTGGACATTTTGTGGTGAAGGTGTGTACCCCATACACTCTGCAACGTGGTGGTTTGCAGGGTTTGCAGTTCGTCTGCACATTCACTGGAAGTGTCCCATTGTTCCACAGCCTTTGCACACAGTGTTTGAAGCGGCATTGATGGGCTCGATGATCACCTCCACAGTGCCAACAAGGTGTTAATTGCCTCGCATTAATGATTGATGGCGGACTCTGGGTCATCTGAGGTCATGCAGCTGCAGGTGTGTACGTTCTGCCATATGCATTCCTGCTGGAAAACGACATTACTTTGTGTACAGTACTAGCCGAAATCTCTTTATGCTGCAAAATTTGTTTGGTGTTATCGCTGGTGGACATAAATGCCTGGGCTATCGTTATGGCTTTGCTCAGGTTCGGTGTTTCAACAGTCAATAGTTGCAAAGGATAACCTCATGGCCAATGCCAAGCACAAAAAAGTCTCTTAGCATTTGTTCAAGGAATCTATCAAATTCGCAATGTCCTGCAAGGCCCTTAGTTCGGCGACGTAGCTCGCCACTTCCTGGCCTTCAGACCCTTGACACGTGTAGAACCGATACCTCGCCATCAAAACGCTTTCCTTCGGATTTAGGTGCTCCCGGACCAGCGTACACAGTTCTTCATAGGATTTGGTTGTTGGTTTCACCGGAGCTAGAAGATTCTTCATGAGACCGTAAGTTGTTGCCCCGCAGACGGTGAGGAGGATCTCCCTTCGTTTAGCAGCATTCTCATCCCCTTCCAGCTCGTTGGTCATGAAATATTGTTCGAGTCGCTCCACGAAGGCCTCCCAATCGTCCTCTTCTGAGAATTTCTCCAGGATACCAACAGTTCTTTGCATTTTTGCATGGTTGTTCGTTATCTCGTCGCCAATTGTTACGCTCATAATAAAGTGATACAACTGAGTATGCACTGAGTAAGTGTGACCTTAGCTCCTTTAATTTATCTTCAGAGTTCTGGTACAGCATGGGAGGCCTGCTTATATGCAGTGCTCCCAAAGAATGCTGGAATCCCTTGGGACTCCAACAGGTAGGCCCTCTGGTGGTGGTATGATACACGTTGCCAAGGGTTACATACATAACAGTAACCATGTAGGATACATGACAGAAACCATGGAAGAAACTTTTTAAAACATCCCTCGGAACCTCAGCAGACAGCTGACCTTCCCGTTGCCTGCCCCCCAACCAAGCCTCCGGCCGTTTACCATCAAGGGCGCTACTCTGCGCCGAGCTTGCGGCCAACACCTCGCCGTAGGCAATTAGGCTTATACAGCAGTGCCTTGTCTCCCGTCATCGTGGATCCCCTTGCCACTGGACCAGGACCGTGCCCAGCTAAACCTGTGTGATGGCCGGTGTGCAACGGCCACCCCACATTAAAAGAACTCACGCACAGGCATCTGCCACTCCGTTAACATGAAGTTCGGGACCTGGAACATTAGGACCCTCATGGACAATTCCAACAGCGACAGGCCGGAACGCCGCACCGCCATAGTTGCCCGGGAACTTAGATGTTTTGACATCGACATTGCCGCCCGGCGGGCAGGGGAAAGCCAGCTCAAGGAACATGGTGCAGGTTACATCTTTTTCTGGAAAGAAAAACCAGAGGAAGAACGCCGCCTTCATGGAGTTGACTTTGCCGTCAAAAATGAGCTGGTCGACCGCCTCAAAGACTCCCCCTGCGGGATTAACGAACGCCTCATGACTCTTCGCCTTACCCTATCCCGGAACCAATGTGCCACAGTCATCACTGCGTGCGCCCCAACACTTGCAACGGATGAGACCAAAGTGGGCTTTTATTCCAACCTCGAGACAGCCCTGTCCCGTGTCCCCACAGGTGACAAATTGATCCTCCTAGGTGACTTCAATGCCAGGGTCAGCAAAGACACAGCCCTCTAGGGAGGCGTGATTGGCAGAGAGGGGGTGGGGAAAGCCAACTCCAGCTGTACCCTACTCCTGACAAAATGTCTAGAACATGAACTTATCATCACCAACACCTTGTTCCGCCAGAGGGACAAATACAAGGCATCGTGGCAACACCCTCGCTCCAAGCACTGACACCTGCTCGACTACGTCACCATCTGATCCAGGGATCGCAAGGATGTGCGCATCACCCGCGCCATGACAGGAGCTGGTGACTGCTGGATGGACCACCGCCTAATCCGATCCATCATCGACAGCAACATAGCCCCAAAGCAGAGGGGGCAGCAGAAGCAGTGCCACAAAAAAGTCAATGCCGGGGCATTCAAAGACCCAGCTAAGAAAGTCCTCTACAGTCAGCACCTCACAGCTAACCTGGCGTGCCTTAACGACCCCGAGACGCAGAATGCCCACAGCACTTGGTCTGCCCTCCAGGCCTCTATAACCAGTGCCTGTGAAGAGACACTCGGTCACTCAACCAGGAAACACCAGGACTGGTTTGATGAGAATGATCAGGAGATCCAAAAGCTAATAGATCGCAAGCGCAGGGCATTTCTGAGCCTCAAGCAACAGCTCAACTCAGGAGCAGCAAAGCAGCATTGCAGACGGCTCAAGGCTGAGGTCCAACAAAAACCCAGGACCTAAAGAATAGATGGTGGATGGAGAAAGCACAGGAGATACAGCAGCTGGCCAACAGCCATGATGTACGAGGATTCTTCATCGCAGTCAAGACCACCTATGGTCCAAACACACAAGGCCACACCCTACTGCTGGCCAAGAATGGGAAAACACTCATCAAGGACACCGAATTAGTCAGGGCCCGCTGGAAGGAGCACTTCAAAGATCTCCTCAATCGAGACTCTGCCTTTGACTCGAGTGTTCTCGACTCCATCCCGCAACATGTTACCCGCCACTACCTCAGTAAGACTCCAACACTGCACGAGGTAGAAAAAGCCATAATACAACTTAAAAACAACAAGGCTATGGGTGCGGATGGAATCCCTGCTGAGGCACTAAAGTATGGTGGAGAGATGCTGTTGGCACAGATACACGAATTCATCTCTCTCATCTGGAGGGAGGAGAGCATACCGGGAGATCTCAGAGATGCAGTGATCTTGACCATCTTTAAAAAAGGGGACAAGTCCGACTGCGGCAACTACAGAGGAATCTCCCTGCTATCAGCCACTGGGAAAGTTGTCGCTCGAGTTCTCCTCAATCGTCTTCTCCCTGTGACTGAGGAGCTCCTCCCGGAGTCACAGTGCGGATTTCGTCCCCTACTGGGCACAACGGATATGATCTTTGCAGCGCGACAGCTGCAGGAAAGATGCAGGGAACAGCACCAGCCCTTATACATGGCCTTCTTCGATCTTACAAAGGCCTTTGACACTGTCAACCGTGAGGGTCTATGGAGCGTCCTCCTCCGTTTCAGATGCCCCCAAAAGTTTGTCAACATCCTTCGCCTGCTCCACGATGACATGCAGGCCGTGATCCTTACCAACGGATCCACCATAGACCCAATCCAAGTCCGGACCGGGGTCAAACAGGCCTGCGTCATCGCTCCAACCCTCTTTTCAATCTTCCTCGCTGCCATGCTCCACCTCACAGTCAACTAGCTCCCCGCTGGAGTGGAACTAAACTACAGAACCAGTGGGAAGCTGTTCAACCTGCGCCATCTCCAGGCCAGGTCCAAGACCACCCCAACCTCTGTCGTTGAGCCGCAGTACGCGAACGACGCCTGCATCTGTGCACATACAGAGGCTGAACTCCAGGATATAGTCGACGTATTTACTGAGGTGTATGAAAGCATGGGCCTTACGCTTAACATCTGTAAGATAAAGGTCCTCCACCAGCCTGTCCTCGCCGCACAGCACTGCCCCCCAGACATCAAGATCCACGGCGCGGCCCTCGACAACGTGGACCATTTCCCATGTCTCGGGAGCCTCTTATCAACAAAAGCAGACATTAATGCGGAGATTCAATATCGCTCCCAGTGTGTCAGTGCAGCCTTCGGCCGCCTGAGGAAAAGAGTGTTCGAAGCATAGGCCCTCAAATCTACCAGCAAGCTCATGGATAACAGGGCTGTAGTAATACCCGCCCTCCTGTATGGATCAGAGGCATGGACGATGTACAGAAGATACCTCAAGTCGCTGGAGAAATATCAGCAACGATCTCTCCGCAAAACCCTACAAATCCCCTGGGAGGACAGACGCACCAGCATCAGTGTCCTCGCCCAGGCTAACATCCCCAGCATTGAAGCATTGACTGATGTGTCCTTACTATACAGTACAAATACACACGAGGCCCATACTAGAGAGAAGGTCACTCTATGACCAGTCCTTTATTAGCCAGCACTGAAGCGGAGACGATGGGTGGAGCTTCCCCTTTTATACCTGAAAGTCCAGGTTAGGAGTGTCTCCCACAAGTTCACCCCCTTGTGGTCAACGTTCTCAAGGTGTACAACTTCGGTCAGCTTATACATGGGTTACAATGACAGTTGAATATATGACATCACCTCCCACTCAAAGTCTTCTTGGGATCACAGGTTGAGTCTCTCTGGTGGTTTACGCTCCCTTGTAGAGCGCCTGAGTTGGGGCTCCGGTTGTTGGGCGCTGGCCTGAGTGTCTGCTCTTTGTGATGCCTCAGGCCTGTCCGGACTGCCCACAGTGACTGGGCTCTCCTCCACTTGGTTCCAGTGTTCGGTCACCTATGGTTGAGTGAACTCTACATTGTGTTCTTCCTCTGCTTCTTCTATGGGGTTGCTGAACCTCCTTTTTGTTTGATCCACGTGTTTGCAGCAGATTTGTCCATTGGTAAGTTTAACTACCAAAACCCTATTCCCCTCTTTGGCAATCACAGTGCCTGCGAGCCATTTGGGCCCTGCAGCATAGTTGAGGACAAAGACAGGATAATTGACATCAATACATCGCGCCCTCGCATTCCCGTCATGGTAGTCACATTGTGACTGGCGCCTGCTCTCAACAATTTCTTTCATGGTGGGGTGTATAAGGGATAACCTGGTTTTGAGCGTCCTTTTCATTAGTAGTTCGGCGGGTGGAACCCCTGTGAGTGAGTGTGGTCGGGATCTATTGGCCAACAGGAGGCGTGATAAGTGGCTTTGTAGGGAACCCCCTTGGATTCTGAGCATCCCCTGTTTGATTATCTGCACTGCTCGTTCCGCCTGGCCGTTTGAGGCCGGCTTGAACGGTGCCGTTCTGACATGGTTGATACCATTTCTTGCCATGAAGTCCTGGAATTCAGTGCTTGTGAAGCACGGGCCATTGTCGCTGACCAAGACCATGGGCGGCGAACATTGCCCATAGACTTTCTACCGTGGCAGAGGATGTGCTTGAATTGAGAATGTCACACTCGATCCATTTGGAATAGGCATCTACGACAACCAAAAACATTTTTCCCATGAAAGGACCTGCGTAGTCCACATGGATGCGTGACCATGGCTTGGCGGGCCAGGACCAGGCCAGGACCAAGGAGGGCTTCCCTGGGCGCATTGCCCAGCTGGGCACACATGTTGCACCTGCTAATACAAAGTTCCAGGTCTGCATCTATCCCTGGCCACCGAATATGTGACCTGGCAATTGCCTTCATCATGACAATGCCCGGGTGCTCATTGTGGAGTTCTCGGATGAATGCCTCTCTGCCCATCTGGGGCATGACTACTCGGTTTCCCCACAGTAGGCAATCGGCCTGAATCGAGAGTTCATCCTTGCGCCTGTGAAATGGTTTAAATTCCTCAGGGCATGCCCGTACATGGCTGCCCAGTCCCCATTCAGGACACATTTCTTGACTAAAGACAGTAGCGGGTCGCTATTTGTCCAGACTTTGATCTGACGCCTGTCACGGGTGAGCCTTCGCTTTCGAAAGCTTCAACAGCCATTACCATCTCAACAGCATGCTCGGTTGCCCCCTCAGTGGTGGCTAGTGGGAGCCTGCTGAGTGCATCGGCGCAGTTTTCAGTGCCCGGTCTGTGCCGAATTGTGTAGTCATAGGCAGTTAACGTGAGTGCCCACCTCTGTATGCGGGCCGATGCATTCGCATTTATGGCCTTGTTGTCGGCCAAAAGGGACGTTAGAGGTTTGTGATCCGTCTCCAGCTCAAATTTCCCGCCAAACAGGTACTGGTGCATTTTTTTTACTGCATATACACATGCAAGCGCTTCCTTTTCTACCATCCCGTAGCCCCTTTCTGCCTGGGACAGATTTCTGGAGGCATAAGCTACCGGCTGTAACTGACCCTTGGCATTGACATGCTGCAACACACACCCGACCCCATAGGATGACGCATCGCCGTTAAAACAAGTTTCTTACATGGGTCATATAGTGTTAACAGATTGTTTGAGCATAACAAATTGCATGCTCTATCAAAAGCCCTTTCCTGGCTGTCCCCCCCAGACCCATTCACAACCTTTGCGTAGGAGCATGTGTAGCGGCTCTAACAGTGTGCTCAATTTGGGAAGAAAGTTACCAAAATAGTTCAGGAGCCCCAGGAACGAACGCAGCTCCGTCGTGTTATGGGGTCTGGGTGCTCTCTGGATTGCTTCCATTTTGGACGCGGTAGGTCTGATCCCATCTGCTGCTACCCTCCTCCCCAGGAATTCTACCTCTGGAGCTAGGAAGACGTACTTCGCCTTTTTCAGTCGCAGACCTACCCGGTCCAGTCTGCGTAGTACCTCCTCCAGGTTGTGGAGGTGTTCTCCAGTATCGCCACCCATGATGAGGATGTCATTTTGAAAAACCACCGTCCTTGGAATCGACTTGAGGAGACTTTCCATGTTTCGTTGAAAGATCGCGGTGGCCGAGCGAATCCTGAACGGACAACCCCTTGTGTGTCATGATGGTGGTCAGCTTCTTCGACTCACTCGCCAGCTCCTGGGTCATGTAATCTGAGGTCAGGTCCAATTTTGAAAAAAGTTTGCCACCGGATAGCGTCGCAAAGAGGACCTCCACTCTCGGTAGTGGGTACTGGTCTTGGACACCCAATTGATGGTGGCCTTGTAATCACCACATACCCTGACCGACCCATCCGCCTTGAGCACCGGTACAATCGGGCTCGCCCAGTCACTGAATTCGACTGGCGAGATGATGCCTTCCCTCAGCAGGCGGTCCAATTCGCCTTCTATCTTTTCCCGCATCACATACGGCACCGCTCTGGCCTTGTGGTGTACTGGCCTGGCGTCCGGGTTTATGTGAATCACTACCTTGGTCCCCATGAAAGTGCCGATGCTGGGTTGAAATAGTAAGTCAAATTTGTCCAGGACCTGTGAGCATGATATTCGATCCACAGAAGAAATTGCATTGACATTGCCCTATTTCCAGTTCATTGCAGCAAGCCAACTCCTCCCCAGTAGTGCGAGACTGTCCCCCGGGACAATCCAGAGTGGCAACTTGTTCTCCGAATGTTTGTGGGTCACAACTACCGTGGCGCTGCCTAGCACCGGAATGATCTCCTTTGTATATGTCCGTAGCTGTGCATCAATCGCCAATAATTTTGGCCTCCTGGCCATGGACGTCCACAACTTGTTGAACTGTTTGATACTCATCAGGGACTGGTTGGCCCCCGTGTCAAGCTCCATTAATACTGGGATGCCATTGAGAAGCACTTTCATCATTATCGGTGGCATTCTGGTGTCTGAACTGTATATGTGCTCCACATGAACTCCCTGAACTTCAACTTCCAGCGATTTCCCCCTGTGTCCATTTGGCCTCATAGGGCTTGCATCGGGCCCATCCTCCTTGTACATCAACCTGGCCGCAGGCTTCCTGCACATACATGCTAAGTGACCGCTGACGTTGCAATTTCTGCAGGTATATTGCTGATACCTGCAAGCTCTGGCTGTGTGTTTGCCTCCACACCTCCAACATGAGCCGTTGTTGGAAACAAAAGGTTCATTACCAGTCGATCGTCTCTGACTGTCTCTGTAACTGTCCTTAAACTCACCATTGACAGGTGTTGATGGCCCCATTACTGGCCGCATTGTCCATTGCGATGGCATGAATCGCTGTTCAGCTAGCCATTGTCTCTGTTGAACTCCCCCTTTGGGTTCGACTACATGCTCGGGCATATCCGATTGCCCCTGTCTGCCTGGAGAACTATGTGTCGCGTTAACAATGTTGACTTCCTGTCCATTTGCTGCATTTAAACCAAGATTTTTGTCAAACATCATTCTGGTCTCTTCCTCCCCTGAGGTAAATGTCTGGCCATCAAAGCCGCCGTCTCCAGGGTCAAGTCTTTGGTCTCAATCAGTTTCCTGAAAAGCCCAGCTTGCCCGATGCCCTCAATAAAAAAGTCTCGCCGCATCTCCACTGTGTATGCATCTGAGAACTTACATAGGCTCGGCAGTCGCCGGAGATCTGCCACGAAGTCTGGAACGCTTTGCCCTTCTCGCTGCCGGTGCGTGTAAAACCGGTGTCTCGCCATGTGCATGCTGCTCGGCGGTTTAAAGTGTTCCCCGATCAACTTACTGAGCTCTTCAAAAGTCTTGTCCGCCGGCTTCTCTGACGCTAGAAGGTCCTTCATCAGGGAGTACGTTCTGGATCCACAAACCGGCAGGAGATGAGCCCTGCGTTTGTCGGCCGAATCCTGTCCCAGCCATTCCTCAGTGACAAAACTTTGCTGTAGTCTCTCAATAAAGTCGTCCCAATGATCACCAACACAGTACCTCTCTTCTGTGCTGCTAGTGGCCATGCTCGCGTGGTTTAAATCCCAGTTTCTCGTCGCCAATGATACGTCCTTACTATACAGTACAAATGCACATGAGGCCCATACTAGAGAGAAGGTCACTCTGTGACCAGTCCTTTATTAGCCAGCACTGAAGTGGAGAAGATGGGTGGAGCTTCCCCTTTTATATCTGAAAGTCCAGGTTACGAGTGTCTCCCACAAGTTCACCACCTAGTGGTCAGTGTTCTCACGGTGTACAACTTAGGTCAGTTTATACATGGATTACAATGACAGTTGAATACATGACACTGACCACACTCGATCAGCTTCGCTGTGCAGGCCACATAGTTCGCATGCCAAACACGAGACTCCTTAAGCAATTGCTCTATGCGGAGCTCCTTTTCGGCAAACGAGCCAAAGGTAGGCAGCGGAAACGTTATAAGGACACCCTCAAAGCCTCCCTGGTAAAGTGCGACATCACCACTGACACCTGGGAGACTCTGGCCGAAGACTGCCCTCAGTGGAGAAAGTGCATCCGGGAGGGGGCTGAGCTCTTCGAGTCTCAACGCTGAGAGCGTGAGGAGGTCAAGCACAGGCAGCGGAAGGAGTGCGCGGCAAACCAGTGCCACCCACCCCTTCCCTCGAAGAATGTCTGTTCCACCTGTGACAGGGTCTGTGGCTCTCGTGTTGGACTGTTCAGCCACCAAATAGCTCACTTTGGGAGCGGAAGCAAGTCTTCCTCGATCCGGAGGGGCTGCCTATGATGATGATGATGGCAACTGAGTGACTCGCTAGACTATGCCAGAGGGCAGTTTACAGACACCTATGTTGCTGTGTGTCTGGAGTCACGTATAGGCCAGACCGGGTAAGGGCGGCAGCTTTCCTTCCCGAAAGGACGTTAGTGAACTCCAACAGCTCCATGGTCACTTTTACTGACTGCGGCTTTTTATTTCAAAATATTTTAAACTGAATTGAAACCCTTGGCTGCACTGCGCCACGTCGCCGAATGTTGTATGGGGCAGTGTGTCACAGGAGCAGCAGCTCCTACTGGTGGACGTATGAAGAGGCCTTACATGCTGAGATATCGGCGAGTGTTACAGAACCAGGCTGCAGCCTGTCTCTGGTCTTAGCATAGCCCGTTAGCAGCCACTGAGCAGGTTTATTCATCTGCTGATAAAAACATTAAAACAACTAAATGCACTGTCACAAAGTGAGCTGTCATTGCAAGCTCACCTCCGAGATTAGAACATCAGAACATAAGAACATAAGAAATAGGAGCAGGAGTAGTCCATACGGCCCCTCGAGCCTGTTCCACCATTCAATACGATCATGGCTGATCTGATCATGGACTCAGCTCCACTTCCCTGCCTGCTCCCCATAACCTTATCGCTCAAAAATCTGTCTATTTCTGTCTTAAATTTATTCACTGTCCCGGCTTCCACAGCTCTCTGAGGTTCCACAGATTTACAACCCTCTGAGAGAAGAAATTCCTCTTCATCTCTGTTTTAAATGGGCGGCCCCTTATTCTAAGATCATGCCCTCTAGTTCTAGTCTCCCCCATCAGTGGAAACATCCTCTCTGCATCCACCTTGTCAAGCCCCCTCATAATCTTATACGTTTCAATAAGATCACCTCTCATTCTTCTGAATTCCAATGAGTAGAGGCCCAACCTACTCAACCTTTCCTCATAAGTCAACCGCCTCATCTCCGGAATCAACCTAGTGAACCTTCTCTGAACTGCCTCCAAAGCAAGTATATCCTTTCATAAATATGGAAACCAAAACTGCACACAGTATTCCAGGTGTGGCCTCACCAATACCTTATATAGCTGTCGCAAGACTTCCCTGCTTTTATATTCCATACCCTTTGCAATAAAGGCCAAGATACCATTGGTCTTCCTGATCACTTGCTGTACTGCATACTATCCTTTTGTATTTCATGCACAAATACCCCCAGGTCCCACTGTACTGCGGCATTTTGCAATCTCTCTCCATTTAAATAACAACTTGCTCTTTGATTTTTTCTGCCAAAGTGCATGACCTCACACTTTCTAACATTATACTCCATCTGCCAAATTTTTGGCCACTCACTTAGCCTGTCTATGTCCTATTGCAGATTTTTTGTGTCCTCCCCATACATTGCTTTTCCTCCCATCTTTGTATCATCACCAAACTTTGCTACGTTATACTCAGTCCCTTCTTCCAAGTTGTTAATATAGATTGTAAATAGTTAGGGTCCCAGCACTGATCCCTGTGGCACCCCACTAGCTACTGGTTGCCAACCAGAGAATCAACCATTATCCCGACTCTCTGTTCTCTGTTAGTTAGCCAATCCTCTAATATATTATCCCCAACCCCGTGAACTTTTATCTTGTGCAGTAACCTTTTATGTGGCACCTTGTCAAATGCTTTCTGGAAGTCCAAATACACCACATCCACTGGTTCCCCTTTATCCACCCTGTTCGTTACATCCTCAAAGAATTCCAGCAAATTTGTCAAACATGACTTCCCCTTCATAAATCCATGCTGACTCTGCCTGACCGAATTTTGCTTTCCCAAATGTCCTGCTACTGCTTCTTTAATAATGGACTCCAGCATTTTCCCAACCACAGATGTTAGGTTAACTGGTCTATAGTTTCCTGCTTTTTGTCTGCCTCCTTTTTTAAATAGGGGCGTTACATTTGCAGTTTTCCAATCTGCTGGGACCTCCCCAGAATCCAGGGAATTTTGGTAAATTGCAACCAATGCATCCACAATCCCTGTCGTTCCTTCTCTTAAGTTCCTAGGAGGCAAGCCATCAGGTCCAGGGGTTTATCCGCCTTTAGTTCCATTATCTTACTAAGTACCACCTCAACTGGTTCATTATCGCAATGCATGTGAAAATGGAATATTGTTGAAGGAGCTGAATCATTTCTGGGCCGGAATAATAGGATGCAATGGCTGCGGGTGTGACTGGATGAATTGATTCTGTGATGTGGGCCAAGCTTCCCCAACAACAACAATATCCATGCATTGTGAAACCGGTTCAGAACAGATTACCATTTTCAAAGTCAGCAGAGTCAACATTCTCCACGTTCTCAAAAAAGTCCTAAAACTTTGAACTGGTCATTGTTAGAGGGAGGGGGGGCTTTGGGTTGTTTGAGAATGGGGCCCTGTCACCTTTCTTAGGCCAGACCCTCGGGTTCGCCAGCTCACAATTACAAACTGGGTTATATCGCAATTGAGAGCAGATTATTATCAATCAGAAATGGGGGTGATTTTAACCTGGATCAGTGTGGGGGTGGGGGTGGGGTGGGGTGGGGGTGTAGGGTTGGGGTGGGGGTGGGGTGGGGGTGGGGGTGTGTGGCGGTGGGTGTGTGTGGGGGTGTGTGTGGGGGTGTGTGGGGGTGTGAGTGTGGGGGTGGGTGGGGGGTGGGTGGGGGGCGGGTGGGTGTGTGAGTGTAAGGGTGGGTGTGGGGGTGGGTGGGGGGTGTGTGGGGGTGTGTGTGGGGGTGTGTGGGGGTGTGAGTGTGGGGGTGGGTGGGGGGTGGATGGGGGGTGTGTGGGGGTGTGAGTGTGGGGGTGGGTGTGCGGGTGGGTTTGAGTGGGGGTATAATCCCAGTAGGAGTCAGCAGTTTCTGCCATTAACAAAGCTATCGCTTTCAGTTCTGTCGATATTGGTGTAATGTATGCACCTGCAAGTTTCCCTCCGAGTCACAGACCAGTCTGACTTGGAAATATGTAACCTTCAGGACTGCTGACCGAGGGCCGTGCGGCTCTTTGTCGGTCGACGCGAACACGATGGGCCGAAATGGTCTCCTTCTGCGCTGTAAATTTCTATGTTTCTATGTTTCTATATATCGCCGTTCCTTCATTGTCGCTGGGTCAAAATCCTGGGACTCCCTCCCCAACAGCACTCCCTCCCCAACAGAAGTTCCTTTACCACACGGACTGCAGCGGTTCAAGAAGGTGGCTCACCACCATGTGTTTCCGGGTAACTCTGGGATGGGCTATAAATGCTGGCCTTGCCGAGAGTGAATATTTCAGAATGGATTTCATTGTCCCCTCAGATAGACAGGGGGAAACCAGGCAGGGTTCCAGTCTGTATGTTATTCAGTGACTCCCACCGCCCCGCTGAGCATCACATGAGGTCATTCTCAGGCTGGACTGTGATGCTCAGTCCTATAGCAACATTATGAGCAGGAGTAGGCCATTCAGCTCCTTGAGCCTACTCCGCCATTCAATTAGGTCATGGCTGATCTGCATCTCAACTCCATTTCCCTGTCTTTGTTCTATATCCCTTGATACTCTTACCCCCCCACCCCACCCCACCCCACAACCAAAGAGCCCATTGATACTCGTCAACAAGGCTTACGCACAAAGTATGACCAATTGGCGGGGATACCCATGGAGCTAAATCCCAGCATGAATCTATAGGGTGGAAACTCAGGTCTGCCCGAAACAGGTCGCACCTACCGCTATTGAAATGTTTTTTCCGCCGCTATGGATGAGGTGGCCTCCTGCGCGAAATTCAGCTCTTTTGCAATTTTTTGGGAGCGGGGCGGAAGTCGGACATGATGGGGGCGGAGGTGCGGCAGTGAACACTCTCGAGGGGGGGGGCAGAAATGAAGGCGGGATAGAGTCTCTGCCACTGTCAGCTGTGATATATTCTCTATGACATCACAAACACACAGACTACAAGATGGCTACAACACAGGAACTTGTCAGGTGACCTGTCACCTGATGCCTTTATTCTATTTACAGTAATGGCTGCATTACTACAGTAATCCACCAGGTGGAGCAGTAGTCCACTAGATGGAGCTATATATTACATTTCTGCCTCCTTAATGAAGAAGTAATTATAGCAAACAATCATCATACATAACTTGCATACCTTCGCTCTCGAACAGAACCTTCCAAACATGGTGTTGAACTCAGACACATTGTCAGCTGATCCTGAGGAAAGTTTTCCTTCAAGGGATACCCTTGATCTACATTTGAACTCTTTACAACTTCAGACTGTTTGTCTGCCTGTCTCGGACTCAGACTTAAATTCTGACTTTCTCTTGGATTTGTTTCCGGTACATTGGATGTAGGATATGCTACGGTACTCTAATTATAATAAGACTATCTGATGAGTCAAAAATAATCGAACTTTCAACTCCTTCCACATCTGTAGGTAAAATATGATCAATGTGAACAAATCTAACTGTTCCATGATCAAACATCTTGACCAAATATGTGCAAGGGCCACATATCTTCACTACTCTTCCTGGTATCCACTTTAACCATTTATGGTGATGGTTCTTCACCCTCACCTTCTGATTTAATTTCACACTTCTCTCTCTTTTACTCTACCTCTATCATGACTCTCTTTCTGTTTTAATTGTGTCTTATCTACGGACTGTGCCAAGTTTGGTTTTAATAACAAGAACCTAGTTCGTGGCTGTCATTTGAGAAACAACTCTGCTGGTGTTCTACCAATAGTTGTATGAGGAGTTTTACGATACCTAATTAGAAAATTAGCCTAGTTGTGGTCCAATGACAACTGCCGTTTCTTTGCATTTGCTTGATGAGGGCACGTTTTGCAAGTTGTACTGTGCGCTCTGCTGCACTATTTGAAGCAGGGTCATACAGTGGAACTTTGGTATGTTCCACACCATTTCTGTTCATGAACTGTGCAAATTTTTCTGAGCAAAATTGTGGTCCATTATCAGACACAATTTCTTCTGGGAGTGCACATGAAGAAAATAATCTTCGCAAGTTGTCTAGTATTTCATTTGTTGTTATTTTCCACATTGGAAACACATCTACCCACTTCAAATGGCTATCAATAATTATGAACAACTGTTGTCCTTCTAGCTCAGCAAAATCGATATGTAGCCTTTGCCAGACCCTGGGAGGCCATTTCCATGGCTGTAATGGTACTGATGGTGATTTCTTGCTTACCGATTGACATGTCGTACACTGACTCACAATGTACTCTATATCTTTATCAAGACCTGGCCACCATAAGTAACGGCGTGCAAAACTCTTAGTCAAGCACATTCCCAGGTGCTGGTCATGTAGATCTCCTAATAATTTGGACCTGAATTTATTTGGTATAACCACTCTTGCACCCCACATGATACAATCTTTATCCACTGATAATTCATTCCTACGAACAAAGTATGGATGAATATCATTCTCTGTTACCTGGTTTGGCCATCCGTTTGCACATCAATGTATGAAAAATAAAACACTTCTTCCCAATTGGGTGTAACTTGTGATGGGGAAGTGTCGAGGAAATTTCTAAGTTAAAGTAACTCAAGCGGAGATTTCAGAGTCTTGCTTCAAGAGATTCTTTAATATGTACAGGCGAGATATCTCGGAGAGCTGCTTGGTCCTTACCAAGGCAATACTCCGAAATTCTATAGAAACTTGTTCCATCTTTATACAGAAAAAAAGGAATTTTATCTCTACAATTGACACCTACATTATTCAGGAACATTACCAATTCTAAACAGGGCACAAAGGTCAGTTTACACAGCCCAACAGTATCTTGTCACGTCATTATTCAATCTTTTCGAGGGTCAGCAAGATCATCACTAAAAGCCCCTCTTATCAGAGAAATCAGTTTGTCCAGGCAATGGGGGTATCTTAACATATACAAATACCAGATGTACAGCTTTCATGTTATCTGTTCTTTTCTAACAAAGAAGAGACATCAAGTATTTTCTGGCCTTGCAGGATTCTGCAGTCTCAGCACAGAATTAAACTTACTAAAAGGAAGAGAGAAATTTAACCCCTTCCTATATCGTGAACTAAAGTTCTTCCACAACTCCCTCCTTGTTGATCTTTTATCTTTAATGATCAACATGCTTTCCTTCTTAGAAAGAAAAGGGAGGCTCATACCCCTCGGGGTAAGGTCTCATCGCTAAACATTCTTTTTCATTATAGTCATCTAACTGTCCCTCTATTCTGTTTAACCTTCCTTTCACGATCACATTTTTCTGCTCTATTTTTTCTACTAGGTTCATTACTTGTCCTAACAGGGATCTTACTTTCAGCCCCATTCCACAGACAATTAGCAGCAGAATCAGCAAAATTACACCAAGTACTACTATCGGGTGTATTGCCAGTTTTAATACCGCTGTTGCCCTGGGGGACCAGCCTAGGAATATATCCCACCAGTGATGCGCTGTTATAGAGGTAACTGTGTTTGCTATTCGTACTAATTGTCCCTTTTTAAAACTCATTTCTATCTCAAATTGGTGAATATCTCTGCCCCGCTTGGACAATGCCTTTTCTATTTCTTTGTCATTTTGTCTGTTATGTAGCCAGATACCTGTAGTTGCTGTAGCCCTTCATCCCACGCGTTTCTCAACTCTATACTTTCTCCTATTAGTCCTCCTACAACCTGGATTTTGTTTTGCAGGGTCTCTATATCTATTGTGTTCAAGGCTCCCATTCCTACTCCTACCCCACCTAATACAGTTCCCAGCACGTCTCGCTTTTTTCTCAAGGATCGGTCCAGTGTGACTCCAACACTGGTCGTGTTGCAACCATCCCTCTCCCTTAGCGGATATAGGATTTGTATGGTTAAATTTACTATACCTGGGGATCTTACTACCGATGTGCAGGTGGTCAATATCCGTTTTAAATGGCCCGGATCTCTGGGGGAATGCCTATTTTTATTATGTGTCCACTGTTTAATATAGGTTCCCCCATGTAGTATTTTTGTACGGTTCATGCACTTTACCCATCCTCTGTTTTCTATTTTAAAATGACAATCTTCTTCGGGGTCACAAAACGTGCCATTAGTTTCTTGGCTCTCAGCTATTTCCTTGCTGGTCAGGCATGTCATATGTACCTTCCATTTCAAGGTTATGTTAAATCCTTCCTCACTGGTTATTTTCACTTCCCCTGATCTTGGGTCCACCCCTATTCCGCAGGCCTCACACCTTACTGTGAAGTTCCCCACTTTGCAATCCTCTTTTTCCGAACATACATAAGTGTCCTGCTGTCCTGCTTTGTCAATCGTGCCCCAGGCCATTTCTCCTTTCCATATTTTACCTTCTTTTATAAACCTTTCTTCTGTTTTAACTCTTCCCACTGCCAGAAGGATTAACATACCCAGTGTCCCCTGATAGTTTTGCCAGGAGTCCTTCCTCATCTTCCTCCCTTTGTTTTCTTCTATAATGCTCCTGAACCAATTCGTTAAAATAATAGCTTACTAGTACAATAGTAACAGTGATCCACAAGATAAAGACCCAAATTGGTATACAGGCAAGTTCTGACATCTAGCTTGATACTTCGGGGTATTATGCTCTTAGTCCAGCCTGGCTCGGTAGAAACAAAAGGGGATGAGTACAGTTCTTTTCGGGGTGTGTCCGCCCTAGCTCGGTATTTCTTCTTCTTGCTGTGTTTCGTCTGGAAGGTAGTATTTACATCGGGTGGCGTGTATCCAATTTGGATGTTTTTCCAGTTTCAGGGCGGTTCTTGTTGTGAGGATTATCTGATATGGTCCCTTCCACCTAGGAGAAAAAGATTCCTTGTTTAGAGTTTTCACTAATACTTGCTCTCCCGGCCTGAAAGGGTGCATGTTTCCCTCTGACGGAGGTACTTGGGTCTGTTTTATTCGCTCATGCAGGCTTCTCGCTATTTCACACATGGCCTGAGCATATTTTAGCGACTTTTCGTCATTCCAAATTAATGCTACCTTTTCTGCTCCTAGTGGCGGTTTCACACCAGTAGGCATTGGCCTTCCTAATAAGGCTTCATGGGGTGTCAAACCAGTATTTCGGTTCTTTTGGTTTCTTATGGTATATAGTACCAATGGAAGGGCATCTGGCCATTTTAGTCCTGTTTCTTGACATACTTTAGTAAGGGTGGACTTTATCACTCCATTGACTCTTTCCACCATGCCTGAGGACTGAGGTTGATACGGTATGTGCAATTTCCACTGGAAACCTAGCGCTTCGGCTAGATTCTGCACTATTTTTCCTGTAAAATGTGTTCCTCTGTCACTATTGATTCCCATAGGTATCCCATATCTTGGCACTATTTCTTTAAATAGGATCTTCACTACTGTTCGGGCATCATCCTTCCTTGTTGCATATGCCTCTACCCACCTTGTAAACATATCTACTATTACTAATAGATACTTAAAGCCTAATACTGGAGGCATGTGGACAAAATCAATTTGCAAATTTTCAAAGGGCATGCTTGGTTGGGGTAGATGGTCATATTCTGCAGGCGTCTTTCCTCTATTGTTTTGTTGGCAAATTTGGCAGGTTTTAGCAATTTTCTCAATTATTACTGTTATTCCTGGTGCATACCATTGCGCATTGATAGCATGTATCATCCCTCCTTTGCCCATGTGAGCCTGACCATGAGCTAGGCGAGACAAGGGTAAAAACAGAGACCTGGGACATACAGTTCGTCCGTCAGGATGGGTCCAGATATTATTTTTTTTTAAAACATCCTTGTTTCTCCCATGTTTTTCTTTCCTGCACTGTAACTTGTTGCTGTGCTATTTCAAGTTGTTGGGCGCTCAGTGTTGGCAGAGGGGAGACTGAGGCTGCCTGTAGGCAGCACGTCTGTTCCAAAGCGGCTCGTCGGGCCGCCTCGTCGGCCCTCCTATTTCCTATTGATACTTCATCTTCACCAGTTGTGTGGGCTGCGCATTTAATAACAGCAACCCTTTTTGGCAATTGAATGGCATCTATCAGGTTAAGCACTAATTGTGAGTGCTTAATATGCTTCCCGCCAGAGGTGATGAAGCCTCTGTTTTTCCATAGTTGTCCAAAATCATGGACTACACCAAATGCATATCTTGAATCGGTATATATATTAGCAGATTGATTTTTAGCTAATATACATGCTCTAGTTAGGGCGAACAATTCAGCTGCCTGTGCCGAGGTTCCGGGGGGCAAGGCAAATGCCTCAACAATT
Source organism: Pristiophorus japonicus (assembly GCF_044704955.1). Taxonomy (NCBI): domain Eukaryota; kingdom Metazoa; phylum Chordata; class Chondrichthyes; family Pristiophoridae; genus Pristiophorus; species Pristiophorus japonicus. The sequence goes on from NC_091992.1 coordinate 64,440,682, forward strand.
TCATATGGGTTCACAATAGCATAGCCTGCCAGGAGCAAATTGTCTGATGGTCTGTGAGACGACCCATCTGTATAAAGAATGAGATCGGGATTGTCCATTGGTTCCGTAAGCAAATCTGGTCTAGGCATGGTAGCCATCTCCACTGTTGACAGACAGTCGTGCTGGTCTGGGTCCTCTATTTCTCTAGTGGAGCTGGTAGGAACAAAAACAGCAGGGTTTACTGCAGGCGCACGGCGAAAAGTGTAGTTAGGGTGTGACAACAGCAGCACCTCGTAGCCTGTCCTTCGGGATGCTGTGAAATGCTGAGTTGATGCGGAATTCAACAATAACAGCACCGCATGCGCGGTGATAACAGTGCACGGATAGTCCAATACAATTGGTACTGATTTTTCCACCATGACCGCAGTAGCGGCTACAGCACGCAGACAAGCAGGCATTCCTCGTACTACTGGGGGGAGCATTACCGAATAATAAGCAACTGGTCTATTTCCCCCACCATGTTCTTGGGTTAACACTGCTGTTGCGAATCCTTCTTTTTCATTCACATACATTTGAAAAGGTTTCGAATAGTTTGGAATCTTCGGGATAGGCAGTATCGGCGTATTACACGGGCTCTGTGTCTTTTTCAGGACGCCTTGCTCTAACAGTGCTAAGATGACTGGCTCTATCCCTTCTTCCGCCTCCGGTGGCAGTCTGTACTGCCTTATACTTGGCAATACAGCATTTTTTATCAACTGTACCCTATGGGGCACCGCAGAATAGACTTGTCCAACATGGTTTTTATGTTTAGCCCAGAGTTCGGGGGACACTTGACTCAGTGCCATTGGTATGTTAGGGCTAGTTTGTCCGGGGGGTTGCTGTTTTTCAAACGTAGCATCGTGCCCTTTTCTCTCCCAGTGGAGAATTCCTCTGTCACGGGTGATAAATTCTAGCCGTATATCCTGCAGTTCTATCATCGCCCATGGTTGATAACCTGGTCGCTGTCTTTTCTCTTCTATGTCTAAGATCATCCCGCCCATGTCTTTAGGTTTTGCTGGGGGCTTTACAGCCAATGTCAGATGGGGTGTCGTATTTTCTTCTTTAAATCGTTTTTGTTGTAACGGTGTTAGCTCCACGGCCACCCCCAACCCTTCAGATCCGAAATAAATGTGGGGAGTAGCTTCTATTACTTCGTTTTTATTTAAGAACGGTTGCACAAAGCGCTGATAGTCTTCAGCCCTGTGTCGAGTATACCAGGCTGTACAGTGAAGCTGAACTGCCTCAAAGCTTGTTAAGATGATATACAATAACTCTTTAATATTAGGGTCAATTTTAATCTTTAAGTTTTCCACTGCCTCTTTTATCAGGGGGGAGTAGAAGTTGCCACTCAGTTGCCAACTATAAAGGGCAGCACTTTCTTCATTCTTTTCCTCTTTCTCTCTTTCTATCCCATTAAAGAACTGATGAATGTTATTTGGAGGGATCTCCATAAACATCCCTTCCTTTGTGCAATATATTGTGGCTCCTAGTTTGCACAAAGTCTGTCTTCCTAATAGAGGGAGAGGCGTTGTCTTAGAGACTATCAGGGTTTCGTCATTAACTTGTTGTCCTTCAATTGTCAATTTAGTAGGTTCGGATAAAAAATCTTTCAAGGGGACGCCGGCCACACCCATGCTTAAAACAGTGGTGTTGCTTACGGGTAATCCCACAGAGGGCGGTACAGAGGACATAGTGGCGCCGGTATCCACCAGGAACTTTACATAAGTGTTTCCTACTTTTAGTATTGCTAAGGGATTTTCTTCTATGTCCGTTGATAAGCGAAGAGTCGCTGCCTGTACCGTTATGCCTCTGGGGCATCCCTATGCTGATTGATACGGATTGGGGTTAGAAAAGGAAAATTGAGGGGCTGGTGGAGGTGGAGGTTCGGAAAAGTTCCCTTGCGACCCTCTATTCTGTTTGGGCGGGCATCTACAGTCGCGAGCCCAATGCCCTATTCTTCCACAATTTCTACACTCATCTTGAGAGCGATCTCGCTGTGACCACTGTCCTCTTCCTCTTCCTCCACCCCTAAATCCCCCTCGATTCTGCGCCTGCCCTCCGCCTCTCTGCTGGTAATATTGACCTGTTGCTTTGGTTTTACTTACGTAATTGAACAATCCCTCCCTGTCCATGGGTTTGCCAAGACAGTGACTGTCTCTTTCCAGGTTTTTCCTTGCCAATCTAAAACTTTAATTTTGTAGGTCTTTGCATGCTGTGGTAACATGCAGTTCAGCAGTGTTTGTACTGCTAAAGGTTCATTCGTATCTAAGGGTATTCCTGCATACTCCTCCCAGCTATTTTTCCACCTGGCTGCGAAATCTATCATTGATTCTTCCGCTTTCTGCAAACAGCGAGTAACCTCCCCTATATCCCCATGTTGTCTAGCCCCTTGTAGAATTGCATTCCGTCCTCTATTCTGTAGCCAGTGTGTTAAAGATTCGTTTCCTTCATTTAGCAAATCATTATTAGCTCTCCAATCCCCTTCTTCTCCGGGCGGGATATGGAACATATCTTTTACTCCCTGCCAGGAAGATCCGTACGCTGCTTGTAATAATAGTTTAACATCCCCTGGTAGCGGATTATAAATTGTACAGGTCTGCTCAAGCCAGTTATGAAATGCAACAGGTTTCTTTACTGGGTTTGGGGCTGCAGAGATCATATCTCTGGCCTCTCCCGGAGACCAGGGTTTTAAAACCGCTGTGGTTCCTATCATTACTCGGGGATTTTGGAGGAGGAGGGTAGAGTCGGCTTCTGCCTGAGCTGGGGTTGTTTGTGACCTTAGGACCATACCAGCTCTCAGATTGGCTCCCCCTTTCTTTCTCTCCTGATTTATTCTCTGATATTTTTACTTTCGGAGGCTGATGTCTTTTTGCAACCTCTAGCCATTTAATAAAACATTTATCCATATAATCTTTGTCCCAAGTAGGGTCTCCTCCCCCTTCCTTAGTTATTTTCCTCCATTCTTCGATTAAAGACAATTTAAAACTTCCTCCATATGGCCAGTCCCCATCAGACCAACCATATAAATCGCTACTAAATGTTACCGCGTATCGGTCATCTCCTGTTTCTTTAATTACAGTGTCCGCCGGCGAGCCGGGTGGCACAATTGGATCTCCTACCTTCTCTCGTTGCTTTACTACCTTACGAATCCTTTTTTCAGTTTTGCGCTGCATACTCATTCTTTTAGTTGGAGGGTCGGTTTTCTTCCCTTTTCTAGGAACTGGACGCAAGCATCCTGCTCGACTAGAGCTGTTTCCCATTCTCTCCGGATGCAGTTTCTCGCGGTGTTTCCTGAAACGAGAGGTTAAGACACGCCCACAAAAAATATATACACACACAGTATTTACAAAGCGCTCACCGGTGTCTCTTTTCGGCTCGGCTCGGGTCTCCTTTAGCTTTCTTGTTACTTTAGCTTCTTACGGTAGCTACCCTATGCCTCACCCTTCCGGGATCTAGGCGGCTTGCCCCCTTTTCTAGGACAGCCTAGGCACTTTCCCCCTTAAGCTAGGAAAATCCTTTTAAAATTCCTCTTTTTCTTTTAAGCCAATTTTTACTTTTAAACTGTTCGTTTGGGATCTCGTTATCAGAGGTCCTGCAGACTACGCCAGAAACTGTCGAGGAAATTTCTAAGTTAAAGTAACTCAAGCGGAGATTTCAGAGTCTTGCTTCAAGAGATTCTTTAATATGTACAGGCGAGATATCTCGGAGAGCTGCTTGGTCCTTACCAAGGCAATACTCCGAAATTCTATAGAAACTTGTTCCATCTTTATACAGAAAAAAAGGAATTTTATCTCTACAATTGACACCTACATTATTCAGGAACATTACCAATTCTAAACAGGGCACAAAGGTCAGTTTACACAGCCCAACAGTATCTTGTCACGTCATTATTCAATCTTTTCGAGGGTCAGCAAGATCATCACTAAAAGCCCCTCTTATCAGAGAAATCAGTTTGTCCAGGCAATGGGGGTATCTTAACATATACAAATACCAGATGTACAGCTTTCATGTTATCTGTTCTTTTCTAACAAAGAAGAGACATCAAGTATTTTCTGGCCTTGCAGGATTCTGCAGTCTCAGCACAGAATTAAACTTACTAAAAGGAAGAGAGAAATTTAACCCCTTCCTATATCGTGAACTAAAGTTCTTCCACAGGAAGGCAATCTTGTAAGTGGTTTGCTCAGATGTACCAAAACACACCTTCCACTACAAGTTCTGGACGATAGGGATTACTATGGACAGATCTGGCACGGACAACGTTTTTCGGGCTGAACCGTAGAGTGTTTAATAAAGTTCAACCGCACCACTAGTAAAACAACACACAGTGGTATAATACAGTACAACAGTACAACCCTGGCTTGTCCAACAAGCTCCTGCCATGTCAAGTTACCACGGCCTAACATATAACATACAGTACACAAGGAAAGAACCTTCCCAGACTGTACTTTATGGCTTGGCTCGGACATACAACACCCCTTCACACAGCTAAATGGTGTTAAGGATGTGTAGGTGTGGACAATGCTCACCCCGATTGCCCGCGGACTTGTTGCTGCAGCTTCCCGTACGCCGTGGCTCCTGGTCCTGTACCGCCGGTGCAGTATTCCAGTCCCAGTTTGAGTTGCGGTCCGTATTGGGGTGGAAGAGCAAGGCTCAGCTCTCCGTGATGTTCCGTCCTTCCGTCCTGTGGCGGAGTGCTGGTTTCTTGGTGATGGCGATGGGGCGAGCCAAGTAGCGAGAGAGAGAGCTCTTGAAACAGCTTTCTTTTATCCCCAAAAAACCCGAGTCTCTTTCTGCGGCTGGGCTGATGGATCCCTTGCCTTGGGCTCTGTATGAGTGGCCTGCCCATCGAGAGAAAGTCCTGTAAATGGTCGATGATGGGTTTCGCTTCCAGCCAGTCGTGGATTAAGTGGCTCCCCTTTGTGTGGTTTCCCGCCTGTTGGGGCACTGCCCATGTAGATACCATGGGCTAGACTTTCCACTGTCGGGACACTGCTCATATAGATGCAATGGGCCAGACTTTCCACTGTCGGGACACTGCCCATGTAGACACCATGGGCCAGATTTTCCACTGTCGGGGCTTGCCCATGTAGATACAATGGGCCAGACTTTCCACTGTCGGGACACTGCCCATGTAGATACCATGGGCCAGACTTTCCACTGTCGAGACACTGCCCATATAGATACCATGGGCTAGACTTTCCACTGTCGGGACACTGCCCATGTAGATACCATGGGCTAGACTTTCCACTGTCGGGACACTGCCCATGTAGATACCATGGGCCAGACTTTCCACTATCGGGACACTGCCCATATAGATACCATGGGCCAGACTTTCCACTGTCGGGACACTGCCCATGTAGATACCATGGGCCAGACTTTCCCTCGAGGCCCACAACGTCCGATTGCCCACTGAGAAGAACCGCTAACGTTTGATGATAAAAGCTGGCGAGAATTTCCATTTTAAAGATTAAAGTAAGTAAAACTAATCGGCCAGTGCGAAAATGGGCGTTGCACACTCATTGTCGGCAGTTTTCTCGGTGGGTAAGTGGAAAGTTAGCAACATGGGCAGTCGTTACCGAAATGGACGGTAAGTACTAAAATTTAGTCTGAGGCTGCGGTTGGGCCTAGGGAGGGGGGAAAACTTTTTAAAAAAATTTTACGAAAAAAAAAACGTACAAAGCATTCTCAAGACAATTTTAACCCTACCCCATGTAAAGAACCTTTAACTGACCTTTCTTTACAGGGCCCCCCCTTACCGCTCTGTTTACAGGGTGGATCTCTCGACGATCTGGACGTTGGCGGCTGAGGCCAAACTTACACCCTGGCGATTGTTCTTGGTGTTGCACGTGGATGGTCTGGTCCCGGCGGGTGAGTTCAGATGTGGGCGATATCATGAAAAAACTTACGTGGAAACTCTCGCCGGGCTGAAAACCACCTGTAACACCGAGAAAATGGTTGACAAGAAGCCAAAAGTCTGGATGGAGGATTGCTGTCAGGGGCTTATGGTCTGTAACGATAGTAAACTTACGACCATACAAGTATTTGTGGAACTTCTTGACCCCAAAAATCTATGCATAATTACGCTCACTGGCACTGAGCATGCATGAAGCAAAAGCAATTGGTCTCTCCTCCCCACTATGCAGTACATGAGAGATTACTGCCCCAATTCCACATGGAGAGGCATCACATGTTAGCTTAATCTCCTTAGATATGTCATAGTGAACTAACATGGTGCTCTCTACCAATTTGCTTTTACACTCCTTGAATGCTGTGTCACATTCCTCTGACCACTTCCAATGGACCTGTTTTTTCAACAGTTCATTCAGTGGATGTAACACTGTAGCCAAATTTGGTAGGAACTTCCCATAATAGTTCAAAAGACCCAAAAATGATCGAAGTTCAGTGACATTCTTGGGAGTGGGTGCATTTCTGATTGCATCCAGCTTTCCCATGGTTGGATGTAAACCACCTTTGTCTACTCTGTACCCTAAGTACTCCACTGAGTTTTCAAATAACTCACACTTGCGAGCAGACACTCATACTCTGTGATTCTCTAGCCGTTTGAGGACTTCATTCAATATGTTATTATGGATTTGCCTAATTGGTGCTGAAATGAGTATGTCATCCAAATAACATACTACCCCTTCAATACCTTGCAAAATCTGGTTCATCACCCCTTGAAATACGGCAGGGGCAGAAGACACTCCGAACGGTAACCTATTAAATTGATATAGGCCTAGATGAGTATTTATAGTCAAGCATGACTTGGACTCCTCATCTATTTCAAGCTGTAAGTAAGATCCAGTTTTGAGAAGATCTGACCACCTGTCAGTGTTGTGAACAAATCTTCTATATTCGGCAATGTATTGGGGACATTACCCTCTAGAACCTGGTTTACGGTTATTTTATAATCACCACACAATCTTACCTTACCATCGGACTTAGGTACAACAACAATAGTTCTGGCCCAATTACATCGATCTATCTTAGAGATAATGTTCTCAGTCTCTAGTCTTTTGAGTTCTTGCTCAACTTTCTCCTTAAGTGCGTATGGTGCGGAATGTGTCTTGCAGTAAACCGATCTAGCGTCCTTCTGTACCCTGACACCCGTCTTGAAGCTTTGGATCGGACTGCCTGTTTCATAGAACACCTTCGCAAATTGCTTGATGACATCATCCTTTGACGCAAATCCCATTTCAACACAAAAAAATCTCACTCCAATCCAGCTTCAGTGATCCCAACCAATTTCTACCTCTTAAGGCAGACTTGTCTCCTGCTACCACTAAGAGAGGCAAGCTCTGAACTTGATCCTTGTATTTCACCGGTACAGTGATACGACCTACCACAGGAATGTTCTTTCCCAAGTAGCCTCGCAGCTCTATCTTGGATTTCTTCAGTGGGAAATCCCGCAATTTGTCGAGATATAGTGACACCGGTACAACACTCACGGATGCACCAGTGTCGATTTCCATGGGTATCTTGGTTCCTGCAACATCTACTTGGATGACGATATGCCGTGAATCGCTGTGAGATACCTTTGTGCTCCTGAAGATGTGTATCTCCAAAACCTCCTCGTCCCATTGCTTTTCTTCCATATAGTCTCTGGGGATTTCTACTTATAGCCTTGAAAGTTGCAGACGTTTCAAGGACACCCTCAAAGCCTCCTTGATAAAGTGCAACCACCCCACCGGCACCTGGGAATCCCTGGCCCAGACCGCCCAAAGTGGAGGAAGAGCATCCAGGAGGGCGCTTAGCACCTCGAATCTCATCACCGAGAGCATGCAGAAACCAAGCGCAGGCAGCGGAAGGAGCGTGCGGCAAACCAGACTCCCCAACCACCCTTTGCTCCAACCACTGTCTGTCCCACCTGTGACAGAGACTGTAATTCCCGTATTGTACTGTTCAGTCACCTGAAAACTCACTTTTAAAGCGGAAGCAAGTCTTCCTCGATTTCAAGGGACTGCCTATGTTGATGACTCTTCAGTTGGCATGCCTTCGCAAGATGTCCATTTTTCCTGCAGCAGAAACACTCTGCCTTCACATATGGGCGACTTTGAGCAATGTGTTGTCCCAGGCTCCGACAGCAGGACTTCAATGTATTGTTACTGTGGCCAGTTGCTGAGGCCTTGGGACCCGACTGCCTTTTTCTTTTAACCTGCAGGCAATTTACCTTAGTTGTCTGATGACTGGAAATCGCTCGAAATTCTTGGGAGTATTGATCGGCCATGTCCATCAACATTGCTGTCTGACAAGCGAAATCAAAAGTCAAGGTAGGGGTTGTTAATAACATTCTTCTGATCGCTTCATTTTTCATCCCATAAACAAAGCGGTCAGGCAATGCTCGGGCCTGAAATGACAGTGAATGGATAGCTTTTTTAATGCTACAATGTAACCACTTATATTCTTGTCAGGTAATTGATCTCCTATTCCAAAACGATAACTTTCAGCAATTTCCAGGGGCTCATGACTGTAGTAATCTCCATCAGTGGTATGTCCTTTGGCTTGATGGGAACAAGCACATTCATCAGGGTTTCATACACCTCGGGGCCTGCTTCAGTCAAGAAAATAGCCTGTTTTCTTTCTAATACCACCCAGTTATGGTTTTCATCATCGGGGACTTCGATGATACAATTTGCGGTGAAAATCTTTTCTAGCTGTTCCACATACACTCTGACAGTCTCATGGTCATGTTGAAACTCCCCCAAGCTCCCTATTATTCCTATAGGTGCAGCCATCTGGACTCTGGCAGTTCAGACAAGTGTGCTAATAATTTACATTAGATTCTTAGCTGTTTTGCAACACAAAGGACCTCTCTTGTCTCTCTGTTCAGCTATGGAATCCAGAAATCCTATCCTACGTCGCCAAATGTGGTATATTCTCTACAACATCACAACACACAGACTACAAGATGGCTCTTAACACAGGAACTTGTCAGGTGACCTGTCACCTGATGCCTTTATTGTATTTGCAGCAATGGCTGCATTACCACAGTAGTCCACCAGGTGGAGCTCTATATTACATCAGTCCTCAGCCTGGCGCTGATGATGTCACGACGTGTGTGTCATCACGTCTCACCCTTCACTGAAAGGGGAGAGCGTTCGCCATTTTAAAACTTCGGCCCACTGGGCCACCAGGGAGGGTTTGGGCCAGGCGAGCGGCTTGGCATTCAAGAGAGGGAGCCAGGCTGCCTGTTGCGGCCTGGCTGAACTCAGGTAATTGTTGGCCCGACCTAGCAGTTGGCCAACAAACAAACCACGTCGGCGGCAGCAGTGCGCTCTCCTGTTGAATGAGCGGCGCACAGCCATGTCACACACGTTGAAAACACGGGGCACCCACAGACAAGGCTCAGCGGGGTGAAGGTTTTTGCAGATGAATTTAGATGGAGGTGCGTCGGCGGTGTGGGATATCGCGGTGTGGGATATCGCAGTGTGGGATATTGGCGGTGTGGGATATCGCGGTGTGGGAGATCGGCAGTGTGGGATATTGTGGTGTGGGAGATCCGCGGTGTGGGATATCGCGGTGTGGGATTTCGCGGTGTGGGATATCGCGGTGTGGGCAATCGACGGTGTGGGATATCGCGGTGTGGGCAATTGGCGGTGTGGGAGATCACGGTGTGGGATATCGCTGTGTGGGAAATCGGCAGTGTGGGAGATCACGGTGTGGGATATAGGCGGTGTGTGATATAGCGGTGTGGGATATCGCTGGTGTGGGAGATCAGTGGTATGGGATATAGGCGGTGTGGGATATCGTGGTGTGGGATATCGCGGTGTGGGAGATCGGCGGATGTGGGATATCGCGGTGTGGGATATCGCGGTGTGGGAGATCGGCGGATGTGGGATATCGCGGTGTGGGAGATCGGCGGTGTGGGAGATCGGCGGATGTGGGATATCGCGGTGTGGGATATCGCGGTGTGGGAGATCGGCGGATGTGGGATATCGCGGTGTGGGATATCGTGGTGTGGGATATCGCGGTGTGGGAGATCGGCGGATGTGGGATATCTGCGGTGTGGGAGATCGCGGTGTGGGATATCCTGGTATGGGAGATCGCAGTGTGGGATATCACGGTGTGGGATATCGCGGTGTGGGAGATTGGCGGTGTTGACGATCGGTGGTGTGGGATATCGCGGTGCGGGAGATCGCGGTGTGGGATATCAGCGGTATGGACAATCAGCGGTGTGGGATATCGCGGTGTCTGATATCGCGGTGTGGGAGATGGGCGGTGTGCGCTTTGATTACGTACCTAGGAGGGGTCGGCAGCAATGGGGTGGGAGTACGGACGACTGGAAAACCCCCGAGGTGAGTTTCGCTGGCAGCAGCTATTGGACCACAAATCGGCGGCTGCTTTCCGATGGTAAGCGACCTTTCAGTAAGCTGAATTTCAGCCTCTATCTTTAATTATAGTGAGTGGGATGGGGGAGATACGCAGCATTGTGAGCAATCAGAGCGCCTCACTCCTTAAAGCAGACTGATGTTAATTGTGAGGAATGCAGTCAATCACTCATTGCCGCCTGAATCTGGAGCAACATCTTTGCTGGATGCGTGCGATGTCTGTAAAAGAGTTCTAGTGATCACTGTTTGCATTGCTGCAGTGTTGGTCCTCCTGTTGGAGGGACAATACTCGGTTCCTGCCATTGGATGCAAGTTGGGTGAAATTGGTACACGCCTGGTCTGGAACGAGTTCTGGCCCTCATGGTAAAACTACTGGGACAGCACTGGGGGAACCAGGTGCAGGCAGCACCAAAGCTCGGGGCCAAGGACATTTTGAGAACTGATACTAATTCTGTGAAGGTTGCCCTGCAGATTGCTTCAGTTGCAGGGGGCATTGAAATGATGCTCCATTAGTGACAGATCTAACTGAAGAGACAAAGGCAGCCATGATTTATGAGCGATCGCAGCATGGTTTTCGTCAATGCAAAGTGTCTGATCCTCTGCTAAACACAAGCTGGAGGATGAGAGGGCATAACGCAGAGAGCAATTTAATGTCAATGTTGACAGAGACTGTGAAGCATTCCGAGTGAGCCAATGAGATTTATCTGAGGCTCCAGTACAATGAACATGCATGGCCAAGAGATGGCAGTGCTTTCCCTGTCAGCTGGTGTATCCCAGATCCATCAGTTTGAGTCAACTAGTACACGCGGCTATTATTTGTAACTGGATTTCTAATGGATTCTGTTCATTTCTCATACGTGTTTTTATAGAGTTCATCCGTAAAACCCTGCCATTTAGCTTTTTACAAAAACTCCCCAACACCATTTCTTCATCCCTCTCAGGCAGTTCCTCCCCTCACTGAATATCATTGGGGGCAAAAACACAAAGGCAGAATATTATCTGAATGGCGGCAGATTAGGAAAAGGCGAGGTGCAACGAGACCTGGGTGTCATGCTTCATCAGTTACTGAAAGTGGGCATGCAGGTACAGCAGGCGGTGAAGAAGGCAAATGGTATGTTGGCCTTCATAGCTAGGGAATTTGAATATAGGAGCAGGGAGGTCTTACTGCAGTTGTACAGGGCCTTGGTGAGGCCTCATCTGGAATATTGTGTTCAGTTTTGGTCTCCTAATCTGAGGAAGGACGTTCTTGCTATTGAGGGAGTGCAGCGAAGGTTCACCAGACTGATTCCAGGGATGGCTGGACTGTCATATGAGGAGAGACTGGATCAACTGGGCCTTTATTCACTGGAGTTTAGAAGGATGAGAGGGGATCTCATAGAAACGTATAAGATTCTGATGGGACTGGACAGGTGAGATGCAGGAAAATTGTTCCCGATGTTGGGGAAGTCCAGAACCAGGGGACATAGTCTTAGGATAAGGGGTAGGCCATTTAGGACTGAGATGAGGAGAAACTTCTTCACTCAGAGAGTTGTTAACCTGTGGAATTCCCTGCCGCAGAGAGTTGTTGATGCCAGTTCATTGGATATATTCAAGAGGGAGTTAGATATGGCCCTTACGGCTAAAGGGATCAAGGGGTATGGAGAGAAAGCAGGAAAGGGGTACTGAGGGAATGATCAGCCATGATCTTATTGAATGGTGGTGCAGGCTCGAAGGGCCGAATGGCCTACCCCTGCACCTAGTTTCTATGTTTCTATGTTTCTATGTTCCTTGACCATGAGGCCAAGGTGCAGATTTGCTGCCCGTCGTGGGGCTGATACTAATGTTACTGTAACATGTCCAATGAGAGAAGCACCTGGCCGATGTTGCTGCTTGTCCAAGGCCTGACTGAGATTATAGCTGTCACACCACCAGGCCATCTTACCGTGCACATCTTTGTTAAGGTCTTGTGTAACCCTTTCACCCCCACCCCTTTTTCCTATGCCACCTATGGCCTATGCTCTAAAGTTCAATCCCTAAACCCCTCAGCCTCTCCACCCCTCTCTCCTCACCTTAAGACCCTCGGTAAGACCCACCTCTTTGACCAAGCTTTTGGTCACATCTCCTAATATTTCCTTCATTGGCTCAGCATCCATCTACTTTCCTTACCCCTCCATGGTGCGCAGCGAGATGTTTAATCTGTGTTAAAAGGGCTATATAAACACAAGTTGTTGTTTTCCATTTAACAATTTAATTTTTCTTTTTTTCTCTTTCATCAGAAAATGCTGAAGGAGATGTTTCCGATTGAAGCTGGAGAAATAGATTCCAAAATCCGAACCCTGCCACATTTACCAGGTGGGTGTTGGGTTGGCGTTGGATGGGCATTGGGTGGGCGTTGGGTGGGTGTTGGGTTGGCGTTGGGTGGGCGTTGGGTGGGTGTTGGATGGGCGTTGGGTGGGTGTTGGGTGGGCATTGGGTGGGCGTTGGGTAGGCATTGGGTGGGCGTTGGGTGGGCGTTGGATGGGCGTTGGGTGGGTGTTGGGTGGGCGTTGGGTGGGCGTTGGGTGGGCGTTGGGTGGGTGTTGGGTGGGCGTTGGGTGGGTGTTGGGTGGGCGTTGGGTGGGCGTTGGGTGGGCGTTGGGTGGGCATTGGGTGGGCGTTGGGTGGACGTTGGGTGGACGTTGGGTGGATGTTGGATGGGCGTTGGGTGGGTGTTGGATGGGCATTGGGTGGGCTTTGGGTGGGCGTTGGGTGGACGTTGGGTGGATGTTGGGTGGGCGTTGGGTGGGCGTTGGGTGGGTGTTATTGTCCGTTTGGGACGTTGCGAAACAGTTCGCTTCATAACTTCACTTCCTAGTCGGGGCGGGCGGAACAGGAAAAATCAGAAATGAATTTCAGGAAGATAAGCCTCTCCCCATCTATGTGCAGACCCTTCACACAATGGGATCATAAATGAACTGTCTTTACAGCCAGAGAAGGAGATATAAGAACATAAGAACATAAGAAATAGGAGCATTTGGCCCCTCGAGCCTGCTCCGCCATTCAATAAGATCATGGCTGATCTGATCATGGACTCAGCTCCACTTCCCTGCCCGCTCCTATTAACCCTTTACTCCCTTCAGTGAGACCTTTCATTGATGTCCCTTATCACATGAAAGCAGTACAAGTGATTGGGATCTGTGTCAATGCAAACAAACACTTTATCGGTTTAATTCTGACAGTGGCCTTTAAAGCTGGGATAACCGATCATCATGCTCCTGATCTGTCTGCAGCTGAGGTATTGGCACAAGTCAGGGGTAATAATACCGAAAATGTGACTGTGCTTGAGAGGGACTCAAACTGTTGGAAGATTTGGTGGGAGCTCATTATTATCCACAAAGCTTGTACTTTGACATTTTAAACAACGCTAAGCTCAAATTCCAGAGATCCTTGGCTGACTCGAGCACAGAGAGAAGAAATATTCGCAGGGACTTGAAAGGATTTAGTGTGCGGCACATTCATCTCACTTCAGGTGCCCTCAATATTCCAGCTTATGGTTGACTTTCAAATGGACCCAAACAGCCGCTACTTTTGAGGTGCAGTGCGGAGGATCAATGAGAGGGCACCCCTATTATACCACATCCCCCTGAGCTTCAAGTCTTGTTCCACGGGGGTACGGGGTTAAGCTGCCAGAAAGAGGCACCTTGTTTGAATGAGATGATATTTCAGATCTAATGAGGGGCTTATTCTCTACTTCTGCTTGTCCCAGATCAGCTGCAGCTTGCTTGCATGTAAAGTTGGTGTTAACGTTGGATTTCACTGGGAACCAGGGGCAGATGTTAAGTCGTGAAAATACTGGAGTGTTTCGCTTGGTGCCATTGTTGCTCATCAATTGGTGAAGGAACGGCCAGTAACGCTGAGTGGGTTTTTAGGAGAATTTGAGGAGTGCCATCATCATTATCATCATCATAGGCAGTCCCTCGAAATCAAGGAAGACTTGCTTCCACTCAAAGTGAGTTCTCAGGTGACTGAACAGTCCAATACAGGAATTGTAGTCTCTGTCACAGGTGGGACAGACAGTGGTTGAGGGAAAGGGTGGGTGGGACTGGTTTGCCGCACACTCCTTCTGCTGCCTGTGTTTGATTTCTGCATGCTCTCGGTGACGAGACTTGAGGTGCTCAGCACCCTCCCGGATGCTCTTCCTCCACTTAGGGCAGTCTTTGGATAGGGTCTCCCAGGTGTCGGTGGGGTTGTTGCATTTTATCAGGGAGGCTTTGAGGGTGTCCTTGTAACGTTTCCTCTGCCCACCTGGGGCTCGCTTGTATGGACTCTATGGAGTCAACACTCACTGTCAGCAGGATATACCTTGCTTATATGGAGGAAGAAGATGAACAGGAAGTACTTTTGGATGCCAGGAAGGTGAGGCATCTCATTGCAGGAACAACTATTATAGATAAATTCATCGGCAAGGGCGGACTTTTCTTGACCTTATTGTGGGATGGTTCCTTTAAAGGCTTATATTCCTTCAGGGCAGAAAGAAAGGCCCCTTAGAGGAGGCAGAATGGCTGCTACTCCATCAATGTCCAGCCTGGCACCATATCAGGCCAGCCAAGGCCACATCTCCTTGCAGTGTTGTTGATGGTCTTTGTTTGCCAGCCGTTTGGTACTGCTGCTCCTTGACCACAGTGAAGGGCTGACTCCTGTTGGATCAAGGATACCTGTGCCACCTTGACTGATCACCTCTCTGCTGTGTCCAGACACGAGCTGATATAATGAGGCGTCGGTGAGTGTTTCCTGTGCCTAGACAGGAGTCGGGGTGTCTCACAGTACAAGCCGTGCGTGCATAGCGGATCATCGTGGCAATAGAGAGTGAGTGGGAGGAGAGGCAGTGCTGAGGCTCAGCTGAAGTTGGAATTGGCTTTGTGCCTGGACACAGCAGGAAAAAAGCAACATGGGTTTCAGGTGCTTGAAAAAAGCAGTTTCTGCTCCATATTTGGCCCACAGGCCTCTTCCTGGATTTCCCTGTTTGGTTAGAAAAAACTGACACTGCCCCCATAAACCTGCCAAGTTAAAAACAACCCTCAGAGCTGAAACTGGCAATGTCATAAATCTTGTCCCCTAACCTCACTATTCCAGGATCATCCTGGCATGCAAAGGTCACCTCCGACCTCTCTTCTCCATGGTCAACCATCACCTTAAACCCCTCTGCCCTGCCCCCTCCACCCTCGGCTCCAACGACAATGTGTGAGGAGCTCCTGGACTTCTTTGTCACTCAGATTGAGACTATTTGTTCAGCTGTCTCTGCCGCTTTCCTCCCTCCCCTAGCCCACCGGGACCCCCTGTCTAAGTCCTGAACTCGCAAATCTCTCGAGTTTCTCTCTTATCTCCCTTCATGACTTCTCCAAGCGCAACTTGTCCATGAGACGCACATCCTGCTCCCTCGACCCTATTCCCACTAACTGCTGACCATCTAATTCCCCTTCCCAGCCCCCATCTTAGCCGCTGTTGTTACCGGTTCCCTTTCCTCAGGTACTGACTCCGTGCCTTTCAAATTTGCCATCATCACCTCCCTCCTCAAAATACCTCGACCCCTCTGACCTAGCAAACTACCAAAATCATCCCCATCTTGCCTGGAACGCCATGTTTGAATCCCTCCAATCAGGTTTCTGCCCCGCCACAGCACTGAAACAGCCCTTATCAAAAGTCACAAATGACATCCTATGTGATTATGACAGTCATAACTATCCCTCCTCATCCTGCGTGACCTGCCGGCTGCCTTTGACACTGTGACGTGTTATCACATGGTTTGTTATGAGCATGCTCAGTTCGCACATGGACTAGCAACGCATCGTGTCTCTGTCCTTCAATTGTTCGACCCGAGTATATCATATTGTGGCGACGAGGATGGGATCGCTAGGGATCCTGGAAGGACACAGTGTTCAACCTTCGAGTGGGCAGGTTTAAGGTGAACTTGTGACACCTAATCTGAATCTTTGCGATGTTTTACCGTTGATGCTGATGCAGATTCTGTGCTTCGCCTTTGTTTGTCTGTATCCATGGCAACAACGGCATGGATTCCTACAGGGACACGGGTAGCGTGCGGAGCCGCTGTGTAACGGGAGCGGGACAATCATGGTCATACCTACAGGATCATCAGCAGCCTCGGCGTGTGTGACCAAGCTTGCCAACCGTTCCGTTCTTGCACTGAGTGGATGGAGATTTTTTTAGGCCAATAACATTATTGAGATCGAAGGTGCAGATGGGAATGTTCCAGCTCAAATTAAAGTCATTCGTGAATGGACAAAAGCAATTTTTCTAACGGAGATCAGGCCAGATGTCTCCAGAACATTGACAAGCCTACTCGCGGCAGGGAAAGCAAAGGATGTGTCGCTTGAAGACAGTCGAGAAATTCGAGGACCATTTCGACCCAAAGTCATTAGAAATAGCAGAGAGCGAGAAGCTCTTCAGTCTGTGCATCGTAACTTCAGCACATGTTTCGACCGTGTGTTGTGTGATAAGTTTGCGTGGGGGACTGGTGGATGAGTGCACAGTTACTGAACTCTCCGAACCTAACGTTTGACATAGCATGCAACATTGCCGTATCTATGGAGATGGTGTCTCGGAATGCTAGGGAACTGCGTCCAACTCCAGTGACGAGTGTAGCCGAGGTCAGCAGTCACAAAGTCCTAAAGCTGTGAGACCGGGTCAGAAGCTGTCGGTGAGAGCAGTTCAGTGAATTGCTATCGCTGCAATGGAACTCACTCCCCACAGTCCTGCCAATACAGAAATGTAAAGTGTTTGCACCGCCAGAAGCAAGGCCATATTTCAACAGCTTGCAGAGCGTGATCTAACACAGGAAGTCAGACCCATTCTAGCAGCAATGCAAAGCAGTGCCAACAAAGGGGGTTCACAATATTGAAATGAACACACCTGATGTCCCACAGTGTCGGTGCCACTAGCAGCAATACTGGCAGTCGTGAGAAAGAGTCCGGTAGGAAACTTTTGATCAACGAGCAATATATTGATATGTGTATCGATATGGCGGCGGACTGCTCTATAATGAGTAAGTACAGATATGAGAGTAAGTTTAATCAAATACCACTTGCAAAGAGTATCATGGAGTTCAAAACCTACTCCGGACAGATCGTAGAGATGTGTGGCCAAATTAAATACATAGTTAGAACATAAGAACATAAGAATTAGAAGCAGGAGTTGGCCATTCGGCCCCTCGAGCCTGCTCTGCCATTCAATGAGATCATGACTGATCTTCGACCTCAACTCCACTTTCCTGCACTATCCCCATATCCCTCGATTCCCTTAATATCCAAAAATCTATCGATCTCTGACTTGAATATACTCAAAGACTGAGCCTCCACAGCCCTCTGGGATAAATTCCAAAGATTCACCACCCTCTGAGTGAAAACATTTCTCTTCTCAGTCCTAAATGGCCGACCCCTTATTCTGAGACTGTGACCCCTGGTTCTAGACTCCCCAGACAGAGGAAACATCCTCCCTGCATCTACCCTGTCAAGCCCTGTAAGAATTGTGTATGTTTCAATGAGATCACCTCTCATTCTTCTAAACTCTAGAGAATATAGGCCTAGTCTACTCAATTTCTCCTCATAGGACAATCCCCCCAGCCCAGGAATCAGTCTGGTGAACCTTCGTTGCATTCCCTCAATGGCCAGTATATCCTTCCTTAGGTAAGGAGACCAAAACTGGACACAATACTCCAGGTATTTTTTTAAATATTCGTCCGGGATGTGGGCGTCGCCAGCAAGGCCAGCATTTATTGCCCATCCCTAATTGCCCTTGAGAAAGTGGTGGTGAGCCGTCTTTTTGAACCGCTGCAGTCCATGTGGTGAAGGTGCTCTCACAGTGCTATTAGGGAGGGAGTTCCAGGATTGTGACCCAGCGACGATGAAGGAACGGCCGATATATTTCCAAGTCAGGATGGTGTGTGACTTGCAGGGGAACGTGGAGGTGATGGTTTCCCATGCGCCTGCTGCCCTTGTCCTTCTAGGTGGTAGAGGTCACAGGTTTGGGAGTTGCTGCTGAAGAAGCCTTGGTGAGTTGCTGCAGTGCATCTTGTAGATGGTACACACTGCAGCCACGGTGCACCGGTGGTGGAGGGAGTGAATATTGAAGGTGGTGGATGGGGTGCCAATCAAGCGGCTGCTTTGTCCTGGATGGTGTCGAGCTTCTTGAGTGTTGTTGGAGCTGCACTCATCCAGGCAAGTGGAGAGTATTCCCTCACACTTCTAACTTGTGACTTGTAGACGGTGGAAAGGCTTTGGGGAGTCAGGAGGTGAGACACTCACCGCAGAATACCCAGCCTCTGACCTGCTCTTGTTGCCACAGTATTTATGTGGCTGGTCCAGTTAAGTTTCTGGTCAATGGTGTCCCCCAGGATGTTGATGGTGGGGGATTCGGCGATGGTAATGCTGTTGAATGTCAAGAGGTAGTGGTTAGACTCTCGCTTGTTGGAGATAGTCATTGCCTGGCTCTTGTGTGGCACGAATGTTACTTGCCATTTACCAGCCCAAGCCTGAATGTTGTCCAGGTCTTGCTGCATGCGGGCATGGACTGCTCCATTATCTGAGGAGTTGCGAGGTGTGGTCTGACCAGGGCCCTAAATAATTGCAGTAAGACTTCTTTACTCCGATACTCAAAACCTCTTGTAATAAAGCCCAACGTGTTTTCCGAATTGCCAGCTGATCAGTACAATGGCCAGTCAGTAAAGCTGCCCACTGCAGAGAGCTACAACAACAAGCCAACTCTCGGGCAAAGACTGGATGAGAAAGTTAAAACTAGACTTGAAAATGTCTTCGGTGTAGATGTTACAAAGAAGTAACTTGACACGATGCTGAACATGTATGAAATGTTCACAGACAGTAATGAGGGCATCACTGGGTATGACGCACAGATCCGCATCACGTCCAATGTGAAGCCTGTCCATTGTAGGGCAAGGCCGGGTCCCAATGCTTTGAATAGTCAGGTGGAGGACGAGCTATCGAAGCTCAGAGAGAGCGGAGTACTTGCAAAAACTGACAAAAGTGAATGTGCTACTCCGATTGTGGTACTGCCCAAAGGAGACAAAACTGTATGCTTGTGCAGTGATTATAAACTTACTGTCGACCAAACAATTGACAATGAGCAGTACCCGTTAGCTACATCGCAAGGTTTGTATGCAGCACTCTCTGGGTCAAAGGTTTTCTCCAGGTTTAGCCTGTCGCACGCTTACGCCCAGCTGAATGTTGACAGAGAGGCAACAGCATCTCACCATCAACACACACACAAGGGACTGTACTCATACACCGAGCTGCCGCATGCTGTAACGTTCCTTCCCTAAAATCTTCCAGGCTATGATGGATAAGATTTTGCATGGAGTTCCAAATTGCTCATGCAAACAAGACAATGTGCTGATCACAACAAGCAGCAAGGAAGAAAATCTAGAAGTGTTCGATATAGTGCTTCAAAGGTTGAATGCCCACAATGTTAAATTGAAAAGGAGCAAATCTCCTTTTGTGTTGTGTACCTGACTCTGAAAGTTGATGCAAATGGCTTGCAACCAGCGAAGGAAAAGGTTGATGCTGTCATCAACGCTCCAAACCCACAGAATGTGTCTGACTTAAGATCTTTCCCTGGAATGGTCCAGTACTGCGCACGTTTCTTACCTGAGTCAGCGACTATGTCATGAGTTCCTCAAGAAGGATGTCTAGTGGAAGTGGACGCAAGCACAACAGGAAGCTGACAACATTTGTAAGAGAAGTTTCCCTGGCAATGCTCTACTTGTGCACTATGACACAGACCGTGAACTTAGATTAGCGTGTGATGCTTCCAGCTCCAGTGTGGGAGCTGTCATCGGCCACGTAATGGATGACAGCCAAGAGAAACCAATCACATTCCCATTGCGAACCCTCACGCAGAGCGAAATAAACTGCCGCAGATTGAAAAGGAGGCACTCGCCATAGTGTCTGGAATCAAGAAATTCCAACAGTTCCTGATCGGCAGGAAGTTTACCGCAATAACCAATCACAAACCGCTCCTATTGGGGCCCAAATCTGCCATTCCTGCAATGGGCAATCAAGAATGCAACGTTGGGCAGTGTTGCTGTCACAATATGATGAAACGATCGAATATCGCACTTCAAAGCAAAACGCAATGGCAGATGCCTTGTCCAGGTTGCCACATGAGGACTCGCATTGGGAAGGAAGGTGTGATTTTTACGCTAGGTGCCGTTGACAAAGACTTTCTTGTGAATGTGACGGAGATTGCAGATGAGACTCAGAAGGTCTCAGTATTGAAAACAGTGTATGGAAAGAGCTTGAATTGACGGACTGATCGACGTATGGACATAGAACTGAAATCGTTCCATAACCGTCACTGAATTATCCTGTGAGCACGGTTGTTCAAGTAGGGAAACACAGAGATGGCACCGACTTCTTTGAGAGATAGAATTCTGGCCGAACGTCATACTGAATATCCCGGGATCGTCAGTATGGAATCACTCGCAAGAAGCTATGTTTATGGCCTGGATTAGACAGTGATCGTGAATCACTTTTCAGCAAACGCAACATTTGCCAAAATTACAGAAACAAACCACCAAAACTCCACATTACAACAGATGATACGCCACCGTTCATTGGCTGTGAAGCGTTTGAAACATCCAGTGGTCGTGAAAGGAGCTGCATTGTAAGTCTTTCCTTTTCTCTTTCACTACGACCCTGGTCATGGCCAGGTAGAGCTTTTCAGAGAGCACATGTAAAGTTCTGTGAGAAAGGAAATGATTATTTGCTGGTAGGTGTGGACAGCCGCTCAGAGTGGATTGACGTGAAATACGTGGGTTCAAATACTACAACTCAATGTACCATCGATGAGTTGAAGTCCATCTTTCCATCATGGCTTCCCTGAAAGGCTTGTTCTGACAATAGCCCTGTGTTCCATTTGCTCTATTCCAAGAATTCATGAAACGGAACGATATCAAACACACTCTGGTTCCACCGTCTCAGTTTCAAACAGAGCAGCCAAAAGGTCAGTCAAAATGGTGAAACAAGCTCTCAAAAAGCAAGTGTTGCTGAGTTGTTCAGGACTCAGCATGAAGCAACGTTTGGCAAACACCCCACACACTGTAACTGGACACAGAACCCCCCCTCCACACACTGTAAATGGATACAGAACCCCCCCCCCCACACTGTAACTGAACACAGAACCCCCCACACACTGTAACTGGACACAGAACCCCCCCACACACTGTAACTGGACACAGAACCCCCCCCCCCCACACACTGTAAATGGATACAGAATCCCCCACACACTGTAACTGGACACAGAACCCCCCCCCACACACTGTAACTGGAAACAGAACACCCCCCACACACTGTAACGGGACACAGAACCCCCCCCCCCCCACACTGTAAATGGATACAGAACCCCCCCACACACTAACTGGACACAGAACCCCCCCACACACTGTAACTGGACACAGAACCCCCCCACACTGTAAATGGATACAGAACCCCCCCACACACTGTAACTGGACACAGAACCCCCCCACACACTGTAACTGGACACAGAACCCCCCCACACACTGTAACTGGAAACAGAACCCCCCCACACACTGTAACTGGACACAGAACCCCCCCCCCCACGCAGTGTAACTGGGCACAGAACCCCCCCCACACACTGTAACTGGACACTGAACTCCCCCCACACACTGTAACTGGACACAGAAGCCCCCACCACACACTGTAACTGGACACAGAACCCCCCCTCCACACACTGTAAATGGATACAGAACCCCCCCCCCACACACTGTAACTGAACACAGAACCCCCCACACACTGTAACTGGACACAGAACCCCCCCACACACTGTAACTGGACACAGAACCCCCCCCCCCACACACTGTAAATGGATACAGAATCCCCCACACACTGTAACTGGACACAGAACCCCCCCCACACACTGTAACTGGAAACAGAACACCCCCCACACACTGTAACTGGACACAGAACCCCCCCCACACACTGTAACTGGACACAGAACCCCCCCCACACTGTAAATGGATACAGAACCCCCCCACACACTGTAACTGGACACAGAACCCCCCCACACACTGTAACTGGACACAGAACCCCCCCACACTGTAAATGGATACAGAACCCCCCCACACACTGTAACTGGACACAGAACCCCCCCCACACACTGTAACTGGACACAGAACCCCCCCACACACTGTAACTGGAAACAGAACCCCCCCACACACTGTAACTGGACACAGAACCCCCCCCCCCCCACGCAGTGTAACTGGGCACAGAACCCCCCCACACACTGTAACTGGACACTGAACTCCCCCCACACACTGTAATTGGACACAGAACCCCCCCCCCCCACACACACTGTAAATGGATACAGAATCCCCCACACACTGTAACTGGACACAGAACCCCCCCCCACACACTGTAACTGGAAACAGAACACCCCCCACACACTGTAACTGGACACAGAACCCCCCACACACTGTAACTGGACACAGAACCCCCCCCACACTGTAAATGGATACAGAACCCCCCCACACACTGTAACTGGACACAGAACCCCCCCACACACTGTAACTGGACACAGAACCCCCCCACACACTGTAACTGGAAACAGAACCCCCCCACACACTGTAACTGGACACAGAACCCCCCTCCCCCCCACGCAGTGTAACTGGGCACAGAACCCCCCCACACACTGTAACTGGACACAGAACCCCCCACACACTGTAACTGGACATACCCAACACGATTCTGACCCAGTGGAGATTGAGAACATGATTGAGTCTTCAATGAAATTTGGCCTTGAGAGTTGAATGGAAATAGAAAGAGTTGTGTCAGAAACGTCTTATGACACCAATCCGAAAGAACATTGTTTCAAACAGAAGGAGTGTGTTAGTGTTCTCAGTCCCCCTGCTAAATCGAGCTCACACACTGGGATGTCGAACCATGGAGTGGGTTGGTGGAACCAAGAGATATATGGTTGATGTTGATGACAACATTCGAAGTGTTCATGTAGATCACATGATCTCTGCTAGAGATGAACTAGGACATGATGGTGAACCACTTGATCATGAACACATACCTGAGTCTGACTCAGTTCAGACTTTGGTAACTGATGTACCAGGTTCAAATACATTTCAGATAAAAAGTCTGAGTTTGGAACCAAAACGAAACAGCCCGAAAATTAGTTCAACACCAGTCAGGTGATCAGCAAGGCTCAACAGGATTTGTAGTTCATATAAAGTAATTAACAACTTGTGTTAACGTGCCAGTGGGCCGAAATTGCCCCTTTCCTGAAGGTTTGTTACCCCCGTAAATCAGTGGCCAGGCTGCGGAGTGGAGTGACCGTGGACTTTTGGTGGAATGGCCGCTGATCGCCCAATTGCCCTCCCACGATTCCCCCTTACCACTCCGCTGCTGCCGATCCGCGGTAAGTGCGTCATCAGCGTGTGCACCGCCGATCTACCCCCAACGGTGACATTCCCCCCGGAACATGTTTGGCCCGCCCGGCGGTGCCAAAACAAGCTTTTCCCGGTGGTCCATGGAGGCTATGGCCTTCTGCAACGGCTGTGCGGCTTCCCTTAAAGGGGAGGGCACACTGCCGCTGCCACCATGTTTTTTTTTTGGCCGACTGCCAGGACAGGTCCGACAAGTATTGCCCCGGGTTCGGCCAGGCCGCCAACAGGCAGCCCAGTACCCCCCTGTTGGGTGCCAGGCCGCTGGCCCGGCCGAAACCCTCCCTCGTGGTCCAGTGGGCTGAGGTTTTAAAAACACGAATGCTCTCCCCTTTAAGTGAAATGGAGAGCCGTGGTGACTTGGCACCGCCCCGTATCCGCCCCTCAGGTGATGTCACCGCCCCGTATCCGCCCCTCAGGTGATGTCACCGCCCCGTATCCGCCCCTCAGGTGATGTCACCGCCCTGTATCCGCCCCTCAGGTGATGTCACCACCCCGTATCCGCCCTTCAGGTGATGTCACCACCCTGTATCCGCCCCTCAGGTGATTTCACCGCTCTGTATCCGCCCTTCAGGTGATGTCACCGCCCCGTATCCGCCCCTCAGGTGATGTCACCGCCCTGTATCCGCCCCTCAGGTGATGTCACCGCCCCGTATCCGCCCCTCAGTTACTGTCACTGTTATGTTTAGAATAACTCCACAAGACTGTATACTACTATAAGCTCAAACTGTTGTGACCTTGGTCTCTTTAATGTAACTCCAGAGTGAGGAAGCAGCACCTGCTTGCCCAGGGTGTGCAGGTGACCCTTGAGTCTCCCACAGGTGCACCCCCTGGTGGTAAGTCTTACACATTGGTAATGTTTACACACATAATATCATTCCCCCCCCAAAGTCTTAGATACAAGTTATTTACAAGTTGAGGCGATCCAGGACTCTTCGTTCCCGGGTTGATCGCCTGAGTTGAAGTCCTGGCCTGGGTGAGTCGGTCGGATCATTGCTGCACTGCATTGTGGCTGGTCTGATCGGACTGTCGGGCATGGTGGGTTCATCCTCGTGGTTGACAGCGAGGTCGATTGCTGGTTGGGTGTGTGTTGGTGGATCAATGATGGTAATGTCCTCTTCAAACTGTTCTTGGTTGTCAGTGAACCGCAGTTTGGTCTGATCCAAGTACTTTCTGTATATTTGTCCATTCAAAAGTTTGACAACAAACACTCTATTCCCCTCCTTGGCTAACACAGTGCCAGCAGCCCATTTGGGACCATGACCATAATTAAGAACAAACACAGGGTCATTAACCTCGATGTCACATGATACAGCCGCGCGGTCGTGGTACACGTTATGCCGGTGTCGCTGGGTTTCTACATGATCATTGAGATCGGGTGGACTAAGGAGAGCCTGGTTTTGAGTGCTCTCTTCATTAGCAATTCTGCACAGAGAACCCCGGTAAGCGAGTGGGGTCGCGTGCGGTAGCTGAGCAGAATCCAAGATAACCGGGTTTGCAGGGAACCATCCGTCACGCATTTCAAGCTCTGCTTGATGGTTTGGACTGCCCGTTCTGCTTGAACATTGGATGCGGGCTCAAACGGCGCAGACCTGACATGCTTGATGCCATTGCGGGTCATGAACTCGTTGAATTCCGAGATGGTGAAACATGGTCCATTGTCACTAACAAACCATGGGTGGCGGACATGGCCCGGAGGCTTTCAATGGTGGCAGTGGACGTACATGATGACAATATTATACATTCAATCCATTTAGAGTAAGTGTCCACTGCTACTAGGAACATCTTTCCTAGAAAGGGGCCAGCAAAATCTACATGGACCCTTGACCACGGTTTGAAGAGCCATGACCACAGACTCAGTGGGGCCTCCCTTGGTGCATTGCTCAACTGTGAGCAAGAGTTGCATTGGTGTACGCATGACCCCAACTCGAAGTCAATTACGGGCCACCAAACGTGCAACCTGACGACAGCCTTCATGATGTCTATGCCTGGGTGGGTACAGTGAAACATAGAAACATAGAAACATAAAAAATAGGTGCAGGAGAAGGCCATTCGGCCCTTCGAGCCTGCACCGCCATTCAATATGATCATGGCTGATCATGCAACCTCAGTACCCCATTCCTGCTTTCTCTCCATATCCCCTGATCCCTTTAGCCGCAAGGGCCACATCTAACTCCCTTTTGAATATATCCAATGAACTGGACTCAACAACTTTCTGTGGCAGAGAATTCCACAGGTTCACAATTCTCGGGGTGAAAAAGTTTCTCCTCATCTCGGTCCTATATGGCTTACCGCTTATCTTTAGCCTGTGACCCTTGGTTCTGGACATCCCCAACATCGGGAACATTCTTCCTGCATCTAACCTGTCCAGTCCCGTCAGAATTTTATAAGTTTCGATGAGATGCCCTCTCATTCTTCTAAATTCCAGTGAGTATAAGCCTAGCCAATCCAGTCTTTCCTCATATGTCAGGCCTGCCATCCCGGGAATCAGTCTGGTGAACTTTTGCTGCACTCCCTCAATAGCAAGCATGTCCTTCCTCAGATTAAGAGACCAAATCTGCACAATACTCAAGGTGTGGCCTCACAAAGGCCCTGTACAACTGCAGTAAGACCTCCCTGTTCCTATACCTAATTCCTCTTGTTATGAAGGCCAACATGCCATTTGCCTTCTTCACCGCCTGCTGTACCTGCATGCCAACTTTAAATGATTGCTGTACCATGACACCCAGGTCTCTTTGCACCTCCCCTTTTACGAATCTGTCACATTCAGATAATAATCTGCTTTTGTGTTTTTGCCCCCAAAGTGGATAACCTCACATTTATCCACATTATACTGCATCTGCCATGCATTTACCCATTCACCTAACCTGTCCAAGTCACCCTGCAGTCTCTTAGCATCCTCCTCACAGCTCACACTGCCACCCAGCTTAGTGTCATCTGCAAACTTAGAGATATTATCTTCAATTCCTTCATCTAAATCATTAATGTATATTGTAAATAGCTGGGGTCCCAGCACTGAGCCCTGCGGCACCCCACTAGTCACTGCCTGCCATTATGAAAAGGACCCGTTTATTCCCACTTTTTGCTTCCTGTCTGCCAACCAGTTCT